>NW_011888982.1:1054123-1115795 GCF_000151845.1 Pteropus vampyrus
CTAAGTTTATAAGTTTATAGGGCATCAGTGACAGCTCACAATAATCCTCAGTTGTCTTGTAGAGGATGGGCAGAGAAAGTTGAACAGCATGCTGGAAACCTCATTGTTAGAGTCTCAAGGCTTCAGAGGTATTTGAATGCTTAGCCAACGTAGGTGTGTTATGAATAGATCAAGGCTCTGGTGGGGAAAACCTAAGATCTTGAAACCTGGGATGAGAATATGTAGATGAATGCCCTTTAAAGAGTTGAGTTGTGGGCAGAGTTAGTTCCTTCTGAGGATTATGAGGGATAGATCTTTCCAGTCCTCTCTCCTTGGCTTATAGATGATCATCTTCTCTCTGTGTCTCTTCGTATCATCTTTCCTCTATGTGTATCTGTGACAAAATGTTCTCACTTTATAAGGAAACCTATCATATTGGTTTTGGGCACCCCTAATTTTAACTTGATTACTTCTGCAAATAAGGTCACATCTGATTACTGAGGTTTAGACTAAAACATGAATTTAGGAGGAGACAGTTTAACCCATGGCACCCTTCTAGAACTCTGCAATACCGAGGTAAGGATGCACCATGATGTCTGCCCTAGATTTTCAACCAAAGAACTTGAGACCATTTACTAAAGGAAATATACACTGAGAAAGAGGTTATAAGCAGACATTTCAAGGATTCTAGGTCACATGGTCTGAATTGACATTGATACCCAGAAACTCAAAGAATCATCATGGCCTCCTCGTTCAATAAGTGGGGGAGGGTTTGGATGCCAGGTCATACATGGAGTTCTAGATAAAGTATGGCACATAATTGTTCTCTTGTGTCCATTGACATACCAATTCTTATTTCTAAGTATCCCTGGAATTGATGGATGTGATTTTGGAGATCCTAATCTTGGGTCCTAGTTCTGTGGAGTAAAGGCTATCATAGAATATATGACCATGTAAAAGCCTCAAACACTACACTCCCTCCTGGCCAAGGGGCAGAACTAATGCATATATATATTGGAGATATATCTATCTCCAATATATATCAATACCTTTGATAGTGAAGATAAAGTTGACAATGGAAAGTCTTATTAGCTCTTTATATAGTAAATAAAATAAATTCATAGAGAAAGAGTATAGTGTTTGAAGCTTTTATATATTTATAAACTATGTATATAAAATAGAGGGTGTGGAGATTAGTGTCACAAATAAAAACAAAGAGAATACAGGGATAATGTTCCTTCTCATATTTCTGCTTAAATATCATTATTTCCTGTGAGGGGGGGGCAAAAACCAGAAAAAACCCTGGTGAATTATTTTAGACCAGAGGTTGTCAACGTTTTTTTTTTTTTTTAAAGGCCAGATAATAAATATGTTGGGCTTTTTTGTATACTTTTATATATGTATACTTTTCTTTATATATGTATACTTTATATAGGTATATTTTTTCTTTTGTGCTTTCTACAATGCTTTAAAAACATAAAAGATGAATCTTTCAGTTTCTGTTCACCATTTAAAGACCTTTGAATTGTCACTTCTGCCTACAAAAGAAGAAAAAAAAAATGAAACAAACTAAAAATTAACAATTCTTATGCACCAGAGAACAGAGGTCATGGAGTAAAAAATAAATTAGAGAAACAGAGTGGAGGATACAGAAAATCACAACTTACTGTAGTAGAAAATCATGAGCAAAAACCTCCATGGGAAAGAGTCTTGGAATAAAAAAAACCTAAACTGTAATTATCAAATTACTTGAGTCTCAATGTGGACAAGTTTAAGAGTTACAAATCTAGAGACCCAGTCTTGTCGAGGGGGAGCATATTTTTGTGAATTTTATCACCAAGCAATTGACCAGGTTCTCACAGTAAAGATCAGAGAAAAACTCCTTCATACTATGACAGGGAGAGGGAAAAGTAGCTGGAAGGTAAGGTGAGCTAGGGATACACGGTGGAAAAAAAGACAATGGTTTAACTTTGACTCGGTAACTGGAGTAACAAATGTGTTCAATCTTACAACAAAAACTGCTGAGTATTTCTCTTTTGTTTTACTGGTCTTTGTTTGGAGCAATTTTCTATTATTATGATCTTTTTCAAATTAAGAAAATTGCAATCCATTTTTCTCTATTGAGAATGTCCTGCTGTCAGTATTTAAACAAAATAAGTGACCAAAATAATTTGAGTGTTTAAGAAATGCCCTTCTTATCCAGCTATCTACTGACCATGGGCAATGAACACCTAGAGAACTAAATGAAATGAAATAAAATAAAAATAAGATAAAATATAACTGAGACCTAATCATAGGACTAGAGAATACATCTATCTCCTTCTGCAATTTACCACCATATCAATTGGAATACTATTTAATAACAGGGGATTAAAATGGAAAGAATTGCACATCTCAGACTATAGGAAGTATGTAGGGAAGGAGTTTTAGTCAGTATGGTGGAGTAGGTAAATGCTGGGCTTGCTCCTTTCACAACCACATCAAAATTACAACTAAACTACAGAACAACCATCATTGAGAGTCACCTAAAGTCTAGCTAAACAGAAGTCCTACAACTGGGGCCTCATATAACAGGCCACCTAGAGACTGGCAGGAGGAGCAGAGATACAGAATGGGCTGGTCCCAGACTGTATGTGGTAGTTGAGAGTCTGGAAGGCTACCTTGCTTGTGGAGTTCCCCCCGGAGGAGTGAGGGGTCCCAGCCCAGGGCTTCAGTGCCAGAAATAGAAGTCACCACAACTCCTGACTGTGAAAATCAGCAGAGATTGTGGCTGATTGAGGGAGAGGGCTGTGGGAGTCACAGACATTCTTCTTAAAGGGCCTGGGCAGATTTACTGGCTAACATATTCACTCTCTCTGAGTTTCAGTACTGGGGTAGCTGCTCAAAAAGCACCAGGGATATACTGAGAGGAACTGGATTGTTTGGCTTCAGGGAGAGGGCTGGAGGGGTAATATTCTTCCAGAGAGAAGTGATGACAGAAGCCATTGTCTCTTTGTTGAGTCTTCCACTTCCTTGCATGCAGATGCAGGCAGCCACCATAACTGAGTCTCCACTGACCTGGTTAACACTGGTCACCCTGAGACTCCACCCCATCCAACTTGAAGGCCCACTCAAACCACCTCCAGTGTCATCAAATGGCCCATTTTAGCTCATGCTGCAGACTTTCCTAAAATACCTGTAAGGTTAACAAACCGTAAACAAGCAGCATCTGGTCTTGTCATGCCCCTGTACCTCTTGTTGAGCAGCCCTAACCTCTGCATTAGCAGCAGGTGGCCATGGTTTGCAGCTTGGCTTTTCAAAGCACCTCTAAGCACAGCACAGGTAGCAGCCATTTGTAGATTGCTTGGTAACTCTTGCTAGGTGGTCCAGGGCAGGGCACAGGCTACGGATGAACTTGGCCTGTGTTGTGACCCCTCCCAGGAGTCCCCAGAATCAAAACTCTGAGTAGCTAGCTTCTGACCAAGCGAGAGCACTACCTGCAGATGCATCCAATAAAATCACCCCTAAAGGGCAGATGGGGTAGGTACCAGAGCCCTGCTAAAGTGAATCATGCTCAATTGGATCAGCCCCTCACCAGCCAGACCTTGCAACTAATCAGCCCAAGAGTCAACCCATCCCACTGATGTGTGCAAGCTCAACTATAACAACAAGGCACAAACCCATGAGAGAACTCACCTAGAGCACTCAGCTCTGTGATCAGGGAAGACTATGCTACTGGGCCCGACAGGACAGCTATTACATAAAGCCAATCTACTAAGACCAGAGACATAGAATACCTAATATGTAGAAACAAACACAGGGAGACAGCCAAAATGGGGAGACAAAGAACATGTCCCCAAAGAAAGAGCAGAACAAAACTCCAGAAAAAAAAAAAAAAAAAAAAAAAAAAAAAAAAAAAATGAAGATGGAAATCTACCAGATGCAGAGTTTAAAACACTTGCTATAAAGATGTTCAATGAACTTAAGGAAAGAGTAGATAAACTCAGTGAGAACTTTAACAAAGAGATAGAAAATATAGAAATGGAGATAGAAAACATAAGAAACAGTAAGAAATACAAAATACAGTAACTGAAATGGAGAATATATTAGAGAGAATCAACAGTAGACTGCATCAAGCAGAGGATCATATCAGAATTTGAGAAGATAAGGTAGCAGAAAATATCCAACCAGAAGAGCAACAAGAAATAAAATCCAAAAAAATGAGGATAGTTTAAGAGGTCTCTGGGACAATAACAAGCATACCAACCTATGTTTTAGGGATACCAGGAAGAGAAAAGAACAAGGAATTAAAAATTTATTTCAAGAAATAATGATGGGAAACTTTCTTAATCTGGCAAAAGAAACAGACATACAAGCCCAGGAAGCACAGACAGACACAAACAAGATGAACCCAAAAAGGCCTGTACCAAAATGCATCATAATTAAAGTGCCAAAGGTTAAGACAAAGAAAGAGTTTTAAAAGTAGTGAGAAAAAAGCAATTAGTTATCTATGAGGGAAATCCCATAAGACTGTCAGCTGATTTCTCAACTGAAACTTTTCATGCTAGAAAGGGGTCTACAGGAAATATTCAAAGTGATGCAAAATAAGGACCTACAATCAAGACTACTCTATCTTGGTCATCCACATTCAAAATCGGAAGATAGATAAAAAGCTTCCCAGACAAGAAAAAGCTGAAGGAATTCATCAACACCAAATCGGTATTACAAACAATGTTAAGGAGACTTCTTTAAAGAGAAGAAAAAAAAGATAAATATGAATAATAAAATGGCAATAACTACATATCTAGCAAAATTGCTTTGAATGTGAATGGATCGAATGCTCCAATCAAAAGATAAAGTGGCTAAATGGATAAGAAAAGAAGACTCTTACATACATTGCTCTCAAGAGACTCATATTAGATTGAAAGACACACAGAGACTAGGTGTGAGAGGATAGTGAAAGATATTTCATGAAAATTAAAATGAAAATAAACAAAAAAAGGCTGGTGTGGCGATACTTATACCCAACAAAATAGACTTTAAATAAAGGCAAAAATGGACCCAGTAATCCCATTTCTGAGTACTTTATCTGAAGAAACTCAAAATACTACTTCAAAGAGACATGTGAATACATATGTTCATTGCAGCATTATTTGCGATAGCCAAGAATATGGAGGCAACCTGGGTGTCCACTAATAAATAAATGAATAAAAAAGAGATGATACATATATAACATGGAATATTACTCAGCCATAAAAAAGAATAAAATATTGTCATTTGCAACAACATGGATAGACCTAGAAGCTATTGTGCCGAGTGGAGTAAGTCAGACAAAGTCAAATGCCATATGATTTCACTTACTTGTGGATTCTAAAGAACAAAATAAACAAGCAAAACAGAACCAAACTCATAGATACAGAGAATATCTTGATGGTTACTGGATGAGAGGGAGGTTGGGCTTAAGTGAAAAATGAGAAAGGTTAAGAAGTACAAAATGGTAGCTACTGAATAGTCATGGGGACATAAAATATAGTAAAAGAAATATAACCAGTAATATTGTAACAACTATATATAATATGAATGGGTACAAGATTTATCAGGTGATCACTTTATAAGTTATATAAATGTCTAATCACTAAGTTGTACATCTGTAATTTAAAAAAATAATTTAATTTTAAATTAAATAATTAAAAAATAAATAAAACTTTAAAAAATAAAAATACATATATAGAATACACAATGGACAACAAAGGGAAGAAATGCACAATGGTGAAAATTTTAGCCTCTGATACAACTACAGAAAACAGTAAACAGGCTAAATCTACACTAAGTGTATATAAAATCTCACAAAAGACCTATTTACCTCAGTTCTTAGTACCTAGTAAATCATTTTCAGCTTTCAAAAAATTCCAAAAGGCATACTAAAAGACCACAAGGCAAACAAATACAGCTTGAAGAGATAGACCAACAGACTTAGTTGTGGCAGAGATATTATTTTCAAGCTTGACATAAAAAATAACTATAATTAATATCCCAAGGACTCTAATGAAAAAAGTGGACCGTATGCAAAAACAAATGGGTAATATAACCACACACAGTTAAGTTACACATAAAAAGATGGAGAAAGATATAGAATTCTAACAATAATCAAAGAAAGTTGAAGAGAAAATATTAATTTTAGACAAAATAGACTTTGGAGTAAGGATAATTATCAAAGATTAAGGGAGTATTATATAAGAATAAAAGGGTTAATTTTTCAAGAAGACAAAACAATACTTATTATATATGTGCTTACGAATAAATCAAAACATAAGGAAAAAAACTGATAGAATTATAAGGAGAAACCAATGACTCCACCTTTGCAGCTGGAGTTTTAACATTTCTTTATAATTGACAGATCCAGCAGACTATGAATAAGTAAGGACACAATTAAATGAACAGCACCACTAATCAATTGAATCTCACTAGCATCTATAAGCTACTTCATATAACAACAGCAGAATATACCTTCCTCTGAAGCTCACATGGAATATTCACCAAGATAGGTAACACTCTGGGCTGTAAAATACAATTTAACAAATTAATAAAAATAGAAATCATACAAAATATGCTGTCAGACCATAGTTGACTTAAACTAGAAATTAATAACTGAAAGATAGCTGGAAAATACAAAAATATTTGGAGATTAATCAATGAACTTTTAAATAATATATGGTTTAAAGAAGTCTCAAGAGAAATTTTAAAAAGTTCAAAATAAATAAAAATAAAAATACAACTTATTAAATTTTCTAGAATGTAATAAAACTTGTGCTTCAAGGAGAATTTATAGCATTGAATACATATATTAGAAGAGAACTAAGACTTAAAATTAATATTCTAAGTTCCCATGTGAGGTAACTAGAAAAAATGTAAATTAAACACAAAGCAAAAGGAACAGAAGAAATGATTTTAAAATAGAGTAAAAATTAATAAAATTTAAAATAAACAAGGAAAAACAATAGAAAAACAACAAAACCATAAGCTGGTTCTTTGAAAATGCTAATTATGTTTACAAATCTCTAGCCAGGTTAATTAACAAAAAAAGATAGAAGACACAGATTACTAATATCAGAAATGAAAGATCACTACTAATCCCATAGATATTAAAATAATAATAAAGGAATATTACTTAAAATACCATGCTCACAAATTTGATGACCTAAATGAAATAAACAATTTTTTGAAAGATGCAACCCACCAAAACTCACACAGGATAAATAGATAATCTGAAAAAATGTGGTCTATTAAATAAATTGAATTAATAATTAATAGTCTCCCAAAATTGAAAACACCGGGCACAGTGGTTTCATGGGTGAATCCTACCAGTTAAGGAAATATTTATACCAATTATCAACTAATCTTGTCCAGAAAATGGAAAAGAGGAAATACTTCCTAAGTCTATAAAGCCATCATTATCCTAATAGCAAAATCATATCACAAAATAAGAAAACTACACAACAATATATTTCATTATATAAACATAAAAAAATTTTTAACAAAATATTAACAAATCAAATTAAAAATATAAAAAGAATTGTGTAGCATAACCAAGTAAGATTTATCTTAGTTATGCAAGGCTGGTTCATCATTTGAAAATCAATTAATGTAATCTATCAAATTAACAAACTAAAGAAGAAAACTCACATGGTTATATTGATAGATACAGAAAAATTATTTGGCAAAATCCAAAACCTGTTTATGATAAAATCTCTCAGCAAATTAATAATATGAACTTCTTCAACTTTAATAAGAACATCTACAAAAAACAAACAAACAAAAAACAAACAAAATATCTAGCATCATACTTAATGGTAAAAAAAAAAAACAACTATATGATTTCTTGTTAAAATCAGGAAAAAAAGCAATGATATCTGCTTTCTTCACTCCTATTAAACAAGAGTGGAAATTCTAGCTGATGTAACAATACAACAATTAAATAAATAAAAGGCATAATAATTTCAGTTAGCAATAAAACCATTTTGTTCACAGTTAACATGATTGTCTAAGTAGAAAATTCCTAAAAATCAGCAAAAAAGTCTTTGTAACTAATAAAAATATATAGCAAGGTTGCAAGAAATGAGGTTAAAAAAGTTAATTGCTTTCATATATACCAACCAGCAAAAGAAAACTGGAATTTGAAATAAAAAATGCAATACCATATATATTAACACCAAAAAAAATGAAACTCTTCAGTATAAATCTAATGAAACATGTAATAAGATATCTATAAGTATAGTAAACAACAACAACAATAACAACAACAAAACTCTGATGAAAGGAATCAAAGGGGATCTAAATAAATGGAGAGATATTTCATGTAGATGGGTAGGAAAACTCAATATTGTCAAGAGAGCAGTTCCTCCCAAATTGATCTACAAATTCAATGTGATCCCAACCAACATCTCAGCAAGTTATTTCACAAATATTGACAAACTGATTTTAAACTTTAAATGGAAAGGCAAATGATCTGGAATACCCAATACAATATTAACGAAAAAAGAAGAAATTAAGATAACTGACACTACTCAGCTTCAAGAATTATACCAATTAAATTTTTAATAAGTTAAAGCTATAGTTATTAAGACAGTTTAGTATTAAAAATAATAGACACATAAATCAGTTGACACAGAGTAGAGAGCACAGAAGTAGAACCACACAAATATAGTAAACTAATCTTTAATAAAGGAACAAAGGCAATTCAAAATAGAAAAACAGTCTTCTCTATCAGTGGTGTTAGAACTCCTAGTCATCCATATGCAAAAATATGACTCTAAACATGAACATTATACCCTTTGTAAAAATTAACAAAAAAATGGATCATAGACCTAAATATAAAATAAAAAAAACTATGCAACTTCTAGAAGAAAACATAGAGAAAATTACAGATGACCTTGGATATGACAATAACTTTTTAGATACAACACTTATATATAAAAAAAAATTGATAAGCCAGACTTTATTAAAATTAAGAACTTCCCTGTGAAATACAATGTCAAGAGAATGTGAAGACAAGACACAGATTGGGAAAAAATATTAGCAAAAGACACTTATGATGAATGAATGTTATCCAAAACATACAACAAACTCTTAAAACTCAATAATAAGAGGAAAAAAGAAACTAATTTAAAAAGTGAGCAAAGGATATGAACAGACACCTTAGTAAAGAAGATACAGATGACAAGTTCTCCTGGGTCTCTTCTTATAAGGGCATTAACTCCATTCATGAGGGATTAGCTCCACCCTCATGACCTATTGTCCTTCTGAAAGCCCATGCTAGCCTCCTAATATCATCACATTGTGGGGTAGAATTTTAATATGTGAATTTTGGAGTGACATAAATACTTAGTCCATAATGCACATCATTAAGAAATTCCAAAATAAAACAATAAGAGATACCACTACATGGGTACCAAAATTGCCAAAATCCAGAACACTGACAATACCCAAGACTGACAAGGAAGTAGAGAAGCAGCAGGAACCCTCATTTGTTGCAATATGAAATGCAAAGTGGTACAGAAACTTTAGAATATAGTTCAGTAGTTGCTTACAAAATTAAACATACTCTTACCATATGATCCAGTAATTGCTATCCTTGGTATCCAGCCAAATAAGTTGAAAACTTATGTTCATACAAAACCAGCATAAGAATGTTTATAGCAGTTTTATTAATAATTGCCATAACTTGGAAGCAACCAAGATATCCTTCATAGGTGAATGGATAGACAATGGAATATTATTTAGAGCTAAAAAGAAATAAGTTATCAAGCTGTGAAAAAATATGGAGACGTCTTAAATGTATATCATTAAGTAAAAGAAGATAATCTGAAAGGCTATATATTGTTTTAATGCAGCTATGACATTCTGGACAAGGTAAAACTATGGAAACCCTGAAATGAACAGTAGTTGTTCATAGGGGAGAGTGAGGAATGAATAGGTGGAGAACAAATTATTTTTAGAGTGATGAAATTCTTCTGTGTGATACTATAAGGGTTAATATATGCCATTATATATTTGTCAAAAGCCATACAATATACAACACTAAGAGTGAAATCTAATGTAAACTTCAGTTAATAATAACCTATCAATATTGTCTCATCAATTGTAACTAATATTCCATACTAATGTGAAATTTAAAAAAGGAAAACTGGGTGGTGGTGAGAAGGTATATTGAAATTCTCTGTATTTTCCATTCATTTTTCTGTAAACCTAAAACTTCTCTAACAAATAGTCCATTAATTTAAAAAAAATGTAAATACCATTTTTAGCTCACAGGTCATACAAAAGCAGGTGGTGGGACAGATTTGCCTCTGCTGCAGATTCTGGCAGACTTAACCAAACTGGCTTTTGTGCCAGATGGTTTCTTGCTAGAGTATTTTAATAAGGTCAGGTACTTGGTCTGTAGCCACTGACTTGGCAGAAACATGCCTTTCCATTCAGTTTGAAAAAAAAAATTAGAAACAGTTTTTATTCTTGTAAGATGGGCAACATTGTTCATTTAAGTTTATCTTAGGGCTATGTTTATTGTTCTTCTCTCATCATACTATAATCTGAATAGTTTGAAACATCTGTACATCCCAAAAGATATCTTTCAAACACATTACATTGACAACATTATGACAATTGTATGGAAAGAGAAACAGCTGAATAGTGCTCTAGGGGCCCTGGTAAAACACATGTGACCCACATGAGAGGGAGATAGACTCTGCAAGGATTTGAGGACTGACCTCTTCAGTGAGGTTTTTAGGAACCCAGTGATCAAGGGCATTCCAGGATATCTGGATTACTTTCTTAAGGCACAGCCAAAGCAAGGAAATTTTAAAATGCAAAGAATTAATTGAAAATAAAAATATCAGATATCAAAATGTGAGTTGTATAATCCATGTTTTCATCTCAAGAAACTAAAAGAGGAATAACAAAATAAGTCCCAAGTAGAAGACAAAATGTTACATCATCTCCTTTACATGAAGAATAAAGCACAGTGCTTAGTAGGTCTTTGTGAGTTCTGGGGCAACATAGTCTATCTCTAGGGATACTGTCTTGACTGTAGAAAACTGCAAACTCCAAGTAGGGCTTGTATCAGGGAAGGACCTCATTATTCAGCCTTCTTCATGTGCCCTAAGACCTGAGTGACTGCCATGACCATGGAGGTGTCAGTGTGTAGGAAGAACAGGATGAAACATGTGCAAGCTCCTGTGAGAAAGTCATGGCATAGGTCCTGGTATCTAGGAAAGGATACTATTTGTGGCAGAAAACTCTACACCCTTTGAAAAGATTCTTTTGGTGGGTTCCTGGAACATAGTGAAAAGAGATCATGTGACCATGTAATACATAGAATGTATCCATGTATCTAGAACTGCCAATTTTGAGCTGAATCCTGTCAGACCTGGCAAGGTTTTGTCAGGCCTGGAAGCACATTCCAGAACGAAGCAAGGCACAAATACACAAATACACTGTACAGGTACTCCAGACTTCTTACTTTAGTGTCCTTAACCCAGCATACACTTGTGGCCATGTAGGGTGTGTTTCTCATACAGCCAGACAGTCTAAAAGAGAAGGAAAAAAGCCTGTGCTTCATTTACAGATGGGTTAACTTTTGTGCGGGTTTATGCTGGAAATGGACAGGGTCTGCATTGAAGCTATATGTAAAGGTGACCCTGAAAGACATTGATAAGAAAATATTTCCATGGGAGGAGCTTGAGTAGTGCACTTGGAGAAGGAAGGCAAAAGTAAGACTCCATTGAGATTTTATGGGCAGTAACCAATGACTTGGCTGTCTGATCAGAGACCTCAAAGGAACACTACTAGAGATCAGATGTCTGGCGTAGAGACACGGGGAGGGATGTAAAGTTGGAGGTAGGGCACACAGTGTAAAAATGCATCTATTCAAAACTATCCACCATGGTAGAGGCCATGAAAAATCAAATGAATAAAATAACTCACTCAGTTGAGGTTAGCCATCTTTGTCATTACCCATCCCAAGAGCTGGAACAATGGACATAAGAACTGAGGAGAGTGGTCAATACAGTGCTGCCTTTGAACATTAACTTATCCATAACAGAGACCAACACTGGGTTGCCAGTTTGACATGGTTCTTTGAAGACCCCAACTGATCCCTCGATGGTAGTTAAGTACATTGTGCTGGTATCAGATTCCTCCTCAAAGGGATAGATGCCTATGTTAAGTTTGGGTTTTCTTTATTGTCCACAGAATCTCAGCCAGCAACCATCTCCTGGGACTTACAAGAGGCCTGTTCCACTGACCAGGTATCCCAAACAGCATAGACTCCAGCCAGAGGGGACCAGTTACCATAAAATTCTCTGATATTATCACATAGCACCATGCAAAAGATGACTGCCTCATTGAAAAAATAGGATTACCTTCTAAAGACATAGCCAAAGCAAGGAAATTATGAAATGCAAAGAACTAATTGAAAATAAAAATATCAGATATCAAAATGTGAGTTGTATAATCCATGTTTTCATCTCAAGAAACTAAAAGAGGAATAACAAAATAAGTCCCAAGTAGAAGACAAAATGTTACATCATCTCCTTTACATGAAGAATAAAGCACACTGCTTAGTAGGTCTTTGTGAGTTCTGGGGCAACATAGTCTATCTCTAGGGATACTGTCTTGACTGTAGAAAACTGCAAACTCCAAGTAGGGCTTGTATCAGGGAAGGACCTCATTATTCAGCCTTCTTCATGTGCCCTAAGACCTGAGTGACTGCCATGACCATGGAGGTGTCAGTGTGTAGGAAGAACAGGATGAAACATGTGCAAGCTCCTGTGAGAAAGTCATGGCATAGGTCCTGGTATCTAGGAAAGGATACTATTTGTGGCAGAAAACTCTACACCCTTTGAAAAGATTCTTTTGGTGGGTTCCTGGAACATAGTGAAAAGAGATCATGTGACCATGTAATACATAGAATGTATCCATGTATCTAGAACTGCCAATTTTGAGCTGAATCCTGTCAGACCTGGCAAGGTTTTGTCAGGCCTGGAAGCACATTCCAGAACGAAGCAAGGCACAAATACACAAATACACTGTACAGGTACTCCAGACTTCTTACTTTAGTGTCCTTAACCCAGCATACACTTGTGGCCATGTAGGGTGTGTTTCTCATACAGCCAGACAGTCTAAAAGAGAAGGAAAAAAGCCTGTGCTTCATTTACAGATGGGTTAACTTTTGTGCGGGTTTATGCTGGAAATGGACAGGGTCTGCATTGAAGCTATATGTAAAGGTGACCCTGAAAGACATTGATAAGAAAATATTTCCATGGGAGGAGCTTGAGTAGTGCACTTGGAGAAGGAAGGCAAAAGTAAGACTCCATTGAGATTTTATGGGCAGTAACCAATGACTTGGCTGTCTGATCAGAGACCTCAAAGGAACACTACTAGAGATCAGATGTCTGGCGTAGAGACACGGGGAGGGATGTAAAGTTGGAGGTAGGGCACACAGTGTAAAAATGCATCTATTCAAAACTATCCACCATGGTAGAGGCCATGAAAAATCAAATGAATAAAATAACTCACTCAGTTGAGGTTAGCCATCTTTGTCATTACCCATCCCAAGAGCTGGAACAATGGACATAAGAACTGAGGAGAGTGGTCAATACAGTGCTGCCTTTGAACATTAACTTATCCATAACAGAGACCAACACTGGGTTGCCAGTTTGACATGGTTCTTTGAAGACCCCAACTGATCCCTCGATGGTAGTTAAGTACATTGTGCTGGTATCAGATTCCTCCTCAAAGGGATAGATGCCTATGTTAAGTTTGGGTTTTCTTTATTGTCCACAGAATCTCAGCCAGTAACCATCTCCTGGGACTTACAAGAGGCCTGTTCCACTGACCAGGTATCCCAAACAGCATAGACTCCAGCCAGAGGGGACCAGTTACCATAAAATTCTCTGATATTATCACATAGCATCATGCAAAAGATGACTGCCTCATTGAAAAAATAGGATTACCTTCTAAAGACATAGCCAAAGCAAGGAAATTATGAAATGCAAAGAACTAATTGAAAATAAAAATTATCAGATATCGAAATGTGTGATATATAATCTATGATTTTATCTTAAGAAACTAGAAGGGGAATAACAAAATAAATCCAAAGATTATGTACACTAACAATAAATGTGAAAATAAAAAAATTAAATATATCTTTATAATTCTTTCAAAGAAAATTAAGCATATAGCTACAAACAAAACATGTATAGGATCTATAAGTAGAAAATTACAAAATGCTGATGAAATAAATTTAAAAAGGTTTAAAATAGTCATACTGTGTTACTAAATTGGAACACTCATCTTAGAAAAGAAGTCAGTTCTCTCCAAAATAATATACAGATTTAATAGAATTTCTAATACATTTTTTAAAACAGGCATGCTTATTTAAGGATCTATACAGATATAGCTAAAGAATAGCTCTGGAACTGCTAAAACAATATTAAAAAAAAAATACAGTGAAAGGAGTCACTATACCCAATATTAAGTCTACTATGTAGCTACAGTAATAAAGATGGTATGGTATTGCAGAAGAAAAAAGATATATATTAATGGAATAGAACACAGAACCTAGGTATAGCTCCATACATGTATGGCCAACAGATTTTTGACAACAGTGCAAAACATTTAGCAAAAAGGATAATCTTTTCATCAACTTGTGCTAGATCATTGGACATCCTTAGGCAAATTAAATAAATAAATAAATAAATGAATGAATGAATGAATGAATAAATAAATAACCTCAGCCCCAAACTCATACTTTATACAAAATAAACTCGAAATGAATCATAGACTTAATGTAAAAATCCATAACATTTAGAAAATTGCACAGGTGCAAATCTTCAGGATTTAGGATGATTCAAAGAGTTCTTAGATTTGACATTGAAAGCATGATCCATGAAAAAAAAAAAAAGGATTGATTGTAGGTATCCCTCACTTTATGGAAGTTTGAGTTATGCTACTTAGCTTTTAAGAAAGATCTACATTATTACAGTGACAACATTTTTCGTATGAGCGATAATCCTCTTGGAATTTTTTTCAGTTATCAAAAACAGATGCTAATGTAAGTTTTTGTAAAATGGAAATGTCATAATCTGAACTTTGATAAGTGGGGGAACACTCTTTGCTTAATGCCATTTCAGTTTTGGAAAGCTTTGATAGAAACACTGTACTTTCAGATAGTGGAGTGAACCAGTATTGGAGTTCAAAAAATTTTTTTAAAAAATTGTTCTTCAAAAGCCCCTGTTGAAGATGTTAAAATTTAAGCTACAGACTTGGAAAAAAATTATAAACCATATGTTTGACAAAGGACTTATTCATGATATATGAAGAACTCTTGAAATTCAACCATAAAAACAACAAAAAATCCAATTAGAAAATGATCAAATTAAAATACAGCGTAGTGCGGTTATCAGAATGAAAAAAAAAAAGAATAGTGACATCACCAAATACTGGTGACAGTATTAAGAAACTGGACCATTCATATATTGCTCATGGGACTGTAAAATGCCCAAGCCACTCTAGAAAACAGTTTGGCAGTTTTTTATAAAACTAAATATACAATTATCATACATTCCAGAAGTTGCACTCTTGGGTATTTAGCTCAGATAAATTTGAATGTTCATAATAATATTTCTAAAAGACAAAAATTGGAAGCAGCTTAAATCCTTTTTAATGGGTAAATGATTAAATAAATTGTGGTATATATGTATATGTGTGTCTATGTGTGTATACTGTGAAATGCTACTCAGAAGTAATAAGAAAACAACTATTCATATATTCACAAACTTGGATGAATCTCCAGTTCATTGTGTCAACCTTAAAAGATCACATACTGTATGAAAAAAAAAGCCATTCTTAAAAGATCACATACTATATGATTCATTTTATATAACATTCTTGAAATAACAAAATTATAGAAACAGAGAACAGATTAGTGGCTTCCAGATTTTATGTGTGGGGAAGTTTGGTAGGTAGGAAGTGAGTGTGGCTTTATGCAGGATCTTTGTGGTGAAAGAAACGTTCTGTATGTATCAATGTTGCTATCCTGGTTGTGATATTATTATGTACTACAGTTTTGTGTTACATTACCATTGGAGGAAATTGGATAAAGTGTACATGGGATCTCTCCTATTATCTATTATAACCGTGTTTGAATCTATAATTATCTGAAAATAAAAATTTTAATGATACAATCAGCTTATTCCTTTCCCCCGATTCTTCAGTACAGATGTTAAACCCACATAAATCCTGCTTTTATTTTTATTTTTTCCTAACCAACTATATTCTGGGATTTGTGTAGGCACAATGCCACCCAGTTTTGCTGAGAAGCTTTGTGAGTTTTTTTTACTTGTCATCATCCTTGTTCTGTCTGTATTTATAGGAAGATTTATAGAGATTCAAATATTATTAGTCGTCATGACATGGGTTTGCCTGATGTTCCTGACTGATGTTATAATTTGCACTACACAGCAGCTTAGGCATGCTCCCACCTTCCTCTGGTCTCTGTTTAACATTATATCGGTACCTTGATCCCTACCATGTTGATATTTTTTAGAACTTCACTGTTATTTATTCTAAGTATGAATCATTAATATTTTTATTAATTTTATTTTATGTCTCATGTATTTTGTTTTTATACAATAGTAAATATAAGTTTTTTTTTTATTTGCTCTATTTTCCATATATTGGATTTTCTTCTCACTTTATTGGATTGATTTTTGAAAGAGATTCTTTGTAAGGTAAAAGTTTTATGTCTTACATGCCTGAGAATATATCAACTTTACTTTCATATTTAAATTCTATGTTAGAACATAAAAATATACATTTAAAGTTGTTTTCCTTCAACTGAAAATACTACTCTATTCTCAATTATTTTTCAAATATTTTCTATTTATTTTTGTGTCTTTACATGTCCATTATTGAAAGGATGTTGACATTCTGCTTCTATGTATATTTGTTACCATTTCTTACTGTTACCTTTTAGTTAAAACTTCTGATGTCTCAGGTCTTTTATATATCCTTTAGTTCTGTTCTGCCTCATGTGAAACATAAAAATAAAGTGTGTATGGCTACAGTGCTTAGATGACTCATTGCTTTTCTCTGAGGGAGCATGTTTCTTGGGGGCACTAGTCACCTGAGCTGGTGTGTGAGCTGGTGTCTACCTAGGGATCGATTTGATGGGTGAGGGAAGAAGAGAGTCAAGAGGAACACATCCAAGGCCAGTATCTTATATTAAAATTCGTACCTTTATGTTATCATTTTTGTATGGGAGACAATGAAGTTAGCCAGAAACGGCAAGAGTATTTTAAGATAAAATTTCCATACTATTTATAAGGAATCAAAGACTTTCTACTGTTGAAATCTAAGAGAATTTTCTTAATTATAAATATCGGCATTTACTGGGTCTTGTTCTATCATGTCTGTAACATTTATTATTGGAATAATGAAATTCTTATTCTGTGCACATATACTTCATATATCCCTTCATATAGGAGTTATTTATCACAGAAAATAAATCAGAAAAAAAAATAGAACTTCCAAATATGATTATCTGTAAGTATAATGTGGGAATAAATGATAAGACAGAAAAATATATGCTCATAGCATTTCTAAGTTCATTTTCTTTTTTGTTTCTAGCTAGTTTGTTATCTTGAACAAATTAAATCTTTCAACCACAACAAAAGTAACACCTGGTCAATCTGAAGGCAGGGATCATGGTCCAAAATCCCAGGAGCGATTTTTCCTCTATAAAGAGTTTTAAGCAGGCATGAGAAAATTTTAAATAGAAAATACAATTGTGCTTGTGTATTTTGTGCCAACATTGTTATTAAAAGTCAGCTTTTCACTATTTCAAAGTTAAAAACTGCTATTCAAAATATACTATTAAGAGGAAGAAAAGACAACCTACAGACTGATAAAATGTGTTTAAATTACTTATCTTTTAAAGAAATTGTATTTAGAATATATAAAATTACTCAAAACAATAATAAGAAAACAAACAACCTAATTTTTTAAAGTGGGAAGATTTGAAAAGGCATTTGATAAAAAGAAGATATATGAATAGTAAATGAGCACATGAAAAGATGTCCAACATCATTAGCCATTATGGAAATGTGAATTAAAATGATACTGAGAAATCATTGCACACTAATTAGAATACATTAAAATTAAAATGACTAATCATACTAAGTCAAACAAGGATGTGGAACAACCAAAATTTTCATACACTGTTCTTGGGAAATTAAAAGAATACGATCATTTTGAAAAGCAGTTTGGCAAGTTCTTAAAATGTTAAACAGACACTTATTTTGTGGTTGGATGGTAGCCTCCCAAAAGATATGTCCACATCCTTAGCTCAGAAACCTGTGAATATTACTTTATTTGAAAAAATATGTAATTAAGAATCTTGATAATGTAATGTATCCTGGATAACTTAGGTGGGTCTTAAATGTTATGACACATATCCTTATGAGAGAGACACATAGAGAACCATTGAGAAGAGTAGGAAATGTGACCCCAGAAGCAGAAATTGGAGTGATGTGGACACAGATAAGGCATGCTCACAGATACCAAATGCTAGAAAAAGCAAGGAAAGATTCTTCTTCAGATCTTCCAAAATGCTGCTTTGAGGACACCTTAACCTTAGACTTCTGGTTTGAGAACTGTGAGAGAGTATATTTTTTTAAGGCACCAACTCTATGATAATCTGTTATAGCCACCCTAGGAAAGTAATGCATCTGCATAAGACCCAGCCATTCTATTCCTCGGTATTTTCCCAGGAGAAATGAAAGTATATTTCCATAAAACGTCTTATATGTGAATATTTATAGCAGCTTTATTTAAAGTAATTATAACATGAGAAAGTTTAGAGATGATGAGCATGATTGTGATGGTGAGTTCATCGTGTTTAATTATTTCAAAGTTTTAAAAAATATCCAGTTTATCTCCCATGTCAAAATATCTGAATAAAGCTGTTTGCAAGTTTTTAAACCTGAAAATACATTTTATATGCGTGAATAAATTACACAGAAAAAAAAAGAAAGTATTGAGGTATGTGTTCTAGATTTTGTAATAACATATAGTATAAAATTTTATGGTTTTTTTTTTTAAACAATTTAGTACATTAAGTTCTTTAGAAATATATGTAACAGTTTTGGGTGCAGGAATTTTGTTTTATCTTCTCCTAGTAAGTCATTACATTTTATTCCAGTCTAGCTCTACTTTAATTTCTATTGTAGGAAATAAAGAAGAAAAACACCTCTGCATTTTAACTAGAACAAAGTCAGAGACACTGATAAAAAAAAAAGTATAACAGAAAATAACTTACAAATACTTGTGGTATTGAATAATGGTTGTAGAGTATTTACCATGGAAATGAAAAGATGCCTCCATTTTCTATTACACTTCTTCAAACAACTAAACATCTTTATATTAATCAATGTATAACTGAATGAAATGTTTATAAAAGTGTAAAACTAATCTATTCCATAATGTATGAAACAAAAAAATTAAACAGAAAAACAATTTTTGTGTAAATAACCTCCAAGAATTATCCATGCTTAAAGTGGTATATATATATGACAACATAAACTACTGTTTACTTTCTTATTTTAATAAAGCCATCTTGCTAGCATTTTCTACAATTGGAATTATAAAGATGCTTTGAAAAGATTAGAAGGTTAATATTTGCAAATCTCATTAATGGCACAAAATATAAATGCAAAATTTCTCAGGTATTTACTAATTTTAAAGGAAATCTCAACTCTTTGCATTAAAAATTTGTTTAACACAGAAATATGATACATTTTCAATATTAATTAAATCTGAAAATGTACTTAGAGTACAATAGGAGTGTATTAAACCAGTTCTTCCGTTGCCTAAAGCACTTACTGTTAGTTAACAGCTTGCTTTGGAAATTACTGACTTCTATATGCTATAAGTGTATTATTTCGTATGTTGGAAAAGGAATTTATCTACTTGTGCTCTAGAAAGTCAAAACAATTAATGCACCATCTCAAACTGCAGAACTAGACATTTAAGATCTTGATTTATTGTATTATCCTTTGATATTTATTTCAGTCATTAGGTAGAAATTTAGACTTTATTAATTACAAATCAAGTCCTTGGTGTTATTTTTATAGAATTATTTGTTTGGGGGTAATATTCAATTTAATATCTAGTTTAATTTATAACATAAAAATAAATGGATGTATATGTGTATGTGTTATATAGCCACACATAAATGATCATTTGCTAAAAAATTTGTTCTCCACTTTGGTCATGTCCCTTTCAATGTGTCTTGAATATCTTTTCTTATTAGTATATACAGAACTGCCTCATTCTTTTCAAGTAGCAATATATGGATTATAACATAATTTATTTAATTAGTGCCTGATAGGAATTTATTTGTTTCAAAATATTTGCTAATGCAAAAAATGCTGCCAAGAATATTTCTATCTATATGTGTTTTTCCTGCATGTTTCAGCTTTTCTGCTAGCTTGTCTGTCCTGGATTATTATGACTATGATCAACCCACAAGAAAGTAGAGAAGAAAAGGAAATAAAATGAAAAACATATAGAAAAACTGGAGATATTTTGAATCAGTGAATGTCTTTGGCCAGAAAGAAAAGGCAGCTCAGTGCAGCATACAGAGAATCAAACAGAAGCAAGTATTTTAGAGACTTGCTCTCTTTTTCCCAGCAAGACCTGGAACAAGACAGGCCTTCCTCCATACATGCTGGAAACCTAAGTCAGAGTCTGTTTACCCAAGTCAGAGTCTGTTTACCCTCAAGAGTAACCTTAGGTCATATCTGAACTTCGCAGAAAATATTTTTTGGAAAAAACAACATGGGACTTACTGATAAATGCCCAGGGCCACACTGACTCAAAAATACTCAAGTAAGATATATCAACAAATATTCAGATGAGGCCAACGGGCAAATTTTCAAAGAAAGATTGACAAATACCTAGGGCAAGAAAATGATAATCTGAGAAGTATGCCCTTCTAATGCTGCCTCATTGGGACACTGGGTGCTGAAGACAGGAGGATAAAGAAAATCTGAGTGGTTTTTTCAGGTGTGGAGGGTCAAATTATCTGGAGTCTTTATTGAGCTGACTCAAATGGAGATCATCTAGTTTTGTTTCTAATCATTACCTGACAAATTAACTGCACATCCCAATGGTTAAAAGCTCAGAGGCAAAAAGCAGGAAGATTTGAAAGGAACACACATGTTAAAAAGAAATAACAATACCATGTTAGATGCTGTGGTGCACCCCACAAGTCCACCTGCAAGACTGAGGTGTTCATTTCTCCAGTGCTAGGAGAGTCAGAGGCCGACTGCTCTTCATGGAGTCACTCTGAGGAACTTGTTCCACAATAGGAAGTTATCTTAGGCAAGACTACAGCCCTTTCCCACAGGCAGCTCAAACTTAGTGCCAAACCTTGAAGAGATTATGATGCCTTATCTCTCTTGCCTCAAATCAGCACAACTCAGATGAGCCATCCAGTACTGGTATCTCAATCTAACCTCTCCTTCTATTTAACCATCTATTTACTTCTATTACTCTCACACCTCCAGGTGTTAGTCTTTAGAGCTCTTAGTAAATTTCTGTTCTCAAGTCTCAGTATATTTCCTCAAGAATCACACAACATTGTACTTTATCGCATATTCTGTAAGAAATAATATAACAGATGACCCCTCAAAAATTATCTGGTATGTAAAAAGTAAAGAAGATATTAGCAATTGTGTTGCTGCAGATTCGAGGTTCTGAGGTAAGAGGTACGAGGCTTGGACAGTTAAAAGAAAATGCAGGGAGCTGTAAGCAATTGTACCATAGCTCTTTATTCCAGCAAGGGCACAACACACTATGCAGGGTGGCAATCCTTTTATACACAGGTTAAACAATAGTGGCACACTCTCAGAAGCCAGTGTATGTGTACCAGGCATATGGTTACACAAAGGGAGAAGTGCTGTGTCCCTGCCACTAGGAAGTTAGCTGCTAAGGGTGTTGAGAGAGAGCCTGACTGCAGCCATCCCTTCAGGGTTTCTCCCGTACACCTAAGGAGTATTATCAAGTGATCACTGCAGGAGGGCAGAGCTCTGTACCCATATGCCACAAAAATAATACAGGGAACAACAACATGCCACTAGGAGAGCTAAGACCCAGCACCAAGTGGACGTTAGGCCTGCCCACCACTCCTGTAGAGAAAACCCAGTGAGCTGCTGGACTTCCTGTATTTCTTGAGAGAGACCTGCCAAGGCTAGTGAAATGTGCCGGTGGTTCAGGAATAAACACAACATTTAGTGTGGAGCATGGCACAAATGCTCCCTTGGGCAACAGTAAAGATACTCAAAACCATACAATTTTACAATACTACTTTTCTAATTTGATCTACTTCATCAGCTACCAGACTAGGGGCTTTATGAGTATAATTCAAGTTTTGAGCACCATGTTCTGCCAAAGCTATCATTTGCATTTCAACTACCACATCACCTGTCACAAGACAGAAAAATGGCTAAGGAATAATACCACCATGGGGCCCATTTAGTGCAGATATGTTGTGAATAATACGCATTCCAATTTCTAGGGTACAGTGGGAGCGCCCGCCACACAGTTACTGGCAAATACGGGCATCCTCAAGTACAGTGGCAGGTCTAATTCGAGGGAATGTAGAGCCATCCATGGCTTTCTTGGGTCAAAATTATAGTGGGGTAGGTGCCAGCATACTTTTGTCCAGTCCATAAATGCATGGTGGATGAAATAGTAGTTATATTTTGTCATAGGGGATGTGGCACCCACCATAACAGTCAAGACACCGTGTTTCTTTTAATATAATGGGGCATATCCCCAGTCACCTCCACCCCTTCATTAGTCAGCTATGACCATCCATCATGTACCTAATACCCCAGTAAAGGCTTGTCCAGTCCATACTGAGTTCTTTGTGTGTCCACTCAAGTATAGATGACGGTCTAGTTGGGTGACTGGGGTTCCCAGTAGGTCAGTCGAGCCCATGCTGTGACATCTGCTGCATGTATACTCCAAGGCGATCCTGCAGAGGCACTGACAGGAAACTCTGTGCAGACCCAACAGTGTGAGACATTGACAATCGTGGCATAAGTCTGCGTCCACTAAACCATGGTATTCATGTAAAGCGGACTAAGGTTGGAAAGAAAGGGAAGACATTGATACCAACACAGGTAAGTCTTTTCCATCAGGCAGGATGCATGCTAATGTCTTATCTTGTGATAAGATTGTTGCCACCAAGGAGAGATGGCCTGGCCATCACTACCACACCCGTTCCCTTTGTGGCATTGGTCCTACAGTGTCAACATGATACAATATGGAGAACTCATGATAGGCCACAGTGACAACACAAAGGTTTCCCTTAGGATGGTACATTTTTTTTTCATCCATCTCTCCTGTGAGATATTTCATAGTTATTTGCAGTGGCTAGTCAGCTGTTACTCAAGGAATGACCTGTAAGTTTATCTCTAGCTCCTTATCCCATGAGGCTATTATGCCTACACACCAGCAAAGTAGGGCTTTTATTTTCCATGGCCAAGTATGGGCAGGTAGGAGTATGTTACCATAGAGTCCATGACCAGGTTTCAACAGAGTTTCATTGGTAGTTACCTGTAATTGTATTGGGGCCACAGACCTATGTAATTGCAGCTCTACTGGAGAGGGATGTCCAGCTCAAGGTTGCTCGTTCAGGCCCTGCAATACATTCCACAGGCAAGACATCCAATTTTCTAGTTCTGGGGGATTGACAGTTACTTGTAGGCACTGTTTCAACAGCCTATTGTACCGCTCAATCATGCCCGCTTCCTGGGGATTACACAGGGCATGAAATTTCCATTGAAAATCCATTTGCTTGGTCCATGTTTGGATCTCATGACTAGTCAAATGGGTCCCTTGATCACTTTCTACTACTAATGGTCTATCGTACAAGGCGCAAAAGCATTGGAGAGCTTGGATAAAATGTTTTTGTCTGCGGCTACACATGGCCATGAAACAATAACCTAGTAGTCGTTTCCACCGTGGTAAGGGCAAAAGATGCCACTTGAGCTTTTGGAAGAGGTCCCATATAATCTATCTGCCACATGATCAATGGGACCTTTCTCCTTGTTACTTGCACATGATCCCGCTTCATGCGGCGAGGATGTGGCCTAACCTATCTGCATACTGGACACTTGACACAGGCATCTATGACATCTTCCCACTTTCCACTTCAAGAGAAGTTCCATTGTTGTTTCACTGTCCTCATAGTTTTAGCACCCATGTGCTGCAATCGTCTGTGGAACCAGTGTGTGACATCAGTGGCAGGAGCCTTTTCTAGCCATTGGCTAGCGAGAGTGCATCCTCCTCATCATATCCTGGAGTTATCAAGGGGACATGATAAACAGTTATGTGATGTTCTTATCTTATCTCCCAAAAGGTTTACCAAATGACTTGTTCCTATAAGGGTCTATGGCCTACTAGCCAATTTTGCCATTTCCACATAGGAAACCACAATGTTAGGTCTTTAAACACCAATCAGCTGTCAATACAAATAGTTAAGGGACCATCTTCATGAGCTTTAACCATCCGTACAGCTTGCAGCTCAGCCCATTGGCTGCTTTGGCCTGTACTTGTATCATATCAAATATGGTTAGTAGCTGGTCAGCAACCATATAGCTAACCACTTGGCTCCCTGCGCCCTCCTGGACCTATCTGTACCATGCTTCAGCAGGTATGGGTGGCTTCCCTTCTTTTTAGGAGGACACTTCTAAATCTGTAGGCACTGCAGGATCTGGTATACAGTCAGTGACAAACACAACCGGGACTAAAATCATCTGTAACTTCATGGCCAGAGGGCTAGCAGCTATGGTACTTTGTTGTTCCAGTTAGGCACCCCATTTTGTCAGGGTAGAGGTTTGGGCCTCTGTACCCATGTGCGTAACCAACCTTGTATAGGATAAGTGGTGCACACCTGCACTTTGGCAGTGCCAGTCACTGCTTCAGTGGCCTGCAAGGCTGAAAATACGGCTGCTAATTGCTTCTCTATTAGGGAGTACTGGCTTGCTGCACCTTTCCACAGTTGAGACCAAAAACCCACCGGAGTCCTAGTTTGTTTTGAATGCTGCTATAGACCCCAGCCGTATCCTTCTCCCATTCCATACATGTCCAATTCAAAGGATTCACCTGGGTCTGTTACCTATAGGGCTTAGGCTTGGTGGCAGTAAACATTTTTACTGTTTCAGCCCAGTCCCAAGTAGCTCCCTTTTTGATCAGGCCATGTGATGATCATGCCATCTGTGCTAGGTGGGGCACAAACACCATTCAGTATCCCAAAAAGCCCACATAACTCCACAATTCTTAAACTGTAGAGGGTCATGGGTATGCTTGTTTATTATCAATGATAGCATCAGGGATAACTTTCATCTTACCAGACCAGACAACACCCAAGAATTTGACAGATAAGCCAGGTCCCTGAACCTTAGTTGCATTTATGCCCAGCCACATGATTTCAGGTGCGGCAACAGCGCTGGTGCCGCTTGTTCTATCTGTAAGGGAAGCAGAGGTTAATATGACATCATCAAGATAATGAAACAATTTCACCGTTGCCTGGTGGGTCCAAGTTGCAAAATCCTGGGCTATCAACCCATGGCAAATTACTGGGCTATGTAGGTAGCCTTGGGGTAGTACCACAAAAGTCCACTGTCTTCCTTCCCACGTGAAGGCAAATTGGTCTTGACTTTCAGGAGCCAAATCTATAAAGAAAAAAGTGTTAGCCAAATCTAAGACACAGTGATACATTCTCAGCCTTGTAGTCAGTTGATCCATTAGATCATGGATGGATAGTACTGCTGCATGCAGCGAATGAGTCACTTTATTCAGTTCCCAATAGTCCACAGTCATTCTCCATTAGCCATCAGGCTTCTTCAATGGCTACACAGGGACATTATAGGAACTATGTTTAGGGCACACAATCTGAAATTTCTCTAATTCCTGAATCATAGCCCCAATTTCATTATGTCCACTAGGCAAGCGATATTGCCTAACATTGACGATATGTTCTCACGCTACAGTCTTCACCACCCGAACTCATAAAGAAAATTTACCAGCAGAAGTCTGCAGATTGAGCCCTCACAGCACATCCACCCCTAGGATATACTCTGGCACCAGAGAAACATACACTTTATCTGGACGTCGGGGCAAATGTACTATTTCAAGAAGCAAAGTCACATTTTTGGTCTTAATAGTCTTATCTTTATAGCTGTCTAAATAGATGGCTAGTTCAGAGAATCTGTTTGGATTTCCATAGGTAAGACTGTAGTTGGCGCCAGTATCCACCAGTGCTAGGCTTCTTTTCACGTTGTGTGGGTCCAGTGAATTGCCAATTCCACATGTGGCCTCCAAACTCCATCTATCCCCTCCAAATGAGTGCTTCAACCTTCTCCCTAATCATATAGGGTCAACAGAGAGTTCTGTGGTTTCGACAAGTCCTTCAAGGCCACAGCCCAAGCTCTTTCGGTAGGAGGTTTCTGTGCACAATTGAATTGCCACCACAATTCTACTAACACTAAATGAGGCTGGCAGTCTATCTTGTCTTGATTGATTCCTGTAGCTAGCAAATCAGTTCACATTTGCATTCTGGTAACCAGAATGGAACTTTGCCTAGGGTCTTTCTTCTTGCCCTTCTGGGGTCTGAGTGTTACTGCATGGACACTTATGCCCCCACCTCACAGAATCTACCCTCGACATCCCCCAGACCAACCATTGCTATAGTCACTTCATGTATACATTTCCCCACATAGGGAGCCAGAATAACAACCAATGAGCCAAAAGCAGTAGAGGGGGTGGTCCCTAATATTAGATCCTGCATGCCAGTCAAACCGTTCATCATCCTGTCTCCACATATTCAAATTAAACATAGCTTGTCACATGCCCAGTTCATGAATAATCTGCACTAGTTCAGCATATGTTTGCCATTTACTCCCATGCTCTGGGAGTTCTCTGGCTTCATTTCAAACTGTCCACACAGCGGCAGTAAGCCATTCCATCAGGGTTTGGGTCTCTTGACCTTGAGCCAAGTGGTGGCTGTTCTGTCGACACTGCTGTAATGAGGGCTGTATAGTTATGGGTGCCAATTTATCTGTCTCATCAGGGGAACATGAAATACTGTCAGCTCCCTCATCCCAGAGATGCAGCAACCAGGCCAACAATGGTTTACCAGGTCGCTGCCGACATAGTTTCCCCACATCCCATAATTCCACAGGTGTATACAGGGTATACGTGGTGAATTCTGTACTGTGGGGCCACCAGGGATTGTTCATACTTTACTTTTGGGTGTATTATGGGCTATACTTGTTGGTAGACTTCTTCTGGGATGTCTCCCCCTACATCTGAGAAGGATTCTGAGGGTGGACTTCTGTGGAGCTCAGCTTTCAGTTGTTGCACCCTTGCAACCAAGGCATCTGTCTTTTTCCAAAGCTCCTGTACATGAGTGGACTCCACTAGAGCTTCATCCATGTTCTGTTGCAAAGCCGTTCCAAGCACCCAGCCCACTCGTATAGCTGCAGCTCATGCCTTTTTTGGTAGCTGCTCCTCCAGGGAGCAGAGCACCTTCTCAATACTTACTAGGGACCCACCAACTGTCTTCCATGTCTCAGTTGGAGTCCAAGTCATCGATACCACCACCATGGTATACCGCAATCTCTGTAGGGGCCACATGTTCCTTCTGTCCTCTGGTTGGGCAGAAAGCTCCATTACCTGGGAATCCTGATCATGACTATGCCAAGTGTGTTGCTGCAGATTCAAGGTTCCAAAGTAAGGGGTATGAGGCTCAAGCAGTTGGAAGAAAATGAAGGTAGCCACAGGAAACTGAAACATAGTTCTTTATTCCAGCAAGGGCATAGCCTGCTTTGCCTGGCTGTGGAGTTATTCAGCAAGAGAACAGTCAGCCTTGCAGGGTGATGGCCTCTTTTATACACAGGTTAAACAATAGTGGCACACTGCTAGATAATGGAAGCCTACTCAAGTGTACCAGTCACATGGTTACCTAAGGAGAGAAGTGCTGAGTCACTTCCACACAGAAGTTAGCTTCCTACCACCATCTTTCTTTCTCCTCACAGCAATATAAAACAAGGAAATATCCTAAAGAACTAAGCTGACATATTAGACATTAATACTATAATAGGGAATTAAAGAAGTTATGTGAATGGATGTAGAGGAGGAATTGGTTGACAATTAGAAGAATAGATTGAGATAAGTTCCCAGAAAGAAAAGTATATAACTCGAGAAAGTGAGTGAGAGAGAGAGAGAGAAGATTAAGAGGTATTGAAGATAGAAATAGAAATGCTAACAATTAGTAATAGAAATTCTAGAATAGCAGAGCAGTCAAAATTAGATGGGAGACACATTAAATAAATAATATCATACATTTTCTGGAAATGGAGAAAAAAATGAAAATCTTTCTTTATCTCAAACTGCTAATATCCTCCTAATACACAATTTTTATACACATTATCCATCCTTCTACTATATAATCTTGATCAATATTTTTATGAACAAATAAAAAAGAAGCAATTAAATGAATCAACCAGAAACTCTCATCTTTGCAATCATCAAATTTGTCTATAAGCATTTATCTGTACCTACACTATCTTCTTCCTCTTATAATGTACTCTTATCCAAGATGGCCAAGCATTGCATTTTGCCTCTAGACTCTACTATTTCTCAATTTCTTAAAGCCTTTACTCCTATGATTGTATTCTCTCTTCCATCAATTTCTCCTTTTAAGAACATTTACTTGCAAAACACAATAAAAAATAACCAAGATAAGTTTTCCTTTGAATTAACATTCCTTTCAAACAAAGTGCGGTCTCAGTTCTCTACTTTTTTGTTTGTTTTTCATTCAGGTTTTTTAGAATAATATCCGTGCCAAACTGATTGAGAAGAGAAGTTTTCGGTGGTGAGAGTGCACGAGGGGCCAACTTGAGAATGAAACGGCAGGCACCGACTTTATTACGGGGAGTGTACTCCTTTTGCGGGGAACACACTTCTGCTCCTGCTCCCTAGGGGACTGCATGGGCTCCACATATATCAGAGTACAATAGTGAAATTTAGCTACACATGAATGATACAATAAACTGAATTATGTTTACACACGTTAGATGCAGGCACACTACTACACTTATGTAACATTCTGAATTTGGGATCCTATTCCTAGCCACGAGCCTGGATCACACCCACACCTGGGACCAGCCAGGCCTCGGGCCCGCACTCCACCCCTACAGGGTCATGGTGTGGGATCTGGCCCAGAGAGCGCTACCTTGGACCCATAATTCACTTGCCATTCCTAGAGTGGCTTAGCCCTGTGGGGCACCACCTCAATGAACTTTTAACTTGCTGCCTCTCTGGGTGCTGCTCAGCACGCCAAGGGCAGTGTGACACGGCAACCTGTGCTTGTGCCTGGGGCAACGATAGCCCCCATCATTTCACTACCTGTTCCATGTTACTAGCCATCCGTGCACCAGGCATCCTCAAGGATGGGAGCGCGACCCTCTGCCAGGAGCTCTACTTGAAACTACAGTGTCGCAAGTGAATGATTTGACCCCCATAGTCTTCTGTGTTTGCAGTAGACCCAGGAAACTTATCTGGAGTCCCATAAAGCAGGGTTCTGTCTGCACCCGTGTCCACAAGGGCTAATACACTCTGTCTATTACGGTGGGACCAATGTATAGTCAGTTCCACATGTGGCCTCAGGTCAACCCTCTTCCTTCAATGAGGTGCCCCAGCCAAATCCCTAATTAGGGAGATAATCAGCCAGCCACACATCACAGATTGTGGCTTTCCCAGGAATAAGAGTGAATTGCTGGTCAGGGCGCAGCTGATTCCACACGTGCCAGCAGCACTTCATTAGGTTGCTGCTCAATCTTTTCTGCAGTGGCCCCTGCCATGAGGAGATCAAATTACATTTGCCTGCGGCTCACTCTCATGACCAGCTGAAAGGGCTGGGGACAGCTCCTCCCCTGCTTTTTCGACCATGGCTCTGTCCATGCACTGGCCAGTCTAGGAGTGGGGCAGGCGGTCCAGAGCGCACTTGGATAGAATACTCCTTGCATTTCACTTCCACATCCCCCAACCTAGCTATAGCAGAAGTTACCTCGTGGATCTGCCTATCCACGTAAGGGGCCAGCAGTGCCGCCATGGTGCCAAAAGTGCCGGCCAGGCCAGAAGTCAAAATCAAATCCTTCATAAGAGGTTGTAAATACTTCCTCATTGGGGCTTGTATACTTTGCTCAAAACATCATCTGTTGCATGCCCATTTCCCAAATTATCTGGACCAGATCTAAGTACTTGGTCCATCTGCTCACTGTCTTTGGAAGCTCCCCTGGGTCGGCCCACATTCCGTGCAGTAGATGTGAGCCAATTAATCAGGAAGTGATTGCCTGCACCCCACACCGTATGTGCCACATTCTGGAGTCACTGCCTGAGGGACAGTATCACCGTTACAGAGGCCAGCTGAGCCATCTCTTCTAGAGATAATTCAGTCTCTTTGGCCCATCATTCCACAGCCACAGCAGCCACCCCAGAACCGTCTCCCTGGCTCTCTGCTATACGTGTTACATCAGGTCCCGGAGTTTGACGGCGATACACTGCATCAAGGTGGTATGCTTTTTAGCCTGGAGGGCACCACCAGCTTGCCCTTCATTCTCGGGCCAATGGCTTTTTCATTTCAACCTGCTGCCATATCACCGACCACTCCTGCCATGATATTGCCGGTGGGCTCTCAGACTGGGACAATGGCAGCAGCCCATCAGGGCCCTGCAGCATGAGTTCTGCTGCCACCAGCTGCCTTTCCAGTGCTTCTTCCTGTGTTTGTAGCTGCCACAGCTGCTGAACCTGGTGCTGAAACTCCAGGCTGGCCTGTTGCAGCACTGCCAGGAATATCCCAGTCACCCAAACCACTGCCTCCCAGTAAGCAGTCAGGACATCCAGCTCCAACATCTCCAGGGCTTTCCGGATGTCCTCTGGACACGACTTCACTCCATCCCAATCCTCCGGAGGTGTCCACATAGCCAGATATATGGCCATGGGATACCACTCAAAGGAGAGGGGCCACATGTCCTCTACTTAGGTCTCTTCTACCCAGGACCATCCGGAGCACTGGGGGCCGTAGTAACCTCATCCTGCAGGCTATGCCACATGTCAGTGCTGAGCTGATCGAGAAGGGAAGGTTTTGGTGGTGGGACGCCCAGTTGAAAGAATGTACGAGGGGCCAACATGAGAAAAAAATGACAGACACCAACTTTATTGTGGAAACACTCTTCTGCTCCTGCTCCCTAGGGGATCACATGGGTTCCACATATATCACAGTATAATAGTGGCATTCAGCCACACATGCGTGATGTAAAAGTTAAATTATGTTTACATATGTTAGGCGCAGGAGCTCTACTACACTAATGTAACATTCTAAATCCGGGGTCCTATTGTTAGCCACGAGCCTGGACCACAGCCAGACCTGGGACCAGTCAGGCCTTGGACCCACAAATAGATATTATTGTCTCCATTCATTTATTCAGTGTTCTGAGCAGGCATTATTTTTAGCCTTGGAATACAAGATGAAAGACAACAGGGAAATATAACAAAACAAAACAACTCTGACTTCAAGCTGTCTACATACTGTTGGCTTACGTGCCTTCAAACTCATTCATTTCTATACTAGGTTTTGAACTTCATTTCTCACATTTAAATCGCCCCTGTCATGGTTACCACTGACCTCAGTGGAACAAAATCTAAAAGTCACACCTCTGTCTGTCTAATCATTTTTCTGTCCTCAATTGACTTAGCCATAATTATCACAATTAACCATTCCTTTCCTGAAAGGATTCATGGAGTATCAAAGGAAAGGTCTTTAATGTGATCTTTAACACATCACAGAAAAACTTTATACATACAAAAGACAGAGAATTCTAAAACCATTTAGAAAGAAGGAATAATTCACATACAAAGAATAACAATTAGACTTGTATATTTTTCATCAATATCACTTGGTTCAAGGTACTTAAAGGTAAACTATTATATCATCAGGAAAGAATGATAAATTTGTATTTTTTAATTGTTGTATTTTTCTGTCTCATCTAATAATAGTAAAAAATACAACTTTAAATGTTAAACATAACAATAATGATGGAAATTAGAAAAAAAATGCATATAATGCCATAAAGATATTGGAAAAGGTTTGACTAGAATCAAATTCTCCAGAATCTCAGGCTACTTTAGGTTAGTTTAGTTTTGCTTCATTTATTTGTTTTCGTATCCCATTATATTACTTCACATTGTCTTTACTCATCTAACTATTCATACTCTTCTGATTGTAATATTCTATACTTTGAGCAGAGTTAGGCTTGGAAGAGGAGAGAAGGCAAGGAAAGAGCACAAGAAAGAACTTCCATTATTCATTCATCACAGTCAGTGATGGGTTATCCAACAGACACAAAGCAAAGTGACCAAAACACACTTGTTTGAAAAGAATAACTTTTCACTACCTAGGGTCTTTATCCAGGTCTGCCCGTTAATAACTATCACCACACATTGTCTATTGCTTGCCAGGTTAGAGTTTTACTTGCATTAGTTTATTCAATCCTCACAACACATTTCATGAATAAGTTAACTGAAGTAAGAGAAGTTACAAAACTTGCCCAAATTCACACAACTAGTAAGGACTCCTAGGCAGTTTGACTACAAAGAAACTTCTCATTCTTAAGCCCTGCACTGTCGCCTTCTACTTTGCTAGAATGTGGAGCTAAAGCCTGCCCAGCTTCAAAAAGGAATTTATGTAGTCATAATGAAGTTTTATAAAATGTTAAAATATTAGACAATCCAAGAATTTCATGACACTATAGAAAATGAATATACATATTTTTAATCAAAATTTTATTACAAATTACATGTATTATATCTAAAATTTAAGCATAATTGCTAAGTTGTATTTCACTCACTTGATAAATACATTTATGGCATATGATTTTAGAAGGACACTGTTAGAATAATTAATGTTTACTTATATTGTTATTATTACAATAAAAAATATTAATCACATAGTTCTTAGATTATTTATAATAAAATAGAAATGCAATGTCATGTTTTAGGTGTCTGACCAAAGAGAAAGACAAACCTAGTACTTAATTGTTACTCCTAGCAACTCAGTAAATAATAAATTAAGCTGAAATCTTTATTTGAGATACAGATAAAAAATTTGAATTAGAAGGATTTGCAATTACTGTAAAGTCACTCAGGAAATTAGTGGTACAGCTGAAATTCAAACCAGGCTTTAATTGAATTCCTTAATAAGCTAAGATTTTTATACATAAGCAACACAGGTAACAGATATAAAGCTTTAAATAGATAGATGATAATGATAGATGATAGATAGATGATAGATAGATAGATGATAGATAGATAGATAGATAGATAGATAGATAGATAGATAGATAGATAGATAGATAGATAGATAGATAATAGATAGATAGATGACACTATATTTAGCTCTGGTAGCTCTCATTAGTAATCAGCATTTTAAAAGTCAATTTCAGGTAAAATGTTTGCCCATGGTTTAATTGTAAAGAGAATTAATTCTCTACTAAACAGTGATGTACATGAATTCCTCAACCCCAGCAACTGCAATTCTTTTTCTCTTTTTTATTTTAACCACATAATCTTCAAATATTCCATCGAAACTAAAAAATAATCAACTATAAGTAATTCAGGATTATTTTTGTGGCAAATTAAACTCACAAAGACAGTGTTTCATAGATTGCCACTGTTGTATAACAGCTCTTCCTTCTAATTCCCATGATTTTTTTTTTTTGTAGTTTTTTTTATAGCACTGGCAAAGACCAGTCATCTTGACAATGGACATATTTTTCATATAGCTGATCTTAGAGGGTACTGCTAAAGTTTCTTCCTCAGCTGTAGTTCTTAAGGTATGATTTTGGTATACAACCATTGCAATATTAGACTATTTCCTTCTCTGGATTTTCTCAAAAGTTTTATTTTAAGTGTTTATTGAACTTTATCAAACACTTTCTCAGCATCTATTTGACATATTTTTCCTTTAATATATTAGTGTGGTGAATATAGTAATTAATTTTTTCTGTGTTTGAATGTTTTTATTGAAATCAAGCCTATTTGATTATAATACATTACTTTTTAAAATATACATCTGGACTTGCTTAGCTAATATTTGGATACTTTGCATCTATAAATTGGTGTATATTTTATTTTCTTGTATATATTTACATCATTATTTGGATGTGGAATCAAGAATACAGTAACCTTTTAAAATAATCTGAGTAATTTCTCTTATTTTTGTTTCTATTATCAAGAACAAACCTCACAAAGGATAGAAAATAATTATTTCTTAAAAATTTAATGAAACTCATTTACCTGAGTTTTTTGGAAGGGGACAAAAATAGCTTAGTTATCACTATACCGACGTTTTCTTCCTGCACCGATTCAATGTTTTATAATTTTACTTTATAATTTGATGTTTTATAATTTTCCAACTTATCTAATTTTAAACTTTTATATAATTATATTTTTAACAATTTTAAATTTCTCTATTGATTTATTTCCATATTTTATTATATTTACTGAAACTTGTCAGATAATATCTATTTATTAGACTTTTCAGATCATTTGTCTTTTATTCTTCTTATCTATGTTTTTCTTGTTTTTCAGTTCATTGATTTTGGTCATCGTCACTTTTCCTCATTCCTTGATTCTTAAGTGTTCTTTATTTTTTTGTTCCTTTGTTTTCTTTTTAGTCCCTACAGTTTTAGGTTCAGTTCAATCATTTTTAAGTTTCTTAATAATTTTATTTGGTGCTATTAATTTTGTTCTAAGTTAAAGTTTAACTTGTAGCTTTTTAAATTATTATTCCCTGATTATATTTCAAATTTTCTTCCCGATCCTATTAACTCAAAGGTAGCTTAATAAAATGCTATTTAGTTTCAAACCTTATGAATTTGTTCAGCTATACTTTATTAATTTTTAATTTTGTTGTTTTTTATTGTTACATTTTGAACATCTTTATTCATTTCTCCCACTTCTCACCTCTTACCTCTGACCACCAAATTTGTTTTCTACTTCTGTAACTTCAGTTTTTTCGGGTTCTGTATATAAGTGAGATCATACAGTATCTGTCTCTGAGTTATTTCACTGAGTAAGGTGACATAAAGGTCCATCTATGTCACAAATGTCAGGATTTCCTTCTTTTTTTATGTCTGAATAATATTCCATTAATATTCCATTGTGTCTGTATGTGTACGTCTGTATGTGGGTGTATATCTATCACATTTTCTTTATTCATATGTCAATGAACACCACTTAGGTCATTTCGATGTCTTTATTATCGTTAAGAATGTTGCAGTAAACAAAGAGATGTAGATATCTCTCTGAGATAGTGATTTTATTTCATTCAAATATATTCCTAATTTAATTTTTTTGAAGAAACTTTATCCTGTTTTTCATAGTGACTGTACCAATTTACATTCCCCTCAACAGTGTACAAGGGTTCTTTCTGATGACCGATACTCTAACAGATGTGAGGTGATGTCTCATTGTGGTTTCTATTTGCATTTAACTGATAATTAGTAATGTTGAGCAGCCTTTCATTACCTGTTGGTCCTTTCTATGTCTTCTTTGGAAAATGTTTATTCAGTTGCTCCGCCCATTTTTTAAAATCAGAGTTGTTTTTTTTTTTTTTGCTATTTTTCTATTTTTACTATTTGTAATTTATTTTTGCTATATAAATTCTTCATATATATTAGATATTAATCCCTTATCAGATACACGGTTTGCAAATGTTTTCTCTCATTTAATAGTTTACCTTTTCTTTTTGTTGTTGGTTCCTTTTGCTAGGCAGAGACTTTTTATTTGATGTATTACCATTTGTTTATTTATGCTTTTGTTGTTTTTCCTTTTATTATCAAATCCAGAAAATTATTGCCAAGACTAATGTGAAGAATCTTACTCCCTATGTCTTCTAGGTGTTTTACGGTTTTAGATCTTATGTTCAAATCTTTAATCCATTTTAAGTTAGTTTTTGTGTACACTATAAGATAGTGGTCTAGTTTCATTCTTTAGCATTTGACTCTCTAGTACTCCCAATACCATTTATTGAAGAGACTATCCTTTCTCCATTGTATATTTTAGGCTCCTTGCAGTAAATTACTTGATCACATGTGTATGTGTTTATTTCTAGGCTATCAATGTGTCTTTTTTTATGCCAATACTGTACTGTTTTGATTACTATAGCTTTGTAATATAGTTTAAAATTAGGAAATATGATGACTTCAGCTTTGTTCTTCTTAAGATTTCTTTGGCTATTTGAAGCCTTTTGTGATTCTATACATATTTTAAGATTATTACTTCTATTTTTACGATAAATGTCATTAGAATTTTGATAGAGACTGCCTTGAATCTGTAGATTATGTTGGGTAGTATGGATATTAGTATTAATTCTTTTAATCCATGTGCACAGTATATCCTTCCATTTATTTGTGTCTCACTGCAGTTTGGTCAGAAAATATGTATTATGTGACACTGAGAATCACAACTCTTTTCAACTCTGGGAAAACTCAACCGTATTCTATATAAATTACACCCACTTAAGTGTGTGCAACATTATGGCCCTGAACATTATTTTTTTAAAGTATTTGTTAAGAGTATATGTGGTCTGTGACAGACATGGTCAGATTTTTGTAAGTTTTCTATTTCCACTCAAAAAGAATGTGTTCTCCAAAATCAAATGGCTAATATTTTTATTATGTATATCTCTGGTTGTTGATTGTCCATCTCTTGTAGGGATATGTTAATGTCACAATGCATTTTTTATTTGTTCAGTTCTTTTTATATATATATTTTTAGTTAGAGCTTCATTTTTTTGAAGATTTTTTTTTTTCCTTAGGCAAGGCAACCCTTGGTTGACCTCACAGATTGCAAGGACCTTGTCAGTTTACAATTCCTTATTTTTTATTTTTTATGCCTACAGCATCTGGTCTTCCTAGGTGATCTCCCATTCAAGTACTAACCAGGCCAGACCTTGCTTAGCTTCTGAAATCAGACAAGATCGAGCTTGTTCAGGGTTGCATGACCACAGACACTTTTTCTTTTTGCATAGATGTATGTTTAAGATAGGCCACCTATGATTTAATACACACAGAAATCCCTATATTGTTCTTAACAGAAAGAAATATTGTAAAAATGATCTCATTTAAAAAGAAAGATTTAGATTGTATAGGGAACAAGGAAGAATGTAGTACCATATATGCAATAACTGATTTTTTTTTTTATTTACTGTTTTACTTTTCAATTACAGTTGACATTCAATATTATTTTATATTAGTTTCAGATGTAAAGCATAGTGGTTAAACATTTATAATTTACAAAGTGATCCTCTCTATTAATCTAGAACTCACCTGATACTATAACAATTATAATATTATCGATATATTTTCTATGCTGTACTTTACATCCCTGTGACTATTTTGTAACTACCAATATGTACTTAATCTTTTCACCTTTTTCACCTAGCCCCCAAATGCCTCTTTTATCTGGCAACCAACATTTTAATTTTCTGCATCTATGAGTTTGTTTCCATTTTGTTTATTTTGTTCTTTAGACTCCAGATGTAAGTAAAATCATATGGTTTTTGTCATTCTCTCTCTAACTTATTTCACTTAGCATAATATCATCTAAGTTCATCCATGTTGTTATAAATGCAAGATTTTATATTTTATGACAAGTATTATTCCATTGTATATATGTACCATTTCTTTATTCATTTGTCTATTGATAGACTTTTAGGTTGCTTCCATATCTTCACTATTGTAAATAATGCTGCAATGAACATGAGGAGGAATATATCTGTTCAAATTGCTGTTTTGGTTATATTCAGATAAACACTCAGAAATGTAGTTGCTGAGTCATATGGTAGTACTATTTTTAATTTTTTAAGGAGCTTCCATAATGTTTACCATAGTGACTGCAACAATTTGCAATCCTATCAACAATGCAAAGGGTTCTCTTTTCTCCACATCCTCACCAACATTTATTTGTTGATTTATTGATGGTAGCTATTCTGACAGGTGTGAGGTAATATCTCATTGTGGTTTTACTTTGCAGTTTTCTGATGATTAGAGATAGTGAGCATCTTTTCATATTGCTATTGGTCATCTGTATGTCCTCTCTGGAGAAATGTTTATTCAGGTCCTCTGCCCATTTTTTAATTGAATAGTTTGTTTTCTTGGTGTTGAGTTGTATAAGTTCTTAATAAATTTTGGATATTAACCCATTTTAGATGTATCATTACTGAATATCTTCTCCCATTTAGTAGGTCATCTCTTTATTTTGTTGATGATTTCTTTTGCTGTGCAAAAAATATTTTAGTTTGATGTAGTCCCATTAGTTTATTTTTGTTTGTTTCCCTTGCCCAAGGAGACATATCTAAAGAAATATTATTAAAGGCAATGTCAGAGTTTACTGCCAATGTTTGCTTCTAGGAGTTTTGTGGTTTCAGGTCTTACATTTAACTCTTTAATGATTTTATTCTTGTATATGGTGTAAGAAGATAGTCCAGTACCATTTTTTTTTTGCATGTATCTGTCCCGTTCTCCCAACATCTGTCTTTAATTCATCATATTTTCTTGCCTCCTTTGTCATAGATTAATTGATCATATAGGTGTGGATTTATTTCTGGTATTTCTATAATGTTCCATTGATCTATATGTCTGGTTTTATACCCATGCCATGCTGTTTTGGTTACTATATCTTTGGAGTGTAGTTTAATATTAGTTTTCAGGATACCTCCAACTTTGTTCTTTTTTCTCAAAATTGTCATGACTATTCAGAATCTTTTGTGGTTCTATATAAATTTTTAGAATATTTTCTTTAGTTCTGTGAAAAATGCCATTAGTATTTTGATAAGGATTCCATTGAACTTATACTTTTCTTCAGGTAGTATGGGCATTTTAACTATGTTAATTTTATCCTTGAGCACAGCAATACTTCCATTTATTTGTATTTTTTAAATTTATTTCTTCAATGTCATAATTTTTCTAGTACAGTTTTTTTATCTCAATTAAATTAATTTCTTAATACTTTATTTCTTGATGCGATTATAAATGGGATTGTTTTCTTAATTTCTCTTTCTAATAGTTTGTTATTGGTGTATAAAAATACTATCAACTTCTGAATATTAATTTTGTACCTTGCCACTTTATTGAATTCATTTAGCAGTCATAATAGTTTTTTGGTATAATTTTTAGAGTTTTCTCTATATACTATTCTGACATCAGCAAATAATGACAGTTTTACTTTTTCCTTTCTAATTTGGTTGTTTTTTATTTCTCTTTCATGTCTAATCTGGTAGCTAGGACTTCCAATCCCATGTTGAATAAAAGTGGTATAAGTGGACATCCTTGTCTTGTTCTTTACCTTAAGAAAAATGCTTTTAGTTTTTCCCCATTAAATATGAATATAAATATGATGCATTTATCATATATGGCCTTTATTATGTTGAGGTATGTTCCCTCTATTTCCACTTTGCTGAGAGTTTTTATCTAAATGCATGCTGGATTTTGTCAAGTGCTTTTTCTATATCTATTGATATGATCATATGATTTTTATTCTTCAGTTTGTTAATGTGGTATATCACATTAATTGATTTGCAAATATTAAACCAACCTTGCATCTCAGGAATAAATTCCACTTGATCATGGTATATAATTTTTTAATGTCTTGCTAAATTTGGTTTGCTAATATTTTGTTGCAAATTTTACATGTATGTTCATCAGGGATTTGGATCTATAAGATTCTTTTTTTTTTTTTTTTTTGTAATGTCTGTCAGATTTGGAGATCATGGCGATGATGTAAAATGAGATTGGAAGCCTTTCCTCCTCTTGAATTTTTTAGAATACTTTGAGAAAAATAGGAGCTAATTCTTCTTTGAATGCTTGGCAGAATTTACCTGTGAAGCCATCCAGTCCGAGGCTTTTATTTGTTGAGAATTTTTTGTTTACTAATTTGATTTCATTAGTAGTAATCGGTTGGTTCAGATTTTGTTTTGAAAGACTATGTTTCTAGAAATTTATCCATTTCTTCCAGATTGTCCAATTTGTTGGCATATAATTGCTCATAGTATTTTCTTATAATTCTTTGTATTTCTGTAGAGTCTATTGTCACTTCTCCCCATTTTGTTTCTGATTTTATTTACTTGAGTCATCTCACTTTTTTTCTTGATGAATCTGATTAAAAGTTTGTCAATTTTGTTTACCTTTCAAAACCCAGCTCTTAGTTTCATTTATTTTTGTATCACTTTTTAGATTCTATTTTATTTAATTCAATTCTTATCTTTATTATTTCCTTCCTTTTACTTACTTTAGGCTTTGTTTGTTATTTTTATTTTAGATTCTTTAGGTGTGAGTTTAGATTGTTTATTTGAGATTTTCCTTATTTCTTCAAGTAGAGCTTTATTGCTATGAATATCCCTTTTAGGACCGATTACACAGTGTCATATAAATTTTTGGTTTCTATATTTTTGTTTCCATTTGTCTCAAGATATGTTTTGATTTCTTCCTTGATCTCATTAAGTCATTCATTCTTTAGCAGCATGTTATTTGTCCTCCATGTATTTATGTGTCTTTCAGAGTTTTTTGTAATTGATTTCTAGTTTCGTAACATTGTGGTCAGTGAAGAAAATATGATTTCAGTTTTCTTAAATGTATTGAGACTTGTTTTTGTTGTTGTTGTTGTTGTTGTTTTAACCTAACATATGGTCTATTTTAGAAAAAAATGTGCATTTGAAAAGAATATATATTCTGCTGTTTTTGGGGAAATGTTCTAAAAATATTGATTTGATTCTTCTGATCTAATGTGTTATTTAAGGCTACCATTCCTTTTTTGACTCTGTCTGTAAGGTATGTCCATTGATATCAGTGAGGTGTCCCCTACTATGACTGTATTACTGTTGCTCTCCTCTTTATCATCTGTCAATATTTACTTTATATATTTATATGCTCTTATATTGGATACATAAATATTTACAAGAGTTATAGTCTCTCATTGAATTATTATGTAATGTCCCTCTTTGTCTTTTATTATATACTTGTTTTAAAGTCTATTTTTATAAGTATTGTTACTCTAGTTTTTTTTAATTTCCATTTTCATAAAATATCATTTTGCATCCCTTTACTTTCAATCTGTGTGTGTCTTGTTTTCTTATCCATTCAGCTAACCCTATGCCTTTCAATTAGAGTATTTAATCCACTTACATTTAAAGTAATTGTTTATAGGTATGCAGTTATTGCCATTTTATTATTCAAATTTATATTTCCACCTCCCTTTCTTTAAAAAAAAAGTCATGTTAACATTTCTTATGATACTTGTTTGGTGGTGATAAACTCCTTTAGCTTTTCTTGTCTGTGAAATTTACTATCTCCCCTTTAGTTTTAAATGATAGCTATACTAGGTAGAGTAGTCTTGGTTGTTGGTCTTTTCTTTTCATCACTTTGACTATTCTTGCCAATCTCTTTTGGCGTTCAAAATTTCTGTTGAGAAATCAGTGAACAGTTTTATAGAAGCTCCCTTGTAGGTAACTAATTGTTGTTGTTGTTTTTCCTGTTACTTTTAAGATTCTCTTTGTCTTTAACCTTTGACATTTTAATTACAATGTGTCTTGGAGTAGGTCTCTTTGGGTTCATCTTATTTGGGACTCTATGTGCTTCCTAGACTTGTATGTCTATTTTCTTCGCCAGGTTGGGGAAGTTTTCAATCATTATTTCTTCAAATATGTTTTCAATTCCTTGCTCTTTCTCTTCTTTTTTCTGGTACCTCTATAAGGCAAAAGTTGATATGCTTGATGTTGTCTTAGAGGCCTCTTAAACTGTCATTATTTTGTATATTTGTTTCTTTGTTTGTTTTTGCTGTTTCGTGTTGGTGGTTTCATCTACTTTTGTCTTCCAAATTGCTGTTTAAATCTTCTGTTTTATCTAAACTGCTGTTGATTTCTTCTAATGTAGTCTTTATTTCAGTTATTGTAGCTTTTATTTCTGACTAGTTTTTTTTTCTTTAGTCCTTTGTTATATTTATTATCTCTGCTGAAGTTCTCAATCATTTCCTTGAGCATCCTTATAGACAGTGTTTTGAACTCTCAGCTGTTAGATGGCTTGCCTCCATTTCACTTTTTTTTTCCTGAAGTTTTGTCCTGTTCTTTCATTTGGGACATGTTTCTTTGTTTCCTCATGTTGACTGCCTCCCTGTGTTTAACGCATTAGATAGATTTGCTATGTCTCCCAGTGTTTGCACAGTGACCTTATGTGATATATATCCTTGGGGCCCTGTGATGTAGTCTCCCTGATCACGTGAGTCAGGGTGCTCTAGAAATGTTCTTTGTGTGTGTTGTGTGTGCCTTCTAGTCGAGTATTGATTGTGGTTGGCATGGCAGTGGGTTGACTTTATCCTCCCTCTGAATGGCCATGACCACGGCATACAATCTGCTGTGCAGTGGCTGACCTCATGGAGTGGGATTCTCCCTACTGAGTTCTTATGCCTGCTGAAACCAACCTTTGGGTGTGTTGCTTATGAGGCTGATTGGGTGTTGCTCTCTTGTAGTCTAAAGCTGGCCACCAGGTGTCTTTTTTCTGGAGCCCCTTGGGAGGGGCTCCCATGCAAGCCAAGGTCAACTGCTACCTGTGACTAGCTTGGGGCTACCTGATAGAAACTGGACAGTGATCCATGGTTGACTGCTGCCTGGGCTGGACCTAGAGGCACATGAGAGAGACCTCACGGAGAACTGAGGCCAGCATCCATAAGTACCAGGCCTGGGGCAGCTCAGCCAAAGTTCTAGGGCACTCCAAGAGCTTCTGTCACCTAATGACTGCTTGTAAGGCTCAGCCACTGAAAGAACATGAGGCAGTATGCAAGTTGTGCAAGGCAGGTTCTCAAAGAGTCATCTGGTTGGGGGAAATGGTGGTCACCAGGTTAGGACATAGATTTGGCACCAGTACTGAGCCTTGGAGCAAAAGCTACATAGCACACAGAAACCAGATGCTACCTGCCTGGAGCCTGTGAATACCTAAGATTTCTCCAAGAAAGGCTGCAGCACAGGCAAACATCTGTTGCCCTCCACCAAAAGAACCTCTAGCTGTACATAGTTTGGGTGGTGCAGAGTCCCAAGAAATCTCCATGGTGGAGCTAGTGGAGTTCACTCGGCCAATGCAGGTTTAGATTTAGCCATGTAAGGAAGGGCCCAACACAGGAAAGATGATGTTCACTCGCTGCTACATGAGAGGAGGGCTCCATGCAGGGACAATGATGGCTGTCCTTCTAGCTCTCACCCCAAAGCCATACAACCCAGACTCCTCCTGTATGTCTTTGGCACCCTTGAGCTGCTGTTTCACCACATTGCCTAGGGCAAGTGTCCAGGAGTAAGAAAGTCTGAGCATGGGCCCTCCAAGAGGAAGCCTGGGTTTTCAGCAGCACTTTGCCGCACCGCCCCCACCCCCAGATGTATGAAAACCCTCCTGATTTTCACATCCAGATATTGAGGGGTCAGGGAGCTTCTCTTCTCAGCACCAGTGCTCCAGACTATAAAGCCCAGGTTACAGCTAGGACCTATTGCTCTTGGATCTCTACAGCTAAGACATCCCTTCCGACTATCATTTGCCACACGAGTGGTAGGCCAGTCCAGTTGGCATCTCTAAACCTCCTGCCAGTCTCCACATGGCTTCTTTTTTATATCCTTAGTCATAGGATTTCTGTTGAACTAGTCTTCAAATGGTTCACCAAGTTGATTGTTCTATAATTTAGTTTTAATTTTAATGTGGTCACGGGAGGAGACAAGCACAACATTTCTCTACTCCACCATCTTGACTGGAACTTCCTCAAAACTGTTTTCTTATATGTGCCATGTAGAAGAACTCAGACTCTCTTAATGACAAATATTTAAAACCAAGACTCCATTTGTGAAACTATAACCATAAGTAGAGATTTATATTTTCTGTAGTTCTTGAATACTAAAATTTCACTTTCAGATTAAAAATGCAAGGTGGCTATTGTTTTGTTATAATAAGTTTTGATTTAATAAAAGATTTACCCAATTTTTCTTACCAACATAAATAAATAAAACAATAAAACGTCTATGTTTTCACAAATGTCTTAGTTCTAAAAAGAGGAAATAAAATGAATATTGTGAAATTAGATTTAAAAACTTTGTTCTATGATAAAGCATTATTATTGAGGCTTTTGTGATACTTCCAGGCATTTGTCATACCTGGATCTCTAAATAGTAACAGCACAACCTGTTGATAAGCAAAGCTGAGTTTATTTTTTACTGTAGTGAGGGAGAACGCCACCCTGAAGAGTGTGGTCAGAAAGTAGAGGGCAAAGGTAAGGACAGAATTTGTTGAAAATTGAAAGTTTGATTTAAAGCATGTCTTTCAATGTGGTGTCTTGATCAGGATTGGGTAAGGATTATGATATAACAGTCCAAGATTGGTAGAAACAACCAAGCAAAGACTGAAATGAGAGATTCAAAAAGTGTATTAAACAAATTATCCATTGATGTTTTCCATTAAAGATTTTATGAGTCTTTCCTGAAGTTCTTGGAATAAACAGTTAAACCATTTGTTTGAACTACACAATGTCTGAAAATAAGTGCTATTGAACACGGTCTAACACCAGTCATGTTAATGTAGATGGTAAGATGTGGTTTTGATACTCAATGTCCAAACTTAATGATTTAGGTCCCAAAATTTCTATGTTAATATCTTCTTATATTAATATACCTTTAATTTACTTCAGAGTATATTAAACCCACTAATTCTAAAACTTTTTTTTTTATTATTATTATACAGAAGGTCTTAACTTACTCAGTAACTTTCCCTTTTAACTCATATCTACAGACCTCGACTTTTATGTACCATGTCATCAGTGCCACAGCAGGCAGAAACCCCTAGAGCAAGACACAGATCATCTAGTACACAAGTAGAAGCACTTCATACTCTTGATCCTTTATTTGTTCCTGATCACACTGATCATATACAAAGTTTTCTGTGGTGACATTCTTTGAACTTCTAGTCAATGTCATAAGAATCTCCAGGTGACTCATTCCTCACTTGAATTTCCCACATTTAGTCCTTGATCTGTTCAGCTGGTCTGTAATATTTTCTTCACCACTTATTTGCTCTCTTTTCATTGTAATTCATATATATCTACTATATCCATATAAAATCCATTATAATAATAAATATTTTATTTTTTGCCCTAATTTTCTTGATCTTGAAGCCTATCCTACACTTTGAGAAACACCCAAGCACTTATTCAGAAAGGAAATTATCACCATCTGATATTTTGGCAGGGTTCTTAAAGTTTTTATATTTTTGTTGTTGTTGTTTTTAAAGAGCTGTTTAAATAAAATATTTGGTTCAATACATTTTTAATTTTTCAACTAGTCACACTCTTTTGTCAATTAATATCAGATATAAGTATGACTGTATACTTGTTCAGTCTTCTTTGAGTTCATGGTTTTTACCTAACAATAATCCAAAAACATATTGTTAAGTTTTCTTTTTTAATCCATCATTCTGAATTGCTCATAAATTTATTTAAATGTCTTATTTTTATACGCAGTCAGAAAAAAATGATCCTTGCACTTCGCATGAAGGAAGTATTTATTTATAAAAATGCTCAGAGTTTCTAGGAGCTTTGCACAGCTTAGCTCATTTGTTCTCCATGGAAACCCCGTGGAGAAAGACAAAAGGGTGTGATGACTTCCTTCATATGACAATTCTACATACAAGTAAACCTCTAAACCCGAGAAATTAAGTGATTTGTCTGAATTCCCACAACAGATATTTCCTAATATACTCAGGACTGTATATTAAGTACTTGTTTAAAAATATTAAACACTGTATGGGATTGGAATCATATAATGTTCTTGCTGGAAAACTTTTGCAAATTGTAAGAATTTACAGATAAAAAATAAAAATGAACAAGATAGTCTATTTTTCAGAATTTAGGTTATTCTAATTTGAGAGATTTATATAACATTTAGAGAAAAATCTTTTCCCCTCAATTTTATATGATTTGATTTCTCCAAATATATTCAAAGTCTACAGATAATTTCTCTTTGTTAGATTATCGGTTCCATTAAAATCCTAAATTTTAAGCTAATGCCTTAAATTTTGCAAAATTGTAACAAAACAATTAAACTCTTTAATCCACTGACAAGCCAGAAAGTAATATATTTTTATTCTATAATTATTTATTGTTGTTCATATATTTTAGCATCTTCATTTCTACTTGCTATTGCTTTATTTACAACACACCAATCACTTTATGTCCTAACATAATCAGCATGTCATTTTTCCTGGAACATACTTGGTTATATTAAAAAAAAAAATGATAACAACTATATGGTAAATGTTTGTTATTCCAGCATCATGTACTCATAATATTTATTTAAAAAGCTGTTATAAAATAAATGTATGCTCCAAAAGTATACCACTTACAGTCCACTTATTATTCATAATAGTTGCCTGCATACAGCTATGATAATTATGACTAAAAGGTAAGTATAACCATAAATGACACTAGATGTTTAAAAATATTTCTGTACAAGTTAAACCAGTTAAGTATTTTTTTTCTTGTAAGTTTGTAAATGTATCTTTATACTAGGTTTTATTACCTGTAGTTAAAAAAAAATATGGGTTATTATAGAGAAATGGCATCTACTATCAACATTAAAATTTGTAGATGGCATTAAGACTGCTAGCTGTGAAAGTGAAAAATTCATGTGTCTTCAAAGGCTTATCACTGATATCACTTAGGATTTCCAAAAAGGAAAGTTCTGATGGTACTTTCAAGTAAGGAAGTAATCACCATGCAGTAAACTAACCTCATTCTTACTGTGCTATCCTCCTTCAGGTTAACTCTACTAGTCCTCCAACACAGAAATCCATCTGAGCAAAAAATAAAGAAGGTACCCAGGAATATACCTAGCATAATTTTGACACTTTAGGACTTGATGGAAAGTAAAAACTGTGGTTCAAAGGGGAAAAAATTGTTTTCAGTTCACCAAATATAATCCTGCCTTTCTTCCCACTGATCTTTCCACTTAGTTGATCTGGGGTGCTTCAGGAGAGTTTGCATCTTTTTGAAAGTAAAGAATGGAATTAAAACATTATTTCTTCTTGTTCTTCTTCTTAATTGAACTAATATACTTCTCTAAGCATCTACTAAATTTCAAAGTTGTGATTCAGCCATCAAAGAAAATGAACTCAAAGAGGCTTTGAATCAAGTTTATGGACTTATTCCTTAATTTTACACTATAATCGCATTAGCTTTTACTAGCAGAGGTAAATATTGCATTGATTCTCTTTACATCTATGGTTTACTTCACCTATATTTGCAGAAGAGCTCTGAACATAAAGTGATTGTAAATTAGGGACATGTGACTGAATGAAATAATCTGATGTTTAATCGTGTTCCACATGAAATCAATTAAAGTGATCTATTCTTCATGAATTTCTGTAAAAATGTTTATTAACAAAGTTTTAAAGATGAGGTATGTAATTTTCAATAAAAACATAACTTTAGATAGTGCAAATTCTGTTCTAACTGGTTACAGAGAATATTGTGTAAGCTAAAAAGTAATTTTTCCTACCTTTTATTATCTTTCAGCTGGGATAATAACCAAATTAACAGAGACAGTTTAAAAGGAAAAAGAAATGTCTAACGTTTATTAGTTGAATGCACATTCAGGGATGCCATGGGCAGTTGAAGCTTATATGCCATTATGGACAAATGAGAAAAGAGGGCATGAGTGTGGGGTCTTGAAAGGCAAAAGTAAAAAGCAATTCATGGGTAACTAAAAAGAGGGTAGCATTCATGGCAGCAACCTGAAACAACAGGACACAAAGGATGTGGTGGTGGTAGTGGTGGTGATGGTGGTGGGTTATATAAGTAAATTTCTGCTTAAATCCTTCCTAATGCCGAAATGAGGAAAGTATAAGGAGAGAACATGTGTCAACTTTATTTGAAGCCCTGAGAGTGTGACTGTCTCACTCAGTCCCATAGCCAGTGCTGAGTGCTGGGGAAGGAAGGGTCTAGAGTCTTTCTGCATCTCTGTTGACTTTTTTTTTTTGGTAGAAAATATAATGTGCATTGTGAATTTATTTCTGTTGGACTTACTTATTAAATGTTACATAATGTTTTAGTTCTTAAGCAATCTAAATTATGCAAATTATCTATTGTACTTTGGGGTAACTACTAAAATATAAAAGACCAAATATGCTGTTTTTATAAAAAAAAGGCTGTAATATTTATGTAATTACTATATTAATATATCACAAGTTATTGGATTACAAACATGAATATTACCTTTTTTATCAATAACTGCACCTCTAAAATGTTTTCTTTTGTTGAGTACTGGTTCATTTAAAAGTGAATTGATAGAATCCATCAATTTTTAATAAATTTTGATAATTAGAAATTACCATTTTGTTATTTAATATCCTTCACAATTTCTAAATTATTGACTTCAAACTTACTTCAAATTTTGGCTTTTTCTCTTCACTTTCTCTTTGTAAAACAATCTTCTAGGCATTAAACATAGGAGGAACAACCTGAATTTATATAAGAATGTATCTGTTATCTTTACATGTGATATAGTCTCATCATTGAAAGTGGATGAATTTAAAGAGACATTTAAAGAAGAATTTTTTATTTCTTAGTGTATTATCAGTACCTTATATAAAAATACCTTTATTTTAAACACAAATGACTTTGTAAGCTACTAAATGTAATCAAGAGGGAAGATGAGACTGGGAAGGCAAAATAAAGTGGAAATAAAACTGTCTCTTTATAACATTTGCCTGCGTTTCAATTTATTTTTATTTGATAGTTTTTAACTAACTTGAAATACTATAAAATCAATGCATAATTGTTTTAAAGTGTTTATAATATTATATTTTATTTATCTTTAATGCATGTTGATATATGTGTTCATAGAGTGTATTTAGTGTGTATATATACTATATTTAATCCTTTTCAGCAAAGCTTGTAAATAGAGAATTCAGTTGTTCCCGAATGATTTATTGGAGAACCTAATTCTATTTCTTTCAAATACATTCTAATTCCTTTTGCAGTAGATAGAGTTGTTAAGTCACTGACTCTAACTAATTTTATTTAATTTTGAATTTAGCTTATCCAGAACAGAATGGAGTATTTGGCTGCAATATCTTTGTAAAATATTTAGTATAGTTTATTCTGGTGTAGGTTCATTACAATACAGTAAATACTACTGAGACTATATACTTATCACTACTACTTATTCTCTAATTAAATCACCACCTTTGCTTCAGAATTTTATATATATATATGTTTTATATATATATATGTTTTATATATATATATGTTTTATATATATATATATGTTGTTTTATATATATATGTTTTATATATATATATATGTTTTATATATATATATATTTTTTTTTTTTTAAGAAAAGTAAGTCATTTAACAGAAAATACAATTTTTTTCCATAGGAAAAAAAAGCTTTTTAAAAACTATCTGGAATAATTTTCTGAACTTTGCTAAGAATGCAGCTGAAATTATAACCTATACATCTTCAGTATCTACCACTACAATAATGTGTGTGTGTTGACGTCATTGCACTCAGCAACTCAGCTAGAGGTAGAGGAAGAAGGTGCAAAAAGACTGATTTAGGATGAGGGTTTTGACAGGTATGAGACATGGAAGAATAGGAGGCCAAAATGTTTACTGTTTGTAAGTTAATAAATGTAATCAAGAGGGTAGATGAGACTGGGGAGGTACAATTAAGTGGAAATGAAACTGTGACCTTAGTTTATCACAGAGACATAGTCATAGTATATTTTTCTTATTATTTATGGCTGTAAACTCATATATTTTGCCTGAGACACAACTTCAATCTTACATTATACTGGGTCACTTCACTTGGAAAATTCTGACTAGAAAACCCTACCTGTAATTCATATAGTAATATAAAACTCAAGAAAGATATAGAACACATGACCACTACATTAAATGATTAAGAAATTAAAAGTCACTCATCAGAAATGTCTATCCACAGAAATTTATTTCAATGGGAAATGGTATTATTATATAGAAAAACTGTGAGTTGCCTTTTTTTATTTTTTAAAAAATTTTATTTTATTAGTTTCAAGTACACAACTGATTGGGAGAAGATATTTGTTTATGATATATCCAAAATATATAAAGAGCTCATATAACTCAATGACAACAACAAAAACAAACAATCCAATTAAAAACTGGGCAGAAGACCTGAACAGATATTTCTTCAAAGAAGAAATACAGATGGACAATGAACATATGAAAAGATGCTCAAGATCACTAATCATCAGAGAAATGCAAATGAAAACCACAATGAGATATCACTTCACACCTGTCAGAATGGCTATCATTAATAAATCAAACAACAAGTGTTGGTGAGGATGTGGAGAAAAGGGAATTCTCATACACTGTTGGTGGTATTGAAAATTGGTACAATCACTAAGGAAAACAGTCTCAAGTTTCCTCAAAAAATTAAAAATGGATCTACCATTTTACTCAGCAATTGTACTTCTGGGTATTTATTCAAAACAAAATGAAACAATAATTCATAAAGATCAATACACTCCCATGTTCATGGCAGCACAATTTACAATAGCCAAGATATAGAAGCAAACTAAACGCCCATCAACAGATGATTGCATAAATAAATTATGGTTCATATAATCAATGGAATATAACTCAGCCATTAAAAAATGAAACACTACCATTTGCAATGACATGGATGGACCTAGAAGTTATTATGCTGAATGAAATAAGTCAGACAAAGATAAATATCATATGATTTCACTTATATGCAGAACCTAAGGAACAAAAAGAACAGAATAATCAAAACCAGACTCACAAATATAGAGGATTGCCTTTTCATAGCGTTCATATAGGATTTTATCACATTAAAGCATTGACTAGAATCTGCATTTGTTAATCTAGAATTATTCTGGAATCGAAAGTATTTTAAAGCAATAAAGTTATTTGAAAGTAGCTGAAGATAATTTTTTTAATAATCTGAATTTTAGAACTGAGATAATATTGAAATCTCAACTTATTATTTGCATAATAGACAATACTAAACCAAGATGAACTCTGGAGTGTACTAGTGAGGAAGGACATGTGTCTCTTGCTCTGTTGGAATAGCCGGCAGCAAAGTGCTTTCACTAAATTTAACTAAACACATCAATAAAATGAAAAGAAAATAATAATTATGACCCAAGTATCAAAGATATTGAGAACAAACTTAGAAATAGTTGTGATTAACAGTTTCTAAAAGATAGATTATGATATAAAGAATATAATAATTAAGACTCAAAGGATGAATTTCACAGAAAATGGGTACAGCAGATAAGAAAATTAATAAATTGGAAGATAGGCAATGAACATATTTCCAATAAAATTTATTTGATTTCTTTGATCATTACCAATGTGATTAATACAATTTAAGAAAAATTAACTGAGATTGTGTATTTATTTGTATATTTTACTTGCCGCTAAAGGATTCATAGTTATCCTTGTATCTATATTTTTCTAAATCACCCCAAATTTTATTTCAAGCAAATAAAAAAATAAAACATGTAAAATATATATCGGTGTATCCTGACCTACTACATAAAACAACTAATTATAGTTTAGCCACATAGTCACATGAAGAGAAGAAAATTTTTATGGTCAAGTGATATCTCTCCTGACCACTCCATTTAATGATTTAATGCATGTTTTCCTTTGAGACACCTTTGAATTGTCCAGTCCAATCATTTACCTTTTTCTCAATTCTAACTACTCAGCCACTTCCAAGTCTCTTTGAATAAGTTGCTTCAGTCGTTTCTCAGAATTCACTTTATAGCCCGTTTCCATTTACTTTTGGTTTCTGTTCAATTCATGACTCAGAGGTTTGTCTCTAATTTTTTAATCAAATTCTTACCCTTATGTCTTAGCTCAGGGTGTCTTAGTTAGCTCATGCTGCTATAACAGAACACCATAGACTCGGTGGTTTAACCAACATTTATTTCTGACAGCTCTGTAGGCCAGGAAGTCCAACTTCAAGATGCCAACAAAGTAGGAGGTTTTATTCTGAAGCCTCTTCACTGTGATTGTAGGTGGCCACCATCTCTGTGTGTTCACATGACTTTAGAGAGAAAGCAAGAGCACTGGCTTTTCTTATTTTTAAAAGGACACTAATCTTATCATAGAGGCTTTGTTTTTATGACCTTATCTAAATCTAATGACTTCCCGATGGCTCCAATTTCAAATACCATCACTTTGAGGGTTCAGGCTTAAATACAGGAATTTGGGAGGGGCGGGCACAAACATTCAATCCCTAACATGTTCTCAAGAATTTATCTAATCCACTAAGAATTTTCTAGTTCTTACATAACTCTAAACTCACTCATACTGTTAATTGATTCAGCCATTATCAACAATAGACTAAAATTGGAGTTCTTTTAGACTTGTACAGAAAGAAAATGATCAAGCTAGTTTGGCCAGTTTAACATGCCTAGTAAAGCAGTTATATTAGATAGATTGATTGAAATGTTCTTTTGTTAAGGGGAGTACTTTTTAGTGTTCAATTTAGTCAACATTAGTTAATTGGACTTCAAACATTGTATGAGTCATTGAAAAGTAACGTTTAATATCCCTTGTAAGTGTTTTATATTCTTTGATTCTGGAATTCAGTGAGTGGCTACAATACCACTATGCTATGACTAGTACAGAATTTCCCTGAGTGAATGATAGAGAAACAACTATTAAGACTAGAATTAAATAGAAACATAGAAATAGATGCATATTAGTGAAGCATAGTTTACTAATAAAGTTCTAAAATTACAAGAAATATTGTTTCCTGAATTTCAAGAGTCTATGAATAAACTGGTTATGTTTTAGTGTGCAAGTTTTATAGTTAACTCAAATATAAGTAACATTTAACAAACTCCTAATTTTGTTTGATATACTTGAAATATTGCATTTGATTATAAGACAGCTGGGAGCTAGAAGAGTAGCCTTAAATATTAATGAGCTATAAGGATGTTTATTTACATATCAGTTAGACAGGCATACAGGCATTCTGGGTTATTTTGTAAACTTCCTTACAAAACAATTTATTAAAAATAGGTTAAACAATTAATTTAAAATAATTAAAACAATAAAATCATTAGATTTAAGTGATTAATAAAAATTAAAACATTATCTCATCGATGTAATTTTGTAAAATCGAATATATGTACTCTATTATAACTCTATTTTTAAACTACACACAAGAACGGGTTTATTTTCTTGTGTTAGCCTAGGGAAATATTGACACTGCATTTTCGGAAAAGAAACTGAATAAGTAGTATATACTTTTGTACATAGGTGTTCTTACATCACTGGATTATTGATAATGATATTTTCTTTATTATAAATGTGATAACTTGTGTTCCCTATCCACATGAAACAGCAGGAAACAAGTTCAGTTTTTTCTAGAATAATTTTTAGTTTTCCTATAGAGTAGGACAGGGAAAAGGACATTCCTATGTCAGTCATGACCTGCCAGCTCTAGACAGTGCTCTTTATCTAGATTTCCCGGCAGTCAGTTCATTCTCCCACACTATCATTTTTCACTGTTGAGAGTTTGTACTTAGTCTCCAAATATTCATGTATGCTTCCTTCATGTCACAATTAATGAATATATGAGAACAAAACTTCACTAAAGTTTTACTAAAGTATTAGTATGAAGGAGTGGATGATGTAATACACTTATTTGTCCAGAACAGAGAAAACATTTTTAGTGGTTCTTCATTAATTAATTTATTTATTGTGCTTACCATGGGGCAGTAATGCAATAACAATCTTCCTAATGATGATTATTATCAACATCTATAAAGAAGAAATGGTTCCATAACAATCATAGGGTTAGAGTCACAAGATTTGTGTGATAGTTGGATCTCCCACTTATAATCTATATGACCTTAAATAAGTTATTTAAATTTCATCTTCCTTATTGGTTAGTGATAATAATAATAGCAACCTTATGAGTGTCAGGAAAAATATCATTCATAAGATATTCTTATAACAATGTCTGAAACAAATTAAACATTCTATAAATTTTAGCTGTTATTACTATTTTAATTTTATTATAAGAATAAAAACATAGTCATCATTATATAGTAGATACTAAAGAATTTATTTAGTCACTTTTTTAAATTATCTATTCATTGCAGACATGAGTAAATCGAACAATATCACATGGATATGTCAGCACAGAGGTCTAAGAATGGGGTGTCCTAGACAATTAAAGAGCCTGAGGATCAATGCTAAGAATCTTGAGTTAACCAAAGATATTTCTCATGTTGACTTAGAAAATAAACCATCAAGTCAGTCTGTCCTATTCATGCAGGCAAACTGTGGACATTTGTGCACTTGAAACAATAGTTAATTTTAACAACCTCCTTTTATGTTTATGTTCTATTTGGGACCCTTTTTGCTATCTTTTTAGTTTTGCTTCTGCCTTGGTATTTATTACCTATCCAAACATAGTTTTCCCATCTTGTGTCTGAAAGCCTTGGCTCCACTTCATGCTCTGACTTTTTCTAAGGGAAACTAGTTACTATGAGTAGGATGCTTGGCCCTATTTAAAACACTTGATACTCAAATCTTCATTTCAACCCTTATAAACATAGCCTTCCTACCTAGCCTACAGTGAAGCCAAGAAGATAACCAGACACCATCTCCAGTGAGATTTCTTATAATAAAGCTAATTTGCTTTATTCAATAAATAAACACTTCTGTTTTTCTGAACAAGCAATTAATTATCTCTTTACAAACTATGTCTAACAAAGCTCTACATTCTACTTTAGAAAAACAAAAAGTATAATTATCGTTTTACAAACTCAACTAGATGTTTCTGGTCCTTTTGGTAAGTGGCATACTATTACATACAATCAGCCCATTGAAAAAGTTTGTGTTAAGTAATAAAATAGGTAAATTTTTTCCAGGAAAATGTTATAGTGATTCAATTACAAGTAAAAAACCTTCAAATCTAAAAAATTACTATAACTTTAAAAGAATATTTATTGTACTCTATTACCCACATACTATTTTTTCAATAGATATCTTATCTTTTTTTTTTTTTTTTTTTTTACTTTCAAGTCAATTGGTCTTTGTAAGAAGCGAAATCCTAGATTCGAAACACAACTGATTCTACTCTGTCAGTTTACATATTCATCAACCCTGACTCATTTGTCTTTTATTTCACAGTTCAGAAGAGAAAACATCCATATACAATACTCTCAGGCTGCAAGTTAAGAGTTAACCACAGTATCTTTCTTTCTACCAGGTTCCTTAATAAAATCATTTGAAACCATAAAAGAATTAAACAGATTACAGGTCTTGCACAGATTTAGACTATATCTATAGCAATCATAAAATAAAATATTAATTATAAATTATTATTTACAAAAACATAAACATGAAAAAATGGTAAAATGCTAAAATAGTGGTTAAATATAGGATAACAGTTTATTGAATAGAAAACTTTTAGATTCAGAGGAAACATGGTGAATGAGAAATGTCCTCAGATCTCTCCCCTTGAAACAACAATAAACTGAACATCTAAAACTCAGCAAAAAATACCCAAACTGCACAGCACCATGTCTGATTGTGGGATCTGTGCATAAGAGCTACCACAGGTCAGAATCCCAGGTGTTGGGCGATGGACTCGGAGAATTAAAGAAGCTACCTCTCACAGTCACCGGAGCTCCTTGCAAGAGGAAGGAGAGGAGTGAAGGTGTGGCAGTTTCCCTGATCAGCCTGCCTAGAAGTGCTGGAATTTCTAGCAGCCGGAAACAGGGCCCAGTCATCAGGGCAGAAAGCAGAGAAGCAGTTGATTTTTACTGGCCCTAGTTGTAAAACCGAAGCTGAGCCGCAGCCTCCAACTCCCAACTCAGAGGACCCTAACCCCATAACCTCTGAGACCGAACACTGCGGAGCCCCAGGGAAATCTGAGCAAAAGCTACCAAAATTGTTGCTAACCGAAACTGAGAGTAGCAAGTGTGATTAAATATTTACAGGAAAATAGGACGTGGTTCCATAGTATAGTGATTAGCACGTCTGCTTTACACACAGAAGGTCCTGGGTTCCCGCCCCAGTGGAGGCAAGTCCATGGTCTAAGGCAATGCCTCCCTGAACAAGCCCCATGTCTGATCTCGAAAGCTAAGCAGAGTCGGGCCTGGTTAGTACTTGGATGAGAGAACACCTAGGAAGACCAGTGCTGTAGGCATAAATAAAAATAAATAAAAAACAATATATCTACAAGAAAATAAACAAGACATTTAAGCTTTATATAAAGTAGGGATCCGAGAGGTTTAGATACCACCTACTGGAAATCAAAAGAAAAGTGCTTTCTTTGCAGCAAGCTAAAGAGAGACCTTTATACAATAAATCTTTCTGGAAAAACAAACAAACAACAACGACAACAAAAAAACAAAAAAAGGAGAACACACTTCCATTAATGCCCAGGCAGAGAAATAGTCCATTAAACACCATGAACAATCGAGGTGACAAGGCATCTCAGAAAGAAAGAGAAAAAATCACCAGAAAATAAGCTTACAGTCATAGAAATATGAGACTTAAATGACAGAAAATTCAGTTTGGTACTTCTGAAAAAACTCAATGAGACCTAAAACAACGCAAATCAATGATTTCAAGAATTGGAAAAAACAATTAGATGAGCAGAGTAAAGAGATTGAAACCCTCAAAAAGAACCAAATAGAATTTCTGGAGACGAAGAACACACTGAGAGAGTTGAAAAATGAAGTAGCAAGCTTGGAAAATAGAATCGACCAAATGGAGGAAAGGATCAGTGATAACGAAGACAGAAATCTAGAAATAAATCAGAAGGAAGAAGAGAGAAACTGAAGAACGAAAAATAATGAAAGAGAAATACAAGAACAAACCATTAGGAGAAGAAACATAAGAATAATGGGCATTACCGAAGGCGAGGAAAAGGAACAGGAACAAGAGAGCATTTTCAGACAAATAGTGGATGAAAATTTACCAAATCTAAAGAATGAGCTGAAGCTTGAAATTCAAGAGGTCAACAGAACACCGAATTATCAAAACACAAAAAGGCCTTCACCAAGACACATTGTATTATAGTTATCAAAAATCAACAACAAAGACAGAATTCTCAGGGCAGCCAGAGAAAAGAAAATGATAACATATAAAGGAAAACCCATTAGATTATATTCGAACTTCTCAGTGCAAACCTTACAAGCCAGAAAGGAATGGAATCGAATATTTAAACTATTAAGTGAAATAAACTACTAGCCTGGAATAATGTATCTAGCTAAGCTCTCCTTTAGATATGAAGGAGAAATTCGGACCTTTCCAGACATAAAAAAAATGAGGGACTTCTCCACTATGAGGCCTGCACTACAGGAAATACTGAAAAGTGTCAGCTCATATGAAACAAAATAACAAAACAAAAAACTACATAATTAGGAGTAAAGTGACTATCAGGCAAATAGAAGCAGAGGAGTGCAGCCCTTACTAAGAACAGGACATTATAAGCTTAAATAATAAGAAGAGAATTGCTATAGCAAGATAGTAATGAACATTCAGCTTACATAAGGACAAAATGAGATAACAATGACTGAAAAAGGGGAATGGAGATAAGGCACATGTAGAAGAAAATGGATGACAGAAACACAAAGACAAGGAAGCAATGGAAAGATCGAGCTACCAGAAAGCAAAAGATAAAATGGCTATAAGAAGACCTGATATTTCAATACCACTCCTAATGTAAATGGACTGAACTCACCAATAAAAAGGCATAGAGTTGCAGAATGGATCAAAAAACAAAACCCAATCACATACTGCCTCCAGGAGACACATCTCAGCTCCAAAGACAAATGTAAACTCAAAGTGAAAAAGTGGTAAAGGGAATCATGCACCAAGAAGACATAACACTTATTAATATCTATGCTCCCTATTAGGGAGCCCAGAAATATGTAAAGCAATTAGTAACAGAACTTAAGAGAGAAACAAACAAAACACTATCATAGTAGGGGACCTAAATACCCAATTGTCGGATGTGGACAGATCATCCAAACAGAAATTCAATAAGGAAATAACATCATTAAATGACACATTAGACCAACTGGACATAATTGACATTTATAGAGCCTTCCATTCCAAAACAGCTGCTTATACATTCTTCTCTAGTACACATGAATCATTCTCAAGGATCAACCACATACTGGGACACAGAAATAGCCTCAACAAATATAAGAGGGTTGAAATCATACCAACCATATTCTCCAATCATAATGCTTTGAAAGTAGAGATCAAGTGCAAAAGAAATCAGGAAGAACCACAAACACATGGAAATTAAATGGCATACTACTAAAGAATAACTGGGTCAGAGAAGAAATAAAAGAGAGATCAAGAGATACATAGAAATGAATGATAATGATAGTACAACATATCAAAACTTTTGGGACATGGCAAAGCAATCATAAGAGGAAAGTTCATATCATTACTGGCCTATCTCCATAAACAAGAACGAGGCAAATAAACAACCTAACACTTCATCTTAAAAAACTGGAAAAGGAAGAACTTAAAGTCATTATAAAGAAAGAAATCATCAAAATTAGAGCAGAAATAAATGAAAATGAAAACAACAACAACAACAACAAAAAAAACAATAGAAAAATAAATACAACCAAGAGTTGATTCTTTGAAAAGGTTAATAAAATTGACAAACTCCTGGTTAGACTCACTAAAGAAAAAAGAGAAAGAACACAAATAAACAAAATCAGAGATGAAAGACGAGAAATTATGACTGACATTGCAGAAATACAAAGGATCATACAAGAATACTACAAAAAAGTATATAATAAATTTAATAACCTAGAAGAAATGGGCCAGTACTTAAAAAAATACATAATCTTCCTAGACTGAATTAAGAAGATCTAGAAAATCTAAATAGACCAATCAGCAGTATGGAAATTGAAACAATTATCAAAAATCTACCCAAAAGTAAATGTTAAGGACTAGATGGCTTCACCAGCAGATTCTACCAAACGTTCAAAGAAGATTTAATACCTATTCTCCTCAAACTCTTCCAAAATATCGAAGAGGAGGCAATACTTCTCAACTTATTTTATGTGTTCAATATTACTCTGATACTAAAACCTGGTAAAGATTACACACAGTAAAGAAAACTACAGACCAATATCTCTCATGAACACAGATGCAAAAGACCTAAATAAGATACTAGCTAACCGAATACAGCAACATATGAAAAAGATTATATACCATGATCAAGTGGGCTTCATCACAGAGGCACAGAGATGGTTCAACATACTCAAATCAATTAATGTGATACACCACAAAAATAAATTAAAAAATAAGAATTATATGATCATATCAATAGATGCAGAAAAAGCCTTCGACAAGATATCGCATTCTTTTATGATCAAAACACTTTACAAAATCGGTATATAAGGAAAGTACCTTAACATAATAAAGGCCATATATGACAAACCCTCAGCCAACATTATACTTAATGGTGAAAAACTAATAAGCTTCCCTTTAAGATCAAGAACTAGGCAAGGCTGCCCACTATTGCTACTGTTATTCAATATAACATTGGAAGTGCTAGCAAGTGTAATCAAGCAAGAGAAAGATATAAAAAGACATCCAAATAGAAAACAAAGAACTGTCACTATTTGCGGATGACATGATTCTCTATATAGAAAACTCTAAAGATTCCCCAAGAACACTTGTAGAAACAATAAGCAAATAAAATAGTCTCTGGATACAAAATCAGCATTCAAAAATCCATAGCGTTCTTATACTCTAATAATGAATTGTTGGAAATAGAAGTGAAAAAAAAATTCCTTTTGCAATTGCAACGAAAAGAATAAAATATCTAGGAATAAATTTAATGAAACTTGTGAAGGACTTATATAATGAAAACTACAAGAACCTATTAAAACAAAGAGGATACAAAGAAAAAGGAAAGATATTCTATGTTCTTGGATTGGAAGTATAAACATAGTTAAAATGACCATGTTACCTAAAGCATTATACAGATTTAATGAAATCCCTATCAAAACCTCATTGCCATTTTTTAAAGAAATAGAACAAAAAGTCATCAGATTTTAATGGAAGCATAAAAATCTCTGAATTGCCAAAGCCATCCCGAGAAAAAAGAATGAGGCTGGAGGCATCACTCTTCCCAACTTCAAATTATACTACAAAGCGACAGTAATCAAAATGGCATGGTATTGGCAGAAAACTAGACACATGGACCAGCAGAACAGAATCGAGAGTCCAGAAGTAAACCTATATTTATATGGGCAATTAATTTTCGACAAAAAAGCTAAAAACATACAGTTGAGAAAGGAAAGCCTCTTCAATAAATGGTGCTGGGAAAACTGGAAAGCCACCTGCAAAAGAACGAAACTAGACTGGTGTCTATCATCACACACCAAAATTAACTCAAAATGGATTAAGGACCTGAATATAAGACCTGAAACAATAAAAGCATAGAAGAAAACATAGGAACTAAACAGAAGGACACTGGGCTTAAAGAGGATTTTATGATTTTTACCCCAAAAGCAAGGGAAGAAAAAGGTAAAATAAATGAATGGGACTACATCAAACTAAAAAGCTTCTGCTCAGCTTAAGAAATCATCAACAAGGTAAAGAGACAACCATCCGAATGGGAAATATATTTGCAAGCAACATCTCCAATAAGAGTCTAATTATCAAAATATACAAAGAACTCATACAACTCGATAACAACAAAAAATCAAATAATCCCATCAAAAAATTGGCAGAGGACCTGAACAGACATTTCTCCCTAGAGAACATACAAATGGCCAACAAATATCTAAAAGGACGCTCAACATTGTTAGTTATTAGGGAAATGCAAATCAAATCACAATGAGATATCATCTCACACCTGTTAGAATAGCTATAATCAACAGGACAAGTAAAAACAAATGCTGGAGAGGATGCGTAGAAAAAGGAACCCTTATACAGTGCTGGTGGGACTGAAAATTGGTACAGCCACTATGGAAAACAGTATGAAGGTTCCTCAAAAAACTGATAATTGATCTACCATATGATCCAGCAATCCCTTTACTGGATATTTACCCCAAAGACTTGAAAACCCATATCCAAAAAGATATTTGCACACCAATGTTCATGCAGCATTATTCCTAGTGGTCAGGGCATGCAAAGCAACCGAAGTGTCCTGCGATAGATGATTGGCTGAAGAAGCTGTGGTACATATATACAATGGAATATTACTCAGCCATAAAAAGAGATGAAATACTGCCATTTGTGGCAACCTGGATGGACCTTGAGATAATCATGCTAAGCGAAATAACCCTGACTGAAAAAGTTGAAAATCACCTGATATCACTTATATGTGGGATATAAACCTAAAAACAACAAAGGAACAGGACAAACAGAGACTCATGGACATGGACAATGGACTAGTGGTAACCAGAGGAAAGG
>NW_011888982.1:1116467-1138914 GCF_000151845.1 Pteropus vampyrus
ATTCATCCATCGATGGACACACAAGTTTTCTCCGTATTCTTGGCTATTGTAAATAATGCTGCAATGAACATATTAATTCACTCATCCATTCAAATTAGTGTTTTGGTTTTGTTAGGATACCCAGAAGTTGGAATACTGGCTCCTTCTTTGTTATAGCCTTTATTTTAAAGTCTATTTTGAATGGTATAAGTATTGTCACCCCAGCCATTTAATATTCTTTTCCATTTCAATGAAATATCTTTTTCCGCCCCCCCCATGCCCAGTCTCTGTGTGTCTTTTGACCTGAAGTGAGTCTCTTGTAGCCAGCATATGTAACAATCTTGTTTTCTTATCCATTCAGTCACCCCATCTTTTGATTGGAACATACAATCCATTCATATTCAAAGCAATTTTTGATAGAGATGTGGTTATTGACATTTACTATTCATATTTTTTATTATTTTCTTCTTTTTAAAGAAGTCCCTCTGGCATTTCTTATAATATGGATTTAGTGGTAATGAACTCTTTTAGCTTTTTCATGTCTGGGGGGTTCTTTATCTGTTCTCTGATTCTAAATTATAGCTTTGCTGGGAAAAGTAATCTTGGTTGTTGGTACTTACTTTGCATCATTTTGAATATTTTATGCCATTCCTTTTTGGCCTTTAAAGTTTCTGTTGAGAAATCAGCTGATAATTTTATAGAAGCTCACTTATAGGTAATAAGATGCTTTTCTATCGCTTCTTTTAAGATTCTCTTTTTTCTTTAACCTTTGGTATTTTAATTATCATGTGTGTTGGTGTGGGCTTCCTTGGGTTCACCTTATTTGAGACTCTCTGCACTTCCTGGGTTTATATCTCTATTTCTTTCACCAGGTTAGGAAAATTTCTGTCATTATTTCTCTAAGTAGATTTTTAAATTTCTTTCTCTTTCTTTTCTCCTTCTGGTATCCCTCTGATGCTAATATTGATACACTTGATGTCCCAGAGGCCCCTTAAACTACCCTAAATTTTTTTGGGGGGGGATTATTTTTTTCTTGTTGCTATTATGGTTCAGTATTTTCTGCTATCTTATCTTCTCAATTGGTGATTCAGTCCTCTGCTTTACTCAATATACTGTTGATTTTTTAAATGTATTTTTTATTTTATTTTAATTATTGTATTCTTTATTTCTGACTGGTTCTTTTTTATGTTTTCTAACTCCATTTTTATGTCCTATCTCTTTGTTGATATTCTCACTGAGATCGTTGAGCACTATTATAACCAATGTTTTGAACTCTGCATCTGGTAGATTGCTTGTCTCCATTTTGTTTAGTTCTTTTTATGAAGCTTTGTTCTGTTCTTTTATTTGGGACATGTTTCTTTGCCTCCTTATTTTTGTTTCTGTGTATTAGGTAGGGCTGCTGTTCTCCCAGTCTTAGTAAAGTGGCCTTAGGTAATAATTCTCTTTTGTGGCCCAGTGACTCAGTCTTCCCTTATCACCTGAGCTGAGTATTCCAGGTGTGTTTCTCTCTTCTGGGCTAGTGTGCCCTTCTATTGCAGTTGAGCCTTGGTTCCTGGGCTGATTGATTATGTGGGCTGGCCAGTGAAGGGCTGATCTTTTGGATGTGTCATCCTCAGATGAGTGATGCTCTAACTGAGCTCAAAGCTGGCCACTGGGTGTGCTGGCCCTGGGGACTCCTTGGAGGGGCCAGAAGCAGGCTAAGCTTAGCTATAACTGTGTCCTACCTGAGGCCACCTGGCAAGAGTCACCCAGAAATCCACAAATGACTGCCAACCACACTGGACTTGTAGGTGTCTTGCCACAAACCGAGACTGGCTACTGCTAGTTTGATGCTTCAGGCTACTTACCAAGAGGTATGGGGGCATACTGAGGCCAGATACTGCTTGTTTGGAGTTTGTGAACCTTTGAAAATTTTTAGGAAAATCTCTAGCATGAGCCAACAGGTCATTTGTACAGAAAAGTTACTGGATGCAGCTTCAGTGGGCCTGCAATTTGGGTGGGGTATCAGGAAATTACCAGGGCAGGATGACCAATGTTAGTCAGCTCAATGAAGTCTCAGATGTGTCTGCATGCCAGGAGATGGGAGAGACTCAACAAAGAGTCAATGGATTCTACCAGCACTTCAGTCTGGGAGACAGCTGCTGCCACTTCCCAGCCCTTGTGTTAAAGCTAGACAACTCACTTCCTTCCTGTATGTCCCTGGAGCCTCCGAGATGCTTCCCCAGAGCTGGAGCTCAGAGGGGTAGAGTTCATCAGTGAGTAATTCTGTGCACAGGCATTTTAAGAGGATTGACTGGAACTCCAAACAGTTTCCTTCTCAGCCACAATCTCTGCTGGTTTTCATAGCCGGAGGTTATGGGAACATCTCTTCATAGCACTGGAACCCTGAGCTGGGTAGCCCGGTGTGGGACTGGGAATTCTTGCTCCTCATGGAAGACCTCTGTAGTTGAGATATTATTCCTGATTCTCAATTGCCACACTTGAGTGTAGGACAATCTTCTCTCATGTCTCTGCCCCTCCTACCAGTCTCGAGGTGGTATGAAGAGATATGTGGCCTGTTGTAGAACTTCTGTTCTGTGAGACTTCAGGCAGCTCTCAATGATGGCTGTTCTGTAGTTAGTTGTAATTTTGATTCAATAAAACATTCTTAATATAAAAGTATAGATGACATATAGTATTTTTTTTTAAATTTGAGGCCAGTTTACATGACTTTAGTGTAAATTATTAAAGAATTGTCAATGATAATGTTTTCTTCTTAATATAACATCCGAGAAAATATTTTTATTGAGCAAATGAATCCAGAGTTATAAAAGATACAAACATGTAAATAAGTCAATTCACATACTTCCTGTATAGCTTGATGACTCTGAGTAAGGATCTGGGGATGTATCTACTTTGTTTGTATTCTTACTAGTCCTGGCACTAGACATAGGAACTGGAGCAGCTCCTCATTGTTATGTGCCTCAGTTTCCTCATCTGTATAGGTAGATGACAACAATGTTAGCTCAGGTATAAATAAGGTAATATATGCAAAACACTAAGAAAAGTTCTACTTGGCAGAGTATTAGGTAATGCTTGTTTCATGGTTATTTTCATTATTATTGAAGTGAAATATGTTTTTAAGATAACCAGAAATACATATTCAATTTTTAAAGAATACTGATATCCAAAAAAGATTAATAATGTTTGAATATAAGAGAAAAAAGTAAACTTATTAGTTATTAAATTATGCTATTATTCTTATGAATCTCTTTTCATCAAAAAAAAACCTTTGAAGCCATAAATATTTTTAAGAGTATTTTATTGACCCCTTACCTCTGCATTAATTAGACAGATTGACTTAATGGATGATTTCTACATTTAAAGAACTAGTTTGAGGCAGGATAGTTAGCTTGGGAAATTCCTCCCTCCAGGATATGGCTCTGAAATTTTTCCTTAGTCTATTACTCAGCTCTTTCCCTGTGACTGGTGAATTTCTCCTTTGTCTCTTACTCAGCCCTCTTCCTGTTTTGATTTCAAGCATGAGACTCCAGTATGAGAAACAAGCCATGGTAAGTTAAACAAGAGAGGTAGCCTTGGACTGCCCCTTCTGCCTGGATAAGTCTCCAGAGTTTTTCTCTGGTCCTTTGTTCAGCTTTGGCTAATCATAATATCATTATCATCTCCGCTCCTCCCACCCCCAAGAGAACAAAAGTTCATAATTCAGAGATCTCGGGGTAAACTCTCTGAGTTACCCATACTTTCTGAGTTACCCATACTTTCTCTTAAGTGTGAAACTGGTGCTTTCTTGTTTGCTGTTTGTCATGCCCTTGAATTCTTTCTTAGGGCATAAGACAAGAACCTGGTCACCAGAGTCCCTCTTTGGAATTCCAATGTGTGGAGCTCTTAGGCATCAACCCCACATCTAAGTCCATTAATAGAAGCACTGGGAACATTTCACTAAATGAAAATGGTACTAATATGATAAGTTTTGAATAAAAGACAAAACAACTGTGGGGAAAATGTAAAAAAGCTAACTAGAAGAAAGAGCTAGAGAGTAAGAAAAGTGAAGTAGAATGTTATCTGGTCAGATCAGAGTTGTTTTTACACCTGAATAGCTTCTCAGGTTAGAGGGCAAAAATACTCCTTTTCCTAGCAGGACACTAAATGTTTTGTACTCTTGAAGCAATGCCCTGGAAATAATCACCTGTGTGTGGTAATAGGAGAAGATGCTGTCTAAAAGCACTTCCAGTTACATCTCAAATACTGTGTTTTAGAGAATTGTGAGACAGCCTTTAGGATTATGTAAGGAAAAGAAAATAGCATTTTGCATGTTACTCTTCTAATCTAATGATTCAAGGGCTATGAGCTTGAACTTATAAACTCTGTAAATGAGAGAAAATCAAACAAACAATGCACAATAATGATAAAGGAATATAATGATAATTTTCTACAATTTTACCAGTATAAAGAGTTAAAGGCAGATATAGTATTTGACAATTTGTTAATAAAACAGTATGAATGTGCCAAGTTCAAAATTGAAATGAAATATTATCATGCACATAAAATATAGCTGAAACTATCTTTTTAACTAATTAATAGAAAAAAATATTTTCACCTGACATGCTGGTATACTATCACTGACCCTTATTTTTTAAGAGTGATAGTTACTGAAGATGCAGGGCTCTTTTAGCACAGGTGCTATTTTCTCAATAATAATTATGTCTGTGTAAGAAAAAGAGATAAAATGTGCTCCCTTGATTCAAATTAAAATTCAGCAAACAAATATAACATTTAACTAAACTAAAGCAGTTTCGAGTAATATAGTAAATTTTGTTTTGGTGTGGTAGTCTATTATGCTATAAACTGTTGTAATTCATGTTTTCAGTTAATGAGACAAGAATACTTTATACAACTTCAACAGATTAAATATAGTTTTAGATTTAAGTAGGTAACATTTACACACACATATGTGCCCCCACACACAAGAATAGAATGACAAGGAACTTAAAATCCTCTTTAAAATACACACAAATTTCAAGTATTAAAAAAGTCAAATCATTATATTAATACTGTTATTTTTATATGATTTCATATATGTTTACTCTTTAAGCAAAATAGCAAAGAACCTAGCACCAATGATTTATATGTATGGAAATACAATTAAATAGCAAATTTGGAAAATAAATGCATCCTCTATTTTATTTAGCTATCTTTTTATTTTACTCTTTGTAGAGTAACCACTTACTTTCTGGTTGTAAGAAAGATCAAGAAACTCAATTTTAGTTATAATTAATTTTTATTCTTCTTTTAAAGTTATTAGTTTCAAAGAAATGTTTCCCAACACTGGCCGTTATATTAAAATCAATATTTCACCTTCTAATGCACTATTTTTTGTGTTTAAGCATGCCAAGATCACAAAACTTGAGTTTTCTACTTTTGCTCCAGATTACTATGTGTGTGACACTCCAGGTGTTGGGAAAGAGGAGTACAACCTACAGATCCAAGAAACATACCTAAGCAGGAATTGCACTGCTATCTTGCATGACAAGGAAGAGCAACAATAGCACTGTGCCATGAATTATTAAATTTCTATTTAGTTCTGGATGCTAATACTTGCTACAATATGTCTTTGAATAAGTTTGTAAGCATCTGTGATTTTAAGTTATTTTCTTTCATCTGTAAATGAAATGATCATACCTGCTCACCTCTTAGGGTCTTGAGAATGTGAGCATCAATGCATGAAAATCTATGTTGCAATTAGTCTGTCCTCACTAGACTATAAGCTTCACATGTTAATATAAATGTCGAATTATCTAATTTATTAAAACTTTAATCCCATAGGAAAATGGCCTAAATAATCTGATTAGGGTAAGATCATTACTTTGGTTTAAAGCAGGAATTCTTACCAGATGTTTAAGTAAAATAGTAACATTTTCTTAGTAGGCAATTGTATGTGTATGTATGTGTGTGTACGTGTGGGGTGTGTGTGTGTGTGTATGTGTGTGTGTGTGTGAAAGAGAGAGAAAGAGAATATTTCTGTATTTTAATTTTTTTTTAAAGACTGGAGGTAGACATCAATTATAAATGATAATTGAAGCTATCGAATGATATGATGGAAAAGTGTGTCACAAAACTTTAAGAAGCATCAATGTTTATGAGAGAAAAATATCTGAGGAAATAATTAAAATATATAATCAGAAGCAATAAAAAATTAGAGTTTTGCAAAAAAAGACTGCTCTGCAATGTTAAATTTTACTGACGTGTTGTTCAGCGAAGAGAGAACAGGTCGTTCTGTGACAACAGCACCAAAATATCACTGGCATAAATTACAAAGTTACCTTATCTTTCTCACATTCTCAGCATACTTGCTTGGTAACCCAGAACTGGGAAGCACTCATTTCTTGAATGTTAACTATTGCCATAGAAGAGAAACACAAACACTTTCAGATTTGTGCACTAGTAAATTAATATGTGGTCCAGAAACAGAATGTATTTTTAACATGCAACTCATTGATCATAACAAATCACAAAACTTCACCCATCCAAGGGGTCCTCTACTCAATCCTGACCATGTGTCTGGAAGGGGATGGTGTTGAAAGCAACTTTTAGTCGAAAACACAAAAACAAAAACACAGATGTATAGTAAGATGTATCTTTAAATATGTACATTGAAGTGAGTGACACAGAAATCACCGAAGACAATGGGGACATCAGTGTCTGTTGAGAGCTGTCCCTGAGAAAGCTGATGAAGTTGATATTGCAGTCCAGGTCACTGGATAGGCTAAGATAAAAATAACCTTATCTACTGAAGCAGGAATAAAGAACAGATCTGGTGGCAGAAAATCAAGACAAGGGTTAATTTATGGATAACATTTCTCTGTAAGGTAGAAGTTCCTTGAGAATAAGGCAAAAAGTTTTCAAATCTCAGCATTACATGGAATTTTGAAAGAGCCGCTGTGAAGGATAAAGGAAAAAGAAGATGAAGAATTATTATGTGTAAGAATTGTATCCATCATACGAACTGATTTATAAAATATTTAACAGTCTTTATAAATATTCAAACTTACCTTTTAGGGGCACAGTACTCTGTTTACTTGTTCAGTTTCTATCAGTTCCTTTTTACAGTTTTCTTCATATTTATTTCCACAGTATTTAGAAAAGTTATTGCAAATGTGTTTATCAGCTATCTTCTATTATCCATTAGATCATTTTATTATTACATTTTTTCCCATCCAATTTGGGTATACAAGAAAACTGTTCATTTAATATACATATATAAAATTAAATTATATTAATTAATTCTAATATTTTAAGCAACTTTTTAAAGCAAGCTGAGGCAATAGTGATCTGCAAATTATAAATGTGACTGCTTTCTCATGCACGTTATCTTTCATTTTTATATTATATTCTATTACATTGTCTGAAATTCTAGGCGAGTATTGAATAATCATTTTGATAGAATATGTATGTTTATTAACAGAAATAGTTTTTTTCAATATATCTGCAATTTTTAGAATATAAGATGATCCAAAATAAATGTCTCTTATCCCAATTTTATAAAACTATTTACATAATAAATGATATTTATCATTATTATGACATTTTGTGTTGCTTGTTTCACTACAGGAGGTAATATTTTTGCAACATTGAGTAAAAATAAAATGAATAAGCTGATGAATAGAGTAGGAAGTATTATGTGAAAACCAATAGGGTTCCTTTTTCAAGCATTTGGGGAAACACTGGATGAAGCAAAGTTGAACAGGATTCTTTATCTCAGAACTTCTTCAGCCCTTTGTATATCAAAATGTCTTCAAGAACAGAAATATATCAGTAGTGCTTCTCAAATATATTTAGATATTCTCTTTTATTTAATAATTATTTTCTCAGAACACCTCTAAGCATCAATGTTCTGTGGAATTCACTTAAAAAATCAGAAACATTTAACGTTGATTCTTATCTATTTGTGTTACTATTACATTTTTAAACCAAGAGTTCCTATTACTGAATTCTTAACTTTTATTGACTTTTAATTGTAATTATTTTAATTATTTAAAAAATGATTTTAGTTTCAGAATGTTACACTTGAAAATTATTTTTAGCAAGACTACACACATGAGAATTTCTGTAACTGTAACTTATTATTACAAACATTCTGGCACTAAATTTCTGCATTTTTTTGTCAAAGTTTTTTGGGAGGGAGGAAATACTTTTTCTACTTGGATCTAGTGATTGGGAGCTTGTAAATTAATCGACAAGAGACAGATTAACAGGAGAAAAGTTGATTTACATACGTGTATGAGAGTTGTCCAGTAATGAGCAATTCACTTCTGAATAGCCAGAGTTAAATGTTTATATGTCAACTTAACAAAAAAGGGGTGTTAGGGCTTCAATGGGATAATATAAAAGGTTCTAGTGATCTTTTTGATACTAATGGACTGATGCTAACGGTCATTCTTTTTACAAATCATGAAACTCCTTAGGGCAGGAGAAGTGAGAAAGTCAATGTCAACTATGTTTTTGGAATATTCTGCTTAAGTTTAGATAATGTTTCTTTCCATGGCTGCTAATTGTTCAAATATTTTCAGTTTAAAATAATTTTCATAGTCCTTTGATCAGCTATTAATCTCTTCAGATTTCAGATTCTTCTTCTTTGCTGATTTTTTAAAAATTTCCTTTAATGAGTTATGTGCCATAAAAAGAACAAATAATTAAATAAAATACTTTTCTAAAGAAAGACAAATGCAGAACTAAATAAGTCACTAAAAAGTTCACAATTAATCTTATAGCTTCACCTTCTCAGATTGATTCAGTTTATTACTAAACTCAAAGAGTTCATTTTGCCTGCACTCATCAAAGCCAAAGGAGACACAGACAGGAGTTTGCAAATATGAGAGAGATTTATTTAAGAAAATAGCCCCAAGACCTTAAACATGGGTCAGCTGGCACTCATAGATCTAGCTCCCAAATGGCCTCTAGGGGATAGTTTTTATAGGGAAAAATACATTAGTCATGGTAGCTAAAAGAGTTGGGATTGTGGGCTCTACTGATTGGTCGAAGTTTGGGTAGGAGACAGTTGATCATTGCATCAGGTCCCAAAATTAGTCATGAAATCATTCTGTCTGGTTTCAAGGGATGCTGGTAAGGCTGTTCTGCTTTCATGGGTCTGAAGTTGAAGTACAACTAAGGTCAAGATGCTATCTTTAATTTGACCAAAACTTTGTTTCTGTGGTCAACTTGACACTTTGCTCCTAAGACTATTTGATGCTGTCTAAGGACTTAATGATTAAGAAAGCAGTATGCTGAAGGATAAGGAAAGAGAAGAAGCAAGTGAACACAAGGACAATTTGAATAAAAGAGAAATAGAAGAGAAAAGTCATTTTAAAGAAGCGAAGATTTTCACTGTTTCATAATTAGCTGCTAATGAGTACAGCAAAGACTTTCTTCCGCAACACATTAATGACTTTAAGACAGATTTTCTGCCCTTACTTCCAAGTTCTTTGACACTAGGAAGATGACATCTGTCCTGGAAAATCCAGGCAGTTTTGTTACTACCACACTCCCCAAATTGATGCTAATGCACTAGAGCCTTTGCATATCCCATTCTAAGAGTTTCCAGAATTTCTCATTCCTACAGTCCTGCTATGATAGGCAAAATTCTAAGATGTACCACAAGATAACAGTGCTTAGTGTACATGCCCTGTTAATTTCCTACTATTCTGTGTGAGATTTGTAGATAATACAGAATGCCATGCCTATATTTATGCTATATTATTTGTAAAAGAGATTTTTGCAGATGTGACTAAGGCCCCTAATCAGTTGACACTAAATTAATCAAAAAGGGGATTATCTAGGGTGGGCCTAACCTAATTAAATGAGCTCTTAAAATAGGTTGAAAATATTTGAAGCAATATGGACTCTCCTGCTTGCTTAGAAGAAATAAACAACAATTTTGTAAGAAGAGAGGGCTATGTGCCAAGGATCCGAGGACTGTTTCTAAGACATGAGGTATTCTCGGACTACAGTAGCATGAAAACAAGGATATCACTTATAAAGCTGCAAGGAAATAAATTCTGCCAACAACCAGTAATCTCTGTAGAAGACCTCAAGCCTCAAATGAGGTTGAAGCTCCAGCCAAAACAATTTCAGTTAAGACTCTGAAAAGAGACCTTAGCTAAGCCATGCCCAGACTCCTGACTTATGGAAACTAAAATAATAGATTTGTGTTGTTTTAAAATATTAAGTTTTTGGTGACTTTTTAAATGCGGCAATAGAAAATTCATACACTTTGGCTCTAACATTGCAACTGAGGATTCTTTCTATATCCTCAGTCCTTGGCTGCACTCATGTATACTCAGATACTCCAAAATGTGGTTTTCAAATGAAAGTAGAAAGTAGCAGTAATAAATTGTTTCAGTAAGTAATTGCCATGGTTGGAAGTGATGAAGGCCAGTTGCCAAAATTTAGATTATAGAATTTAAATCACTAATTAATGACACCAGAGGGGTTGAGCATTGTCTTTTCTTTATTTTTCAATCTGTCTTTCTGATTAAGACTGTAATTATCTCATGTGTTACCAATTATTTTCCTGAACTTGTGCCCTTTAACAACAAAATTATAGAAGATTTTATAGTATAATATACAGTCAATCTGTATTTCTGTTTTCAACAACAGGACATGTGCATACCTGTGTATGTCTTTGTCTATGGTGAATTTCTCTTTATTTTTATAGATAGACTAATATAAATTTTTTTTTCTTTCAGATAAATACAGTGACAGAAACATCCAGAAGAAATTTATGCACTCAAAATTTTTGAAAAAGAGCTTCTATCTACCCAGAGATTAAATATGAAAGTGAGAATTCATGTTGCCTCCGTTATCTAAGTTATATCCAATTTTGCGGTGAGTAGAACTAACACACATTTAGTAATAAATATAGAAAACTGTTGAAAAAACTTTTAATGGAGACAGTTTTAACAAGCTAATTATATGCTGTGTTGAGCACAATGTTCTTTCAGTGAATGGGCCCCATACACATTCTGTAATGCATGTCGTGAAGTGTTTGACAGTACTTGTAATAAAGAAGTTTCTAAGAAGCTAATTGCAAGCTGCTTTCATCAAACTGTATAAACTTTAATAGCTTCTTTACCCTCTGAATCTACTCAACACTGTCATTAGCTTAGTTTCTATAGGTGGAACCACATAGCACGTACCAGTTGTCATACTGGTAAACCCACAGACAAGCACCCAAGATTTGTTAGTTTGGATGATACTTCACATATCCAAGTTGTTATTTACTGATTTTTAGTTCATTCTTTTTAAATTAAGCTTTCATTTTCCATGTAATTGCCAATAGTTGAAATTATGTTCTGATGGTTAATTATGTTTCAAGTAGGATGGGCCATGACACTGAGATGGTTGATCATTATTTTAGATATTTGTTTGAAGAAATCTTTATGAGTGAGATTAACATTCAGATTAACATTCAAATCACTAGACTTTGAGTAAAGCAGATTAACCTCCATCATGTCCATTTCTACAAAAACAAAATGAACAAAAAATCTGCCAAATTTTTATTGACATTACATTAAATTACCAATCAATTTTAAGAAAATTGGCATCCTAAAAATATTGAAACTTTTAAATCATAAGCAAAGTATATCTCTTCACTTATTTAAGTATTTTTTTTACTTCAGCTATGTTTTATAATTTTTAGAATGTTGGTTGTGTTTAAGTTCTATTAATATTCTTACTGTTCATTTATTTCCCAATTTATTCATTTGTATTTACTAATTTTTCTATTTATTTAATTTTTATTTTTATTATTCCCTTATTTTTGATTCAACTTGTTTTTTCTTTATCTAGCTACTTAAGATGGAAAATAGATAATTTATTTTAGACTTTTCTTCTTTACTTATAAAAGCAATTAGAGCTATATATCTCTCTCTATGCATAACTTTGGCTGCATCTCATAAATTTAGATATGTCAAATCTTTATTTTTATTCAATTTACAGTAGTTTTCAATCTTTCTTAAGATTTGTTCTTCCAGTATTATTATTTAGAAGTATATTTTTTAATTTCCAAGTATTTTATATCTTTCCAGATTTTTTCTGATATTGATTTTTATTTTAATTCCATTGAAGTCAAAAAATATACTTTCTATGATTTCAATCCTTTTAAAAGAATTGACATTAGTTTGTGTCCCAGCATACCATTTATGTTAGTAAAAGTTCCATATACACTTTAAAATAAACTGTATTATGCTATTATTGCATAGGGCTTCTATAAATGTCAATTAGTTTATTATATTTTACCAATGTGGTTCAAATTTTCTATATCTATATAGATTTTCTTTCTACTTGTTCTATCATAGACTGAGAGGATTATTTAAAACTCTACCTGTAATTGTTCTGTCCCTTTTTCTTTTCAGTTTAATCAGTTTTTCTTAATCTATTTTGACATTGCATTATTAGTCATGTGCTCTTTTATCATTATAAAATATTCTTTTTATCCATGGAAATATATATTGTCCTAGAGTCTACTTTATCTGAAAGTAATATGTAGTCACTTTAGCTTTCTTATTATTAGAATTTACAGGATATCCTTTCCATTATTTTATTTTTTAACTCATATATGTCTTTATATGTAAAATGAAGATTTTGTACCATATTTTATCTATTATGAAAAATTCCGTTTTTTCTGTGTGTTTAGACTATTTACACTTAAAATAATTATTTCTATCATTGGATTTATAACAACCATTTTGATGTTTGTGCTTTATCTGTCCCATGTTCACTTTGCTCTTTTTTTCATCTTTGGAATAAGAAGGTATATCTCTACTACTGGAATTTTAGCTATATCTCTTAGTTGTATGTTGTTTATGGTAACTCTAGTTTTTGCAAAAAGCATTTTAACTTACAATGGTTTAGTTTCACCTAATATTTTATATTATTAAGATTGAATATGTAATGTAAGAACCTTTTTAACAATATACTTCAATTGCCCACCCTGTTCATTGTACTACTGCTATGATACATTTGACTTTTCAGATAATATAAAATCCACAATACATTTAATGTATTTTGTTTTAAACATTTGATAATCACCATAAAATATTTAATTGAGAAAAATGTATCTTTATATTTACTCATATTTTCAACTCTTTTAGTTATACATATACATACATATATATACACACACATATATATACACACACACATATATATATGTATATTCAAGATTTTATGGAATAGCACTTTCTTCAGCTTGAAGAATATCGTATAATGCCAGTCTCTTTGTGACAAATTCTCTGATTTTGTTTTTCTGAAAAATGTTATTTTTTTCTTTTTTCAATGATATTTTCACATACTATAAAGCTAAATTGATTTTTTTATTCTAGCACTTTAAAGATAATATTTCATTGTCACTTGGCTTCTGTTGTTTTTAATGAGAACTTCATAAAATTTTTATATTTGCCCATCTGTATATAACATATTTTTCTTCTTACTGTCTTTAGTTATTTTTCTCCTTATTAGCCATTTTCAGAAAATTATTTATGGAGTGGCTTAATATTAATTTCTTTGTGTTCTTTTCTATCTTTTCCTTTTCCGAATTTTGCTGAGCTGTGATTTCGTAGTTTTCATCAAATTTGGAACATTTCTATCATTTTATGTCCACATTTTTTCAGCACTTCCTACCCTTTCCTCGGACTCCAATTACACATACATTAGAACCTCCATATTGTTTTTCTCTTCACTGAATTCCATTCATTTTAATTTCTCTAATCTTATATATATTTTTCTTTCGTAATACCTAATCTATTGTTAATCACTTAAAGTGAAAATTTTACTTCAAACATTGTATTTTTTCTCTAGAAGTTTTATTCACTTCTTTGCTACATATTCAATTTCTCTTCTATTTATGTTCATTAAAGCTTTCACATTAAAGCTTTAAGCATTTAAACAATATTTATAATAGTGGATTTAAAATTCTTACAATTCCGTTGTGCTTGTTCTTTAGATATTTATTTTTTTTGTTGATTGATGTTTCTCTTGATTATTGATCATATTTCTATTTCTTGTTTCTTCAATGTCTAGTAACTTTTGAATGGATGTGGCATATACATTCTTTTGTTTTTTTTGTTTTTTTTTTTTAAGTACTCTCATATTCTCTTATAAAGTGTTTAACTAACTCTGGCCTGCAGTTAAGTTACTTGTACATCGACCACGTGTTTTTCAGGCTAGCTATTAAGCTTTTTTAAGGCAAATTAAAATAATCTGGCTAACCACCATTAGGCCTGGCTAACCACTATTCCTAAGTGTGAGACTTTTGATATATATACTGAATATTCTATGAGGTCTCTCCTCTCTGATTTGTGGGAATTCAAAACTTTAGTCCTCTGTGAACTATAAGAATTGTTTATCTAAGATATTCTTTGAATTTTTTCTTTATTTGATAGATCTTCTCTGCCAAAATTTGTAGTTTTCCTCTATACATTTGCAGATTGGTGTTCAGACAGAGACAAGGGGACACCATGCAGGTTTCTGGCGCTTCCTCTGCAGAGCTTTCTTTTCTCTATTATTTCGTTTCCACTGAATCTCTACACCTTGGCCTCCCCAAGATGTCATTCCCATCCCTAAACTCAGAAAGAATGCTGGGTTCTGTTCAGATTTTCCCTTCTTAAATCATAGTCTATAAATTCTTTGTAGAGAAAAATCTATTCTTGCATTGATTAATTCCTCTTTGGAAGCACAGTTGCATAGTGCATGTGGTCACAATACACAAAAACAATAATTTTATATAATTTGTCTAATGTTCAACTTTTGTAAGATGGCAAGTCAAAATGTTTACTCCTTCACAGACAGAAATAAATTATCCTCTTTATTTTCTTCCTGATGTCGAGATAATAACAGAATATTTATTTAGCATTTACTCTCAACAAGACAATGTTCATATGTTCTATATGTTTTAAAGTTATTTAATATTATTTTCTTCATCTTCCAAAAAAATGACAAAACTTAAGCATACAGAGCTTAAGTGAATTTTCTCTAAGTCACATGATAAGAAAAGTGATAGACTCAGGGTTTGATCTAAGGCATTCTAATTCAGAAGACTTTATCTTTAGAACTCTGTTTATACCTATGTATTAACATATATTTATTTAAATCACACAACTACTGTTTATACCTATATATTAACATATTATATTTATTTAAATCACACAGCTATCTCTGCTTATGAAACAGAAGTATATAATATTACGCTCATTTTAAAAATGAGTAAAACGAGCCTCATAGTGATTTATAAAACACATTATTTTCATTACTTGACTTCCAAGAGATAGACTTTGTGATTTCTTTGACCATAAACATTTTTCTTTCAATTCTAATCTATTCTCCAATCTTCATTGAAGCTGCTCTTCACCAGTATCAGAAGCTTCAATCCTTTGCTGTCTTCTATTCAAAAATATATCAGAGTCCTCCTCCCTTACCCATATACCTCTATAATTTTTATAAACATATTTTTCCCCCTTTGCCTTTACATTATGTTCTCCAAGTATATCACCTCTCCTGTTATCTCCAGATTGCTGAAATTAGCTACAGAAGATCATACCACCATATCTATTTTTATTTTTTTTTCTATTCAGTTATTCAGTTAGCCACCCTAAGACAAACTAACCAAAGGGTATGCAGTGCTTAGAACCAAACCCAACACTCAGGACATGGCAATTTCTAGGAAAATTTGATCTACTTTTGCTGCTGACTATATTAAAACTCTGCTTTCTAAGGTTATTCAGTAATGTAATTAATTTTCATTTTTCTTATCTTTTTATATTTTCTCTACCTTTCACATCATATGCATCTTAGCAAGGGGAAAGACACAGTGATGACTGAAAGCAGAAGAAGAAAAAAGTATTTTGTTTCTAATCCAGAGTGCTATGTTATTCTTTTAAAGTTTCACCTCTTGCACAGCTCCAGCTTTCTTAAGGCACCAATAACACCATTTCCTCCCCATGATCTTTCAGGCACAAGTAAATAATGAATTCATGTTGTGGTTAGTCCAAAGATGCCTAATTGGTTCCCTAAACATTTCCTACATTCTTATAATAATACCTTAATTAAATTATTGTAAAATCTCAGCTGAGGGTGCCTTTCATTTCCTGCTGGGGCTTTGACTGATAGATTATATGAAACAAAAATCCATCAATAAGTAAGCAGAATAGTTGTCAACAATTTTCTAGTGCTCTACAAGGGATTGAGGTCATGAATACAATCTGTGTGAGAAATAATATCCATTAGTGTCAGAGTATAAACCATGAGCTTTGGAATTAGGAAAATCTCCAGTCATTAGGAGGAAGTAATGTAATATTAGAGCTTTTTTCTAGATCTTTCAGAGTAGCAGGGTATCTGTCATATCAGCAAAACAAGAATCTCAAAACATAAAATAACACTGGAAAACTTGGCTAGCTGGGAAAACAAAAACAAAAACAAAAACAAAAACAGACACAAGGCAAACAAACTAAATTTAAAAATAAACTAATACATTAAAAAACATACTTGAGTAGTCCAGAAAATTGCAGGCGGATTGGACATACACATATTCAGAAGGGCAGAGTAAGAGATACTCTGAGTCAGTATATAGTTGTGGACCTCTCAACTATAATGGCATTAGAGTAAGGTCGGCCTGGGACTGTCTCAATGTACTCAGCTTATCATTCTGTCCGAACTTAATAACACTGCTTTGTTTTACTCTAAAAAAGAAGTCATTTTATGTTAAAATGACTTGATTCCTAGAACTTTTGTGTTTCTCCATTAATGTTTCCTATTCTCACTAGAGACATGGTTTTTATTCCAAGTTAGTCAGAGATCTGGGTCATATTTTGTCAGAAGAAAAAGATAAAAAATCAGAGACTTAGTTAATGGATAGGTCATTAGACATTAAGAAGTCACTCTAATCAGTGGCTATTACAGTTTTGCATGCCATGTTAGAAATATTAAATGTTATACTTAGGTTAAAAAAAAAAAGAAAAGAAAAGGAAAATCCCTGAGAAACATTGTGTATGAATACAGTGTCATCAAAACTGATTTTGAAAAGCTTCACTAGTAGCTTGATGGAGAATGGATTGTTGTGTGGTGAGACACTGGAAAGAAAAGCAGACACTACAAAAATTTGGAAATGAGATCACACAAATATAATATAAGAAACTAAAAATAGAAAGTAGAAATGTATTTTTAAAAATGAATTGTCAAAAACTGTCAATATTTTGAATGTAGGAATGAAAGTTGTAAACAAAAGTAGTCAAATTTAACTTTAATTTTCCAGATAAAATGACCAGGTTCATATCAATATCATCAACTAATGCCAATAACATGAAACTGATACAGGACAGGGAAAATTTGCCAAAGTGAAGGGGAGACCAAGCCCTGCACCAAGAGAAGAGGGTCTTTTGGTGGAGAGTGTAGAAAGAATTCAACACACACGCCAAAGTTAGAGTTCAAAAGAATGTTTATTAGAAAGTGAGTAACACTCCACAGACAGTGTGTGGTCTCCTCTCAGAGACAGAGAGAGAGAGGGACCAAGAGAGACTTGGAAATTCTAATAGTGAGAGTCAGAGTAAAGTCACTGAGACCCTAAGTGTTCAGGGAATTTAGTTTATATATCATTCCTTAGTTCCCATTCTTTTGATATAGACATACTGTCAGGAAGAGGATGATTATGTAGCTATGTAGCATGAAAAAGTAAAAATATGTAGAGCGAAAGGCCTGCTGGCAGTTCCTAGCCTTTAATCCTTAGATTTCCTGTGGTTTTAGCCAGAGGGAATGACCCTTGGTTCTTGTTTCCCCTTCACAGGTGTGGAGAATGGGCTGTTAGCAATCACAGTAGAAATCTTCCTTTGTTCTGAAAGTGTCCTCCTGGCCTGGCTGCAGGGCTGATCAGCACATTGCAGTCTCTTAATGTAGCTTGATTAACATTTTTAATTCTCTTGCCTCCTCCTTACATTAAAAGAAGACACATCTTGGGTGGGGTAGGAGGAACAGCTTCAGTATTTAACATAATAAAAATGGATATCTTTGTGGACTTCCAAATTTAAGCTCAGAGATATACAGACCTAGTAGGAGTATAATTCTTATCATTACAATAAGAATAAAACTTGACAAAGTATAAATTTTTGACTTATGCAAAGGCTAGGTTGCAGAATTAACAAATAACGGGTAATCTGGAGAATGCTCGACACCTGCAGGGGAAATTTAACTAAAAATGTTTGGTAGATATGCTTCCAAAATGCCATATAAGCCAGTAGGAACATTTGGCCTAGACATTTTTAATAAATTGTTAAAGAATAAGTTTGGGTTTCAGTGAGAGTATTAAATCCCCATGGTTATAAATACTGGGTACAGGATACCTCCTACAGGCTTTGCTCCAGGAATGCTAGAAGCAGTTGCCCCTTGGAAGATTAGAGAGAATTCCAAGATGGCTTCACCCAGTGGTTCTTGTTGAGGAGGGATTTTGAAGCTATTGCTGCATTTCTGTTCAGACATAACTCTTCATCTCCACTAAGTAACAAAAGGCTTAATATGTAGCAGATGAACAAGAAAACTATAGCATAAGGAAAACTCGAGAGAACCTACTGCTAATGAATGAAATAAAAAGGAGCAGAAATAGATATTATATCTAGAGAACTTGTAGGAAAATTTATGAAGGCCACTCTCAGTTTTCAGTTTCACAATGTCTACTAAGACACAGGCTTAAACAGAACATTGGAAAACTTCCTCCCCAATCTCACTATTACGCTAATAAATATAGGATAAAAATAGTAGCTGAGAGACCTGTATTATCTAAAAACAGAGCGTCCCTGGAGAGCAGTGCAAAAGGAAGACCCACAGCCTAATTCTCTTGCTACAGACAAGCAAGGAAGAAACATTAGTAAAATCTCTTTTTTGTTAAGTTGATATATAAACCTTTAATTCTGGCTACTCAGAAGTGAATTACTCATTAATGAGCAATGGCATTCATGTGTAAATAAACTTTGTCTTTTCTCTTGTTAATTTGTCTCTTGTCAATTAATTTGCAAGCTCCCAATCACTAGACCCAAGTAAAAAGAGAAAAGCTATTTTCTCCCCCCAAAAAACCTATTGCAAAACATGTAGGAATTTAGTGCCAGACAATTGTAATAAATTATATTTATAGACATTCTCATATATGCAGTCTTGCTGAAAATAATTTTCAAGTGTAACTTTCTGAAACTAACATAAAACTTTTTAAATAATTAAAATAATAACAGTTAAAAGTCAATAAAAGTTAAGAATTTAATAATGGGAATCCTTGGTTTAAAAATATGATAGTAGCATAAATAGATAAATATAAACATTAAATGTTTCTGTTTCAATTTCTTAATTTATTTTTATTTTTATAATTAGTTTTATGTATACAGTATGTTGTTTATACATTTATAAAATTTATACATTTATACAGCTTATACATTTTATTTTTATTGAATTGTGCAAAAATACTACCTCCTGTGGTGAAACAAGTAACACAAAATGTCAGAGTAACGATGAATATCATTTATTATGTAAATAGCTTTAAAAATTGGGATATGAGATATTTATTTTGTATCATCTTGTATTCTAAAAATTACAGCTATATTGACAAAAACTTCTTCTGTTGGCAAACATATGCATTCTACCAAAATAACTATTTAATACTGGCTAAAATTTCAGTCAATGTAATAGAATATGAGATAAAATGAAAGATATATACATCAGAAAGGAGTCACATTTATAATTTGCCAATAATCACTATTGCCTCAGTTAGTTTAAAAGAATTGCCTAAAATATTAAAATTAATAAATATAACTTAATTTTATATATGCATATTAAGTGAACAGTTTTCTTGTATACTCATTTGCAGAGAAGAAAATGTAAGAATAAAACTAATAGGAGGCACGAGAACTAAAGTGTTAAATTAAGCTATATTCAGAGAATACAATATGCTGATCGCCCGGCAGCTAGACTATGAGGACACCTGCAGAACAAATGAAGATTACTACCGGGATTGCTAACAATCCATTTGCCTACATTATGAAGGAAAAACAAGAAAACAGTCTTTAAGTGGTACTCTACACTCAATAAAATTATTCATGACCTACAGCTAAAACCACAGTGAAGCTTGAATCAGAGGCTGGTGTTATGGCGCGAACAATTCTGAGACCCACGGAGCCAATTTAGATTAATTATGAGCCTTTATTAGCCGGCCGGCGACTGACTCTCTACCACGCAGGGCTAGAGGAGATCAGCCCCGAGCTTTCAGAGCAGGCAGCTGATAAAGCTCAAGACCATATCCTGGTGGTCTCCTGAACAAGCCAGCAGATTACAGAAGTGGAAGTTGGCTTTTAGCATATCTTTGCCCGGAACAACACCCTTAATTAACAAGTAAATGGATTACGGAAGCAGACATTGGCCATCTACATATTTTATACAATACACTTCCTAAACCACACACAAGCAAGTAGGACAACTTCTGATATCTAAAGATATTTCTTCCCTGTGGCTGACTTAGCTAGTTTGCTCACTTGAAAATTTTCCACCCTTAACATTGGGAATTGCCCACAGGTCCTTCATGCTACATACTCTTATCCTTCCTCACTCTATGCCCATATCAAAGAAAAATGGGTAAACAAAGTTTTTAAACTATAACTCAGAGGAACTAAAAAGTGGTAATAAACTGAATTGCCCTCACACTCAGAGTCCCTCTCTCAGTCCTTCTTAGTGTCTTTGCTCTATCTCTCTGTTGTCTCTGTTCTTCCTAGACTCTCTTAGGCTCTCTAACTCTTTCCCTCTGAGAAGACACCATGCTCTGTCTATGGAGTGTTATCTTCTCTCTAATAAACTTTCCTTTTGACTCTAACTTTGACATATGTTTGAATTCTTTCTTATGCTCTGCCAAAAACCCTCTTGTCTCTAAGTGCAGGGCTTGAGTTCCCCCCTACTCAGGAGAATTTGCCCTGTCCTGAATCAGAACAATCTTATGGATAATTGATAATAGCTAATAAACACATTTGCAGTAACTTTTCTAAATACTGTGAAAAAAGATATGAGAAACAAGAAAGAATAAAGCATAATAAATAGATGAAGAAAAAATGACTCATAAATTGTATATTAGTGACAGACACCAAACCACCAAAACTTAAAAAAAAAATCAGAAAAAATGAGTATTTAACAAACGCTCTTCCTAAGACATAGTACATTTAAACCTCTGCAGATTAACGACAAAGTCTTATATGGGTGTTGAGGCCTGGGCATCATCACTGTAGTTATTGCTTATAGAGGAAAGAAGATAAAAATTACAGGATATATATCTTCAAGAAACCATATGAAGAAATAAGGGTGTCTTCAGATAAAATCCGATATAATTAATTACCAGTAGACATATTTTATAAAAAATTAATGGAATTTATTCAAGAATAAGAAATATGAAACAGAAATGTAAGAGGTTCAGGAAGATGGAAGTGCTTGATGACAAAGATTTTATAGGGGACTTTTAAGGTGATGGAACTGAATGATCCTGAGATAATGCATATATAGTTACTGATATGTCAAGTATCATACAACTGAGAACATTGCTGTTTGTAAATTTTAAAAATCAACCAAAATGTTGAGATTTTGTCTAAACATGTGAAACTAAAAACAAAGAAAAACATATGTGCATAAACAGTGCACTGCACTTCACTTGATAGATTATGGAACTACTTTACAATGTTAAATGAATAAGTAAATGCAGTATAGAGTATGGTAACTCAGTGTTTCATTGTTAGAGAAAGAAATTACAAAAGAAGAAACCTGTAAAACTGGATAAAATTCAAATATATCAGTATGAACTCAGGTGTATATAAAAAGATAGAAATAAAAAAAATAATTATAGACATTTCTAGCTCTGTAATTGAGTAGGCCCATAAGAAGTGACACCTCAGTAACAATGAAAACTTCTAGAGCCTAGATATTGGTATCTAGTATAGTTCTTCAATTAAAGCAAAAAGGGATCCTTAGAGAAATGCTGATTCTAAGGCTAGGTCAGGGATAATAACAAGATGTGCCTGGTAGGGAAAATAACAAGAAAATAAGAAGATCCAAAGGAAAGGAAAAAGAAGAAGAGGAGGAGGAGGAGGAGAAAAGGAAGGAAGGAAGGCAGAGAAGGAAGAAAAGAAAGAAAAGAAAAAGAAAAAAGAAAAGAAAAGAGAAAAGAAAAAAAAAACTAAAGAAAAGAAAAAAAAGCAGGTGATAGGGCCACATCAAAAGGACAAAGAAATCAATATAAAAAGTCCCAATAGCCAAAGTTGTAAGAATTTGAGGCACAAAATAAATGATGATAGTATTGGATTATAACCTAAAACAGTAAAATATTAATGAGTTCATACTGATATAAATAAATGATTAAATAAATAAATGTGGGAGAAGGGACCAGTCTTCTTTTAAGAAGAAATATAAATAT
>NW_011888982.1:1139089-1186423 GCF_000151845.1 Pteropus vampyrus
ATAATATATTGATAGTAGCTGCAGCCAAGATCCACTAATAAATGCTAAATTGGTGGGCAAAACTACAAGGAGAAGAAAAGATAGTTGAGTAGCATTAAGGTATCTCCCACAAATAGTTATTACATGTTGTGATGGTTTTAACATAGATCTACAAATTCTTTGATATTCTCCTCTTTGGGAGGTGAGTCTTCGTTCACTTTCTTTGACTGTATCTGGAGATAGTGACTAGAAAATAATGTTTGAAAGGAGAAAAATATATTAACTTTACAATGGAGAAATCAGGAAGGTGCAGTGTTAACCAAGTGATCATGTTTAACATAACTAAAATAAATTACATTTGTAACATGCTCTTGAAAGAATGTAGAGGAAGATGCTTCATCTTTGTGACATGTTTTTCAAAATTGTATAACCCTAGTCCAATTATGAGGAAACATCATACAATCTCAAAGAGAGATATTCTTCAAATATTGAGACATATTCTTCAAATTATTTTACCAATTATCTTCAAAATATCTTCATGAAAAACTGTTTCATAAGAAGCATAGTATAAAGTCTAGTTAATGAATTCCTGGATGCTCAGAGTCTGAATGTGTCAAAACAAGAATAGCAAGCAAATAATATTGTTTTTCCTACCTAGATATTACTTTTGTAATAATTAGAAAGTAAATTATCTGGCTAAATTTTCTATTCTTCACCAGTGTGTTAACTTTTATTTATAGTTACAGAATATAAAAAGACATGGTATTGATTTTCTTTGAATTATAGTACTATTTCTTATTTTCAGATTAATCCTATGAGAGTTTACAAATAATGAAATTGAACCTGAGTGAGCAAATTTGAACATAATATTTAAAATAGGCTTCAGAAATTAGTCCTATAATTATGAAACTTCCAGATAATGGATTAAAATTTTAAACAATGAACCAGTAATCCATCTCACAAGATAATTCTATATAATAAAGCTTATTATTGGACTGCTTATAACATCTTGTTTTCAGTCTAAAAAACAGTGTTTTCATAGAATAAACAGTGTTTTTGAGAACCATGGTGTTTGTTAAAAAATAATAACCAAAATTTAAAAGTTATATGATCAGTCATCATTCAAAATTAAAGTTAATAATATATATTAGAAAAAATAAAGCAGTTCTGACATAATAGTACTAATAAAAAACATTCAGATAAACAACGTATTAAATATATTGCTTTCAAAACAATTCCACAAAGTAAACTTGGAAAGGTAGAATAAAAATACTTTTCCTATTCTCGCTGCTGAATACAGCTAAAATTATTAACATTCCATATAAAACAAACATAAGCGCACTCCAAAGAGTAGATAAAATAACAAGTTTAAAGAATGACATGGCAGAATGTTTCCTAAACTTTCTTTTTGCTTCATAATTACCAGACTAAGTTCAAAGAAGCCAGCAATGTGGAAACATCAATAAGCAAGTACAGAAAATAGTTGACAGAAACTTAATCTCTCTAATGAAAGGATAAGGAACAGGGCAGCCTAGAAAGGCAAAAAACTTTTAAACAAAAACTACTCCACTCCAGACAAAAAACATAGGAAAATGGCAGCCCCATTCCATTCACACCAGCAAAAGCTGAGTTGGGGAGCCTAGATTTTACCCTTGCTTAGGTCTAATAAGGTGCCCCAAATTTCCATTTGGTGGTTTCAGAGAAGGCTGAGTGAGAGGCTGAGAGTATCATCCCTGCTAAGTGGTAACCAATCTCTTTTCCATATGATGAGTAAAAACCATATGTGGAGCTTAAACTTCCACCCAACGCAATGGTAAAAAGGCACCTCTCCCTAAGGAGGTATCAGGGGAAGTTCATTGGAGACCTGCACTACAAAACTTACTCAGCAAAGAGAAGGTTCCTCTACCTTTCCTCGCCCAAGATGTCAACAGAGGCCAAATGTAAAATCTGAACTTTCACATATACCATGCGGTAATAATGTGGCACTCTTCATTGCTTCCCTGGAGTGGTATCAGAGGGACTGCTAAAACATAGATTTAAATAATACAAAGTCTTATAAAATAATAATGCTATCTATACTTCAATTGAAAATAATTTTATGTTAAGAACCAGGTAACTCTCAAAAAGATTGAGTAAAAAAAAAAAAAGATGGCACAAATGTTAGAAAGATCTGACAAGAGTTTTAAAGTAGCCTTCATAAAAATGCTTCAATGAGTAAATATTCTGAAACAAATGCAAGTAATAAAACTTTCAGCAATAAAAACTCACATAAAAATATAGAGGATATATATAGAAATTGAAATATCGAAATTGAAATTTTTAGACCTGAAAAATAGAATAACAGGAAGAGTAAAAATAAAAAGATGGGCAGATGTGTTGTTCTCAATAGCAGAATAAAGAAGAGGAAGGAAACACTTAGTGAGTGAATTTGAAGATAAAACAATATAAATTACCTAATCAGAACACAGGGAAAATAGACTGAAGAGGGTGGGGGTGGAGGGAAGACAGAGCCCCAGGGAATTATAAGATTAAAATAAAATATTTAACAGTCATGCCTTCCAAATCACAGGAGAGTAGACAGTGGTTGGGGTTGAAACTTTTTTGAAGAAATAATCCTTGAAAATTTCCCAGATTGTCAAAAAGCATAAACTTATAGGTTCAAGATGAGCAAACCACAAGCACTGCAAACACAAAGAAATCCATGCCAAGATACACCATAGTCAAATATTTAAGAGAAAAGATAAAGTCATGAAAACAATCCAGAAAAATGATGCCTTAGCAATAAGTAAAAAAAAAAAAAAAAGAAGGATTTCTTTTCTGAAAACAAAAGAAATGACAGTTTTTTTTTCAAATGCTGAAAAAATAACAGTCGACCTAAAATTCTATATCTGATGGAAACAAATGTCATGAATAAAAAAGAAATCAAGGCATACTCATATAAAGGAAAATTAAAACAATTTGTCACCAACAGACCTGTGCTAAAAAGATGACCAAAATATTTTTTCTCAACAGAAAGAAAACAATGAAAAAGAAACCTTGAAACATAGAGAGAGAAGAAAGTTCATGTAAAGAACATAAATATGAATAAATACAATAGACTTCTCCTCCCTTGAATTTTTTAAATTCTATTTGGCAGTTGAAGCAAAATCTTATAATGCTATTTGTGGTTTTCAGTATATGAAGATAAATATGTGGAATTATAATAGTGAAAAGAAAAAAAAAAGATACTATACTCAAACTGGTAAAATGTTGACACTAGTAGATGTTAAGTTAGCAACCGTTAAAATATTTTGAATGAAAAGATACACACAAAATCACTAAAAATAAATCAAAATGGAATTCTAAAAAATATGTTTAAGTAAACCAGAAGAAGGTAGAAAAAAGAGACAGAGATATTAAAAGCAAACAAACAAAATAAGTGAAATAAGTCAGAGAGAAAAAGTTGAGAATTGTAAGATTTCACTCGTATATGGGATATAAAACTGAAGCAACGAACAAGACAGAGACTCGCAGACATAGACAACAGATTAATGGTTACTAAAGGGAAAGAGAGGATAGAAGGAAATTTAACTTTGAATGGTGAACACTCATGTGCAATATACATATGACATTATTGAATTGTAAATAAGTAAGTAAATAAATAAATAAGAAAATAAAAAAAACAAAGCATGTAGAAATTAAACAACACACTTAATAAATATGTAAAAGAACAAGAAAAAATAAAATTTATAAAATTCACTGAGACAAATGAAAATAAAAATGCAACATATTGAGACATATGAAATGCAGTGAAAGCAGTATTAAGAGGGGAAATTATACTGTAATTGCTTAAATTTAAAAAGAAAACCAACTCAAATCAATCATCTAACTTTATATCATCTAGAACAATATAATTAAGAAAAATAAACTAAACCCAAAGCTAGTAGAATAAAGAAAACAATAAAAATTATAGCAGAGATAAAAAAAATAAATAAAAAAACAATAAAGTCAATAATTCAAGAATTAGTATTAAAAAATTCAGCTAAAATGACAAACCTTTACCTAAGGAAAAAAGAAAGAAAACAAAAATAATTGAAATAAGAAATAAAAGAAATAAAATTACATTTGGTTTTGCAGGGGAAAAAATTATAATTGAGTACTATGAAATACTGTATACCAAAAAAAAAAAAGATATCCTACATGAAATGAACAAATTCTTGAATTGCACAACCTACCAAGCTGAATCATGAAGAAAAAGAAAATCTAAATAGACCCTTAATCAGTAAGAAGATGGAATAAGTATCAAAAATCTCCCAACAAAAAAAAAAACCCATGAACAGATGGCTTCGCTGGTGAATTCAACCAAGTTTTAAAGAAAGAATGAAAATCAGTCTTTCTCAAACTTCTCTAAAAAATGGAAGAAGATTGAACATTTTATAACTCATTTTGTGAAGCCAGCAGTACCCAGATCCAAAGCCAGATGCAGAAATTATAAGAACACTATAGATCAATTTACCTTATGAATATTTATGAAAAAATTCTCAGCAAAATTTAGCAAACTAAGTTCAATAGCATATTGAAAAAAAAATTAGAAATAATAAACAAATACAGCAAAGTTTCAGGACACAGAAACAATGTTTAAAAATCCATAGCATTTCTATACCCTAATAATGATTTTTCAGAGAAAGAAATGAAAAACACAACTTCTTTTGCAATTGTAACATAAAGAATAAAATATCTAGGAATGCAATTAATGAAATATGCAAAGGACCCATACACTGAAAACTATAAGACATTATTAAAAGATATTGAAGAAGTCACAAAGAAATGGAAAGATATTCTGTGTTCTTGGATTAAAAGAATCAACATAGTTAAAATAAACTTATTACCTAAAGCATTATACAAATTTAATGCAATCCCTACCAAAATCCCAACAACATTTAAAAAATAAATAGAACGAAAAAATCATCAGATTTTTATAGAAGCACAAAAGACCCCAAAGAGCCAAAACAATGCTGAGAAAATAGAACTAGGCCAAAGGTCATTCTGCTGTCTTCAAATTATGCTACAGAGTGACAATAATCAAAACAGATAGTAGCGGGGAAAAAACAAACAAACAAACAAACAGACACACAGACCAATGGAACACATATGAGAATTCACAAGTAAACTCCCACATATATTGGAAAATAATTTTTGACAAAGGAGCCAAAAACATACAATGAAGAAAGGAAATCCTCTTCAAAAATTGGTGCTAGGAAAACTTGAAAGCCACCTGCAAAACAACAAAACTAGACTGCTGTCTATAACCATATACCAAAATTAATTCATATTGGATTAAGGACCTGAATATAAGACCTGAAACAATGAATCACTAGAAGAAAACATAGATACTAAATTCATGGACTTTGGACTTAGAGAGGATTTTATGACTTCACCCTCAAAGGCAAGGGAAATAAAAGCAAAAATAAATGAAGGTAACCATATTGGACTAAAAAGTTCTGCGCAGCAAAAGAAACCATCAACAAGGAAAACATTTACATGGGAGAAGATATTTGCAAACAATGGTTCTGATCAGGGCCTAATATTCAAAATACATAAAGAACTCATACAACTCAACAATAAAAATACAAACAATCCAATTAAAAAATGGGTAGAGGACCTGAGCAAGAAACATACCAATGGCCAACAGACATATGAAAAGTTCCCAACTTCACTAGCTATTAGGGAAATGCAAATTAAAACCACAATAAGATACCACCTCACACATGTTAGAATGGTTATCATCAACAGGAGAAGGAATAAGTTTTGGAGAGGTTGTGGAGAAAAGGAAACTCTCAAACTCTGCTGATGAGAATATAAATTGGTACAACCATTGTATAAATGTACCACCTCTTTTTAATCCAATCAACTATCATAGGACATTTCAGTTGCTTCCATGTCCTGTAAATAATTTTCAGGTTCTTTGGGTAAATACCCAGAAGACAGATTGCTGGGTCATATAGTAATTCAATTCTTAGTTTTTTGAGGAAGCTCCATACTGTTTTCCATAGTGGTTGTACCTATTTACATTCCCATCAACAGAGTGTGAGAGTTTCCTTTCCCCACAACCTCTCCAAAACTTATTACTTCTCCTGTTTATGATAACCATTCTAACATGTGTGAGGTGGTATCTCATTGTGGTTTTAATTTGCATTTCCCTAATAGCTAGTGAAGTTGAGAAGTTTTTCATATGTCTGTTGGCCATTGGTATGTTTCTTATTCAGTTCCTCTGAGTTAGGGTTAGGGTTAGGGTTAAGGTTAGGGTTTAGGGTTAGGGTTAGGGTTAGGATTAGGGTTAATGTTAGGGCTAGAGTTAGGGTTAGGGTTTAGAGTTTAGGGTTAGGGTTAGGGTTAGGGTTAGGGTTAGGGTTAGGGTTATCAATCATGAAAACATGAAATACCATCATGTGTGACAACATGGATGGATCTAGAGATAATCTGCTAATCAAAATAAGTCAGACAGAAAAAGTTGAGAACCATATGATTTACTCATGAGGGATATAAAACTGAAAGCAACAAAAAACATGAGAAGCAAACAGAGATTTATGGACACAGACAGCAGATTAGTGGTTACCAGAGGGAAGGGGGAAGAAGAGAAGGGAGGAGGTAGATAGGGGTAAAGTGATCAAATATTTGGTGAGGGAAGGAAATCTAACTTTGAGTGGTGAACACACAATGCAAAATATATATAACATACTGGTGAATTGTACCCTTGAAACTTATTTGATTTTATTAATGTCATTCCAATAATTTTTATTAAAAAGTGATTATACATCATGACTAAATGGAATTTAGTTTTAGATTGCAAAAATGATTCAACATATGAAAATCAACGTAATACAGCACCTTACAGAATGAAGTAGGCAAGCCACATGATATCTCAATAAACGTAGAAAATCAATCTACGAAATTGAACGGTCTTTCATAACAACATCTTAACAAGCTAGAAATTGAAAGAAATTACCTCACCATTACAAAAGTCATATGTTAACATCATATTCAATGGTGAAAGCCCAAAAGTTTTTTTTTTTGTTTTTTTGTTTTTTTGTTTTTTTATTCAGGAACAAAACAAGAATGTCTGCTTTTGCCACTGCTATTAAAAATAGTAATGAAAAAAAATAGCAATGGAATTCTTATACAGAACAATCAGGCAAGAAAAAGAATTAAAAGACACTGAAATTGAAAAGAAAGAAAATTATCTCCATTTGAAAATGCAGTGACCTTTATACAGAAATCCCTAAAGATCTTGCTCTCTCTCTCTCTCTCTCTCTCACACACACACACACACAACCTGTTAGAAATATAAATGAATTCAGCAAAGTTGCAGGATACAGAAACAGCACACAAATATCAGTTGTATTTCTATATGCTAATAATGAACAACCTGAAAAAAAAAGTTAAGAAAACAGGTGTATTTTCAATTACAACAAAAAGGAAAATCTGCAGACTAAAATCTCTCATAAATATGATTGAAATACTCTCAACAAAAAATTAGCAATTAGTTTTCAATAATATATAAAAAGGATTATACACTGTCTAAGTAGGTTTTATTCTATGGATTCAAGTCTGGTCTGGTTCAAAGTCTATAAAAAAGTTAATATAATCTGCCATATTAATAGGCTAAAGATAAAAATACATGATCATATTATTGGTGCAGAAAAGTCATTTGACAAAATTCAATACCAATGCATAATAAAATTCTCAGGAAACTAGGAATAGAAGAGAAAGTCTTCAACTTGCTAAAAAATAGTAACAAAAAACTTACAGTTAGAAGTTGACATCAATATAATGGCATAAACTTTTGCTTTATTTTTTCCTTTCTTTTTTAATAATTAACTAGACATCCATAATTGAGCAAAAATGCCTCTGCACATTATATCAAGAGACCTGGGAGGTTTTCAGCCCACTTTTGCACCCAGAAATAAACTAACAGGTCCTTTGTCAGGGATTCAGCAAATGTAAGGGATTCAGCAAACCTGACCCAGCCTTTACTAGATCTGATCTGAAATAAAAAATCCGGGAGAGTACAAATTGGTCAGATACCCATGAGCAAAAGAGAATTTGTGGAAATTCAGCTTGCCTGAGGTGAGATTCCCCAAGCCATTAGAGTTTGGATGCAGAGGAGAAGGAGACCTACCAGAGAAGTCTTCCCTCTCCAGGTAACATTACTAGGGGCTGAAATTTGGAAGCAGCAGCAGCAGAGATTTTCTGGCAGAGGAGGTGGAAAGTAGTAACCTCTCTCATCTAGAAAGTAGAAAGTAAAATGGTGAACAATTGTCCAGCTACCCCAGATGGGCAGAATGCAAACAGAGAATTCTGTTTCTGTCCAGCAACACTACATTTTGAGGAGAGATCTCCATGACAGAGTTGAGGGAGGAGAAAGGGAAGGAAGTAGATAAGAATATAAAAGAGCATTAAAGAAATGCCTTTGTTGTTGTCTGCTTCAGCAAAAGTGTGCCAACAAATCTTTGGGAGTAACCCATTGGAAGGCATACCCAATGGGCCATGGATGCCCCAAAAAGCCCAAATGTTAATCCTACACCTTTCCTCACTCTGTCACCTGCTCTCTGAGCAAAGTCTCAAGGGATCCGCAAAAGCCAGCTTCAGTAAACTGAAAGCACCCAGGTAATAAGTCAATTTTGGTGAGCAAGAGAGAAACCACAAACTTGAGCTATAGCACCATCTTCTGGATTAGAAAATAAAGATTTTTATTTATTTTATTTTATTATTTTTTAGCCAGCCTGTTAAATTTTAAGAAACAAACAGGACATAAAAACTTAGTTTTAAGGAGGTATCTGATTCTTCAAATGTGAAAGCAGAATCACATACCTACAAACACTATAAGTAATCAAGGAAATATAGCATCATAAAAAAGTTATATTTTTTGAGAAATTGAAAGCAAAGACACAAGTTATTGTAATCTAACTGATAAAGAATTCAAAAGAGAGATTATAAAGAAATTGAAAAAAAAACTACAAGAAAACTCAAAAAGAACATTTAATGAACTCAGCAATAAAATTAAGAAAAACAAGTTTTTACCAAAGAGACTGAGATCTTAACAAAGAACCAAGTAGAAATTCTGAAGCTGAAGAATTCAATGAATGATATGAAAAATGCAATAGAGAGTAACATGGATAACCAGAAGAAAAAATCAGTGACTTGGCAAATAAGAACATAGGAATAATTTAACTAAAAGAGAAAAAAGAACTAAAATTTCCAAAAGGGTAAAGAAACCCAATGGCAGCTATCTGATTTAATCACGAAGATAAATATAAAAATAATTGATGCATCAGAAGTAAAGAAGGAAAAGGAGGCAGAAGATTTATTTAAAGAAATACTATCTGAGAACTTCCCTAACCTGGGGAAAGAATTGGACATTCAAATCCACAAAGCTAATAGAACATCCTGTTGTCTCAAAGCAAAAAGACTTTCTCTAAGACGCATTCTACTAAAATTGTCAAAAGCAATTATAAAGAATCTTAAAGACAGCTGGAGGGTGGGAGTAAGTAGGTGAACCACAAGGAAACTTTCATTAGGCTATCAAAGAATTTTTCAGCAGAAACTCTATAGACCAGGAAAGAGTGGCATGACGTAGTCAAAGTATTGAATGATAAAAATTGCCAGTCCTGAACACTTTATCTGGCAGTGTTATCTTTCCAATATAAAGGAGATATAAGGCTTACCCAGATAAACAAAAGCTGAGGGAGTCCACCATCTCTAGACCTGCCTTAAAAAAAAAATGCTAAAAGGAGTTTTCAAGTTAATCAGATACATGGAAACATGTAAAAATACACTTTAGTAAAGGTAAAAAATAGAATTAGAAAGCTGTAACTCTATATTAGAATAGTGTGTTAACCAATTAATTATAGTGTAAAGATTAAAGGAAAATGTATTAAAATAATTATACTATAATTTGTTAATGAATCACAGTATAAAAAGATAAACTGACATCAAAACCTAAAAGAGAAGAAGTAAAAGGGTGGAGCCTTTATAGGATAATGAAAATAACTTGCTATCAGCATAAAATAGACTGTTTTATCTATGAGATTTTTTATGTAAGCTCATGATAAATACAAAGCAAAAATCTAAAGATTCAAGAATCATTAAAAAGGCTAAGACAGAGCATACCACCATGGAAAACCACCAATTTACAAAAGAAGTCAGAAACAGAGGAAAAATTAAAAAAAAAAAAATGGAGATGCAAAATAACCAAAAGACAAACAATAAGATGGCAGTAGTAAGTCCTTCCATATGAATACTTACTCTAATAGTAAATGGATTTCATTCATTAATAAAAGGCAGAGTGCCTTCTTGATGGATAAAAAAAAGATCCCACTATATGCTGCTTAAAAGAGACTCATGTCAGCTCTAAAGACACACATAACCTCAAAATGAGAAGATACTCTGTGAAAATGAAAATAAACAAACAACAAAAGAGTGAGGTTAGCCATACTTATTTCTGACAAAACAGACTTTAAGTAAAAAATTATAACAATTGACAAAGAAGGTCATTACATAATGATAAAGGGGTCAATACATCAAGATATAACAATGGTATATATGTAGAACCCAATAACAAAGCACCTAAATATTTTAAGCAAACACTGGCAGATCTTAAAAGAAAAGTGAATGGTAATACAATAATAATAGGGGATTTCAATACATCACTCTCAGAAATGAATAGATTATTCAGATAATCAACAAGAAAATATTAGAATTGAGACCTACTTTAAACAAATGAAATTAACAGAAATACATAAAACATTCTATTAAACAACAACGGAATACACATTTTTCTCAAGTGCACATGGAATGTTCTCCAGGATAGATCATATGATAGAACACAAAACGAGTTTTAGCAAAATTAAGATTAAAGTCATACCAACTATGCTTTTATTACCACAATGGTATGAAACTAGAAATAACAGGAGGAAAGTTAGAAAACCTACAAATACGTGGAAAGTAAACGATATACTTTGGAAAAACCGGTGTGTCAAAGAAAAAATCAAAAGAGAAATAAAAAAATATATCTTGAAAAAAATGACAATGAAAGTACAATATGTCAATTCCTATGAGATGTTGGTTTTGAGAGAAAAATGTGAAATATCTTAAATAACCAACCTAACTTTATGCCTCCAGGAACTAGAAAAGGGAGAAAAAAAGAAAAAAAAGTAAGATCGAAGCTAGCAAAAGGAAATACTTAATAAAGATCAAATTAGAAATAAATGAAATAGACAACAGAAAAAAAAACAAATAGAATGGATCAATAAAATACACAGCTGATTTTTCGAAAAGATAAAACAGACAAATTTTAGGTAGACTAAGAAAAAGAGAAGACAGGAAAAAATAAAATTGAAAATGAAAGAGAATACATTACAACAGATACTTCAGAAATACATAGGATTATAACAGACTGTAAACAATTACATGCCAACAAATTAGATAACCTAGAAGAAATAGGTACATTCCTAGAAACACACAACCTACCAAGACTTAATCAGGAAGAAACAGAAAATCTGACTAGATCAATAATGAGTAAACAGATTAATAAGTAATAAAAAACCTCAGAAAAAAAATCAGGATCAGATGGCTTCACAGGCAAATTTCATCAAATATTTAAAGAAGAAATAACATCAATCCTTCTCAAACTCTTCCCAAGTATTGATGAGTCAGCAACATTTTCAAACTCATTCTATGAGGCCAGCATTACCCTGACTCCAAAGACAGGTAAGGATACTATAAGAAAACTATAAAGCAATATCTCTGGGAATATAATGCAAATATTCTCAACAAGATATTAGAAAACCAAATTCAAGAACACATTAAACTGATTATATACAATGACCAAGTAAAATTTATCCCTGGGGTAAAAGAATGGTTTGATACACAAAAATCAATAAATGTAATACATCACATTATAGAATGAAAGATAAAAAGAAAATCATGATTATTGCAATAGATGGAGAAAAATTACTTGACAAAATAGAACATATTTTCATGATAAAAACACTCAACAAATTGGGTATAGAAGAAACATACCTCAACATAATAAAGGACAAATATGACAAACTATAGCTAACATTATACTCAATGGTGAAAAATTGAAAACTTTTCTTTTAAGATCAGGAAGAAGACAAGATGCCCATTTTCACCACTCATTCAGTATAGTGCCAGAAGTCTTAGCTAGAGCAATTAGACCAAACAAAGAAACAAAAAGCAACCAAATTCAAAGAAAGAAGTAAAATTGTCATTATTTGCAGATGACATGATTTTGAATATAGGAAATCCCAAGATCAACCAAAAAACTCTTGGAACTAATCGACAAACTTTACAGTAAAGTTTCAAGATATAAAATCAACACACAGACATCCCTTTGATTTCTACACATCTGAAAAACATCTGAAAAAAATATTTGCAATAGCATCAAAATCTATAAAGTAATTAGGAATAAATTAACTTAGAAAGTGAAAGACCTGTACCAAAAAAGACGAGACTATTAAAATAAACTGAAGAAGATGTGAACAAATGAAAAAAATATCTCATGTTCATGGATCAAATAATTTATATAGTTAAAACGTCCATATTACCCAAAGCCATCATAAATTCTAAGCAATCTCTATTAAAATTTCAATAGACTTTTTTTTTGTGGAATAAAATGAACAATTTTATAATTTGCATGGATCCACAAAAAACTTCAATTAGCCAAAGCAATCTCAAGAAAGAAGAACAAAACACGTTAAGAGATGAAGTACGAATTAATAGTTACACAATAGCCACTGGGATTTCATTTATTTATTTATTTATTTATTTTGTTAGTTAGTTAGTTAGTTAGTTAGTTAGTTAACATCTATAGCACCTGGTATTCCTAGGTGGAATCACATCCAAGTACTAACCAGGCCCGACCCTGCTTAGCTTCTGGGATCAGAAGAGATCCGGCACGTTCAGGGTGGCATGTCCGTAGACTGGGATTTAGAATATAGCATAGGGTATATAGCCATTATTATTGTAACGGTTGTGTGTAGTGCCAGATAGATGCTAGAGTAATCAGGGGGATCACTTTATGGATGTATAAATGTCTAACTTTTTAAAATTTAAAATAAAATATAAAAAGAAAGAAGAACAAAGCCAGAGGGATCATACTTTTGAATTTAGACTTTACTGCAAAGCTATAGTAGTTAAAGCAGTATGGTAGTGACATAAAAATAGATGCATAGGACAATAGAACATAATAAAGCACCCATCATTAAACTTCTGCAGGTAGAGTCAACTAATATTTGACAAGGGAGTCAAGACTATCCAATAGGAAAAGGACGGTCTCTTCAAAAACTGGTATTAGGAAAACTGGATAAACACATGCAGAGAAATGAAATTGTACCTTTCTTGTACTACTCACAAAATTAGTTAAAAATGGATCAAAAACTTAAATATAAGACCTGATACCATAGAGCTCCTAGAAGAAAATGTAAAAAAGAAGTTCCTTGACATTGGTCTTGGAAATGATTTCTTAGATATGATACAAAAAGCACAGCAACAAAAGCAAAACAACCAGTGCAATTACATCAAATTCAAAAGTGTCTGCATAGGAAAAAAAAAATAGACAAAATGAAAAGACAATCTACAGAATGAGAGAAAATAACTTGCAAATTATATATTGGATATGAAGTTAATATCAAAAATATATAAAGCATACACATCAATAACAAAGAAACAACTCAATTTTAAAAGTGGGCAGAGGAACTAAATAGACATTTTTTTTTTTTAAACAAGACATATAAATGGCCAAGAGGTACATGAAAAGATGACTAATATCACTAATAATCAGGGAAATGCAAATCAAAATTACAATATCACTGCACATCTGTTAAAATGGCTATAATCAGGAAGACAAGAAATAAGCATTGGTGAGAATGTGGAGGAAAGGGAACTCTTGTACACTATTAAATGGAATGTAAATTGCTTTACCTATTACGGAAAACAACACAAAGTTTTCTCCAAAAAAATTAAAAATAGATCTGCCGTATGATCTGTCAATTCCACTTCTGACTATACACCCAAAGGTATATAAAACAGAATATTGAAGAGAAATGTGCACTCCTATGTTTACTGTAGCGTTATTCACAATAGCCTAACCAAGTCATGGAAACAACCTAAGTTCCCAAAAAAGATCTGAGATATATATTTAATATATTATTATTCGGCTTGAGAAAGAAGGACATCCTGCCATTTGCAACAACATGGGAAGGCCTTGACCACATTATGCTAAAAAAGATGTCATACAGAAAGATAAATACTATATCATATCACTTATACATGGAATCTAAAATACCAAACTTGTAAAAACAGAGTACGATGGTTACCAGGGAGTGGAGGAATACAGCACTTAATGTTTCTAGCCACCTGAAAAAAATGATAACAATGTAAAGTGATAGAGATGCTAACTATTTCTAGAATGGCAATCACATTACAATACATAAAAATATCAAGTTAACATTTTGTACTCTTAAATATAGACAATGTTATATGTCATATATATTGAAAAAATAATAAAATTTATAAAACCCTACAACTAACATTACACTAATTGGTAAAGACAGCATTTTACCCCTTAAGATGGGAAATGATTCAAGGAACTCACGCTATTGTTATTCAAGGCAGCCCTATAAATTTTATCCAGCACAATAAAAGAAAAGAAAAGAAAAGAAAAGAAATGGTAACTACATCAAAAGGAAAAATAAAAATAAAAATAAAACAGTCCTTATTTGCAAATGTTGTTGAGGTAGAAAATTCCAAGTAATCTATAAAAGTAATCTATAGACTCTGTGCAATCCCTATCAATATTCCAATGGATAAATGATTTCAGCAAGGTCATAGAATACATGATCAACATAAATTTGATTAAATTTCTACTTACTAAAAATAAATATGAGGGACTAAAAATAAAAATAAAAACTATTTACAATTATTTACAAGTTAAATATTTACAAGTACTTCAAAAAATAAAATATTTAGATAAATCAAACCAAACGTGTATAGGATTTGTATGCTAAAAACTACAAAATGCTGATGAAAGTAAATACTATCTAAATAGACATACCATATAAATGAATTAGAAGACTCAGCTTATCAATTTTATCTTTAAGGTTATCAATTTTATCTTTGGAAAAATCATTTTGAAAAAAATTTCATAAAAGGTTAATCTTTTCAACAAATGGTACTACAGTAATTGGCTATCCATAGGTAATAAATGGAACCTTGATATAAATCTCACACTTTATAAAAAATTAAATCAAATTAATCATAGATTTATATGTAAACTGTAAAACTATAATGCTTTTAGAAGATAATATAGGAGAAAAATATGGAGTTTCTATGGCTTGGTGAAGAGTTCTTAGACATAACACCAAAATCATATAAATACATAAAGCAAAATAAATTTGATAAACTCCATTAAATTAAAAATTTTTGATCTGCAGAAGACTATTAATAGAAAGAAAAAACAAGTTACACTAGGAGAAGATATTTCAAAACCACAAATTTGAATAAAGATTAATATTTAGAATATATTAAGAATTCTCAAAACTCAATGATAAAATAACAATTCAAATATAAAATAGACCAAAGATATAAGCATTTCTCTAAAAAAAATGACAATATCTTGAAAACCAATGTCATCATAATAAATTTAATTTAAAAAATTTAATTAAAAAAAGATGATTAGCATCACCAGCCCTTAGGAAAATGAAAATGAAGACCAAAGTCAGCTATCGACCTATATCTGTGAGAACAACTAAGAGTTTTAAAAACAATAGTGGCAATATTAAATGCTGGCAAAAATGTAAAAACACTAGATCTCTCCTCTCATAATTTGCTGGTGGCAAAATAAAATGATACAGCTATTTTAATTAAAAAAAAATGCTAAATATCCACTCTGCCATATAACCCAAGTCCCATATTATGATTGCAACTTTTGTGAATCATATTTCAAAATAAAAGTATTATTGGAAGATGTAGGTGATCTGATTATTCCATTCTCTTCATAAACATAAATGGCAGTTTGGGAAGTCCAACTGCAGTGGTGTGCTAGGGCTGAAACCAGCTAAGTAGAATTGATCACTTACTAAATGGTTAGTAACTTGAAAAGGATACTTGTGGGAATATTTATACAGTGGAAATCTGCAAACATTACAGATTAAGGCTTTTTTTTTTTTTTTTTTAATAAAGAGCCAGTATACCAGCTCATCATTCATTAGCTGAATTCATTAGCTGCTATAGTATAAATATAATAATTAAGTTATACGACAACAGTAATATCCTTTTATTTATTTTTAAATAAATTTGGATATTTTCTATTAGTCATAAGACAATTTTAATACCAAGATGATATGGAAACAAATTTTGATTAGGTTTTTTAATTGTATTATAATTGATTGCTTTTGCATACTGAATATAGAATATTAAGCTTTTAAAAAAAATCTGCTGGTATCTATATAATGCTGATATACATCAGCATATTTCTTCTCTGTTTCAATTCTTACATTCCACAAATAAACAGCACAATATTCAAAATTGCTATTGGCTAAAAAATATAATTTAGTAAAAACCCTACATTGAGTAACTATTTAGAGCAGAGATGAATAGATATATAATGAAAGCCACTAATGAGAGCCACATAAGTCTTTCAGATTCAATGTGTTTCTTGTATTTACAGCACATCTCAATTCAGATGAGCCATATTTAGAATGCGCAAAAGCAATGTTTGGTTAATTGCTACCACCTTTGACAGAGCAGGTTTAGATCCTCTTTAAGCCTAGCCACTTTCCCTTGGAAAACCTTTTATTTATGATTAAGAAGAGTTGTTTTTGTTTTTTTTTTCCCTAGAAAGAATGATAAGTACTTAGCTTATGCACCTTACTCTTCAGTCCCATGTCCATCACTAATCAGTTACAGCACACTTCCAGCTGTGCCAGAATATGGTCTTAGAACTTTCTAACTCCCCTTCAGGCAGCCAAACAACCAATCGGCAAGTTATATGGAGGAGAGCTCTTATTGAAAATAATGAAGAGCAAGCTACAGATTGTCTCACTTACACGACTCCTTTCAAGGTCATTAGAGGGTTAGCGATATGCATGCACAGTCACATATCTGAACATTTTCCAGAAATAAGTTATTTTATCTGCTATTGTTTCAGACAGCTGTCTTTTCCAGTTCTCTTTTCCTCTCACACTTCTTTTCATAGGTAGAGTGATGCTGGAAAGGCTCCAGGTGTTTTGGGGACCCAGAGAAGCAGAGTTGGACTTAATAGGATATTTATGTGATTCACAGTCACTTCCATTTATAGCCTTTGGGAGAACTCTGTAATTGGAGAGTATTGAGTGTTTGAAAACCCATATTTTATGCATTCCAAGTGTAAATAATAAAAGAGAAATTGCAATCAACCATGTTGGAAGAAAAACTGAATTATCTTTCTATTTCCTCTATATAAAACAGTAGTACAAGTCATTATCATATGAAGAAACAATGCAAGTATATGATGTGAAAATTGTATTTTGAGGTATTTTATTACTAATGAATAAATACTTATCCTATTTTCTGAACTTTTTAATATTCATATTAAAATTTGTAATTTGTTAAAATTTATGTTAGCTTTTTAAAATTTGTAATTTGTTAAAATTTATTTCTTATTCTGAGTAAATACTCACTTTTCAATTTACTTTTGTAATCTTAATTTTGTTTTGTTGTTCTTAGTGAAGGCCCTCCAAATTGCTTAAGCTATAAATCTTAGGTCTTTCCTATTCATGCAATATGTTCAGTTTGCAATATCTGTTTTGCCATGTTTTTAACCAAAACTTTTTTTAATAAAAAAGAAGAGGTCTTGCTATTAGACACTAATCAAAATTTGTTTCCATATCGTCTTGGTATTAAAATTATCTTGATGACTAATAGAAAATATCCAAATTTATTTAAAAGTAAATAAAAGGATATTACTGCTGTCATATAACTTAATTATTATATTTATACTATAGCAGCTAATGAATACAGACAATAGTGAGCTGGTATACTGGCTCTTTATTAAAAAAAAAAAGCCTTAATCTGTAATGTTTGCAGATTTCCATTGTATAAATATTCCCACAAGGATCCTTTTCAAGTTACTAACCATTTAGTAAGTGATCAACTCTCCTTAGCTGGTTTCAGCCCTAGCACACCACTGCAGTTGGACTTCCCAAACTGCCGTTTATGTTTATGAAGAGAATGGAATAATCAGATCACCTACATCTTCTATTCTTATGATTGTCCACACTTCCATTTGTTGGGCCCACACTCACTAACTGACTTTCAGTTTATGCTTCTATTCTCCATAGAATATAAAAAAGTTAAAAAGTAGTAAATTGCTTTGAACAGCTGAGTTGCAAAAGGAGTCCAAAGTCCTCTATAATGTGGACTATCTACATTACAGAACATGTGATTACAAGTGGAAAATGACAGGTGGGTAAGCCCTCCCCCAAACCTACTGTGCTCTAGCATGATAAAACACAGTTCTCAAAGCCAGTGAGGTTAATATCAACCTCATCAGGAGTGCTAAAATTCAAAGGGGACCAAACATCAATGAAATATTTAGATCAGAAAACAGAACTTAGTGATTCTGAGTAATGACAATCCGTAAAGAAACCTAAAACCAGAATTGGTACATGGAAAGTACTTAAGCATATATAAATAAATATTTGCAACCAAAATCCAAGATCATATATGTGGATCATTCATATTTTATGTTTAATACAAATGGCTCCTTCACTCCAATTCTCACCATCATACAGTCTGAAGCATCCCATAAAATTATAAAGCCAGCACCTTAACTTATTTTCCTATCTCTTGTCTTGCTTCTCCACCCTACTTTTTATCTCTTACTTCATCTTTCACACTTTTACCAGAGAAATCTGAGATGATTTCATGTCATTATCTTATTTAAAATTCTTAATGAATTTTCTATTGTCTAAAATGTATAGATTATAGAAAGGGGCTTAGTAGGATGTCCTTAAATTTCATTTTTAGTTTTTCTTCCAAGTTCTAAATTATGTAACTCTATCTTCTACTGGTACAGAATTATCACTCACTTTTGGAAAAAAAAAAAAAAGAGCCCTCATTGATATCTATTTGCTTTCACCTGAAGTACCTGTATCCCCATTAATTTTCTCAGTCTTGTAAACTCATTACTTCTGTAACCAAGTTTCATTTTTTACAAGGCATCTCCAAAAGAAAGTAGTTAAAATTCTTTCTCTTTTAATTTACACTAGAGCAAAGAGTCAGCTTTTTCTGTGTGCTTCTGAATCCTTTATAGTTAATGTCTAGAAGCAATTTTAATGTTTAATAAAATGAATATTTGAATACCTCTGCACTAAACATTATTAAAGGGTAGATCAGTTCTCCTCATATTTTATTCTCATCACCCAGGGACACTGCTTAATAAAATTTGCTAAATGAGTGAATGAATGTTGAATATGCCTGACTGTTGACATGACATAAATTTTGCTCTAAAACAGTATGCAATAACGACCTATAGTAATGAACCGAAGGGCAAGAAATGGTGATTTACTACTAGGACATATTATTTATATCTTCTACAACTGATGTCCTTGCTTCCTTTTATCTATATTGCAACTCATTTATATGTAATCGTATGCTCTATAAATCTTATTAGTTCTCTGAAGTTCATGTAATGAATCAAATCACGGTCTTGAAGTTTAAATATTTTTGGCATTTATCTTATTGGAACAAGAATTCAAATTGTCTTCTAAGAACACTTAACAACTTAGAGGAGAACAATCTATACTGTGTTATTAGAAGATCATTATTAGAAATATAGTTGCTATGATAAGTCTCAGATCTTTTATGAATAAACAACTATCCCTATGCATCAATTTTTCATAATCTAATTATTTCCTAACTTTCAAATTTAAACCTGACCATTAATACATGAAAAATATATTTTGGACACTAATTTAAGGTCATTTCCTATACTAATTTAAATTAAATGAAATTATTTCAGAACAGAGATTTTTTTTTTAATTTGTTTCAGAGGATTGTGTTTATAACAGCTAGTATTGATATCTAATTATCAAGAAAAAGAGATAACTAATGAGTAAGAGTAAAGAAGAGCAAATCCAATGTTTTTCAGTGAACTCAGAAATAAATACAGAAATCAAAAATTACAAAGTAACTATGTTAGGATGCAAGAATACACTGTATTTGGTTAAAGATACAAAACACAAGTAATTTAAAGAATATTACATCTGGCAAGAGAAATAACATGAAAAGAAGACGTGTCTATTGAATCAATTGATTATTTCCAAAATTACTTTCAAGAACATGAAATAGTTTTTATAGTTTTAAATAAAGTGCGTTAATGGCCTCTGATAAATATGGAATGACTTTTCCATCCCTTCCTAAGTCTACTAACACACCACTTTCTCTGTGGCCGATGCTCTGAGTCCCTCTACTTTTTTCACTTCCATAGTGTTCTGTTCATATCTCTATTACAACATTTACCTCATTTTACTACAATTATTTATATTTTTTCCTCTACTACTACAGTGTAAATTTCTGCAATCTTAGGGTTTAGATTTCAATTTTAAAAAAATAAGAATTTTAACACTTTGTTTTTAACACTGACACTTTGTTGTCAATAACTGTGTGATGAAGGGACTACTTAAGAACCACTCTGTGTCTCTTACTTGAAGTAAAGACCAGATTGTTACACTGCACAGCCCACATATGCAATCTACTCCCACCAAGTTAGCTGCAACAGATTTCATAAATATAAAATTCTAATCACAAGGTATAGATCCATATTTATAGCTCCAGGTTCTCACTTCTAGTTTCTGTTATGCTTCATAGAGTAGAAAAACACAGAGGTAGAAAAATGGTTTGAATATGGGATAAACCAATGGAAAAATAAATAGACCCGATGAAAGATCAGAAAAATATGTTTCTTTGTGATCACTACACTTAGGAGACAAAACTAGCCTTAGAGTATTTTATAATTAGCTATATAAATTTTTCTGGAAAATATTTTTGAAAATTAATGGCTCAATCCATTATAAACTAATAAAAATCATAAGACATAGAAAAAAACTGAATTATAAAGTTGTTTCTAATACCTAAATTGTTAGAACTTGAGCCTGATAGTCTTGCACACATATGAAGGGTTCTCGATTCTAAGAAAAATTATAAAGAAAAGGTTCCTTTTTTTTGCTATAAAATGATAATCACTTTGAAATTAAAAGTGAGAACATACTAGAATCAATCTAGTTTCCTTTTTCAGGGAAATTTCTTAATAGGAATGCATTATAAGAGGACATTAATGAAAAATTAAGACAAGTATCGCATTCAAAAGAATGTTAAAATGCAAATAGAGGTTTAAGATCACTATGTAGAAATTTCGAGGTAATTGAATAAGAACTATTTCAAGGGCTGTAAAGTCTGAAAAGAAGATATGAAGTGGTAAAGAACAAAATCTGAAGGTTTGTTTTTTGAAAGCATTTTTCTGGAGAAAGAGATATTCTATATCGATGTCTTCGCTCCTCCACACCAGAGGAAGGATGAGGATTCTATTTTTCTCACTTTAAGTCTAGAAAGAGGAGTTTCTATGAGACAATTAGCAGTTAGCTCTGCAGATTGGGGATGTAGTCGACTAGTGTCTGGCCAACCCACTCAAATCAAAGAGATCAGGACTAAATATTTTCTCAAAATATTATGATTAGTTGATATTCAGAATATATAAAAATTCCTTAAAAAGCACAAAAAATACTTTAAAAATGAGTAAAATATGTGAGTTAACATATTTCAACAAAAGTAATAATATCATCATGCAAACATATAAAAGTAATCATTAACCTTAATTTTATTGAGGGAAGTGAAATTATGAATAGAGTAAGATATTATTTTAGGACTACTATATTGGCAAGTATGGTAGGAGTGTTAGAAAGTAATTTGGCCCACTGTAAAGCATACACAAAAATGTTCTTAGTATTATTCACAAACACGAAGAATGGAGAAAAACTCAAACATTAATTGCTACTCCAATGTATATATAATTTGTGATATTGTTACAAAATAGAATGATACAGAGAAGAAAACATTACAGAGAGTAAAAGTAAATAAAGTACAAAAAAAGCACACAGATAAATCTTAAACATATTTAAACAAAAAAGAAAGCTACAGAAAACTACATTATGACAAAACTACAAATATGTCACTATTTTTATAATACTCAAGAATAAGCTAAACTGAATAATATATGCTTTAGAATACATACATGTATGACTGAAATATTTTATTAAAAAGGCAAGTAGATGATAAATACAAAATCAAGATGGGATACTGCTGAGGAAAGATTGAGTCTTGACATAGAGGAGGCATAGGTAGTTGATAGTATGCTTTTTCTTCAATTGGTAATGAGTAAATACAGGCTCATTTCATTAGATGATAGATAGCTGATAGGTGATAACAAAATTAGATAATAAATAGTGTGTGTGTGTGCAATGAAGAAAAATACCATGTATAAAATTTGTTCCTATGTATTGGCTTAGTGAAATGATTTCAAAGAGACAGATTTTTCTAAGCAAATTGCCTTTATACAAAGAGGAGAAAAAGGGGAGAGATGTCTGAAAGCACTGTACAATGGCAGGTAACTAGAGTTTTAAGATAAAATAGGATTCTAATTGGAAGGAAGAGGCCTATCATCAGGATGGGCCATGGTTAATTTTCATACATGGTCTTCTTTTTCTTGTCTGAGAGAAGAAAAACCTGAGAAATCAACTTGGCAGGCACACCACCTCCCCTTATCCAATATATAATTTGCAAAAATTATCTCCTTTCTGTAGGTTGCATTTTTACTTTGTTAATTGTTTATTTTGCTGTACAGAAGACAAGTATTGTATAATACCACTTACATGTGGCATCTTAAAAAAAGTCACACCAATAAAAACAGAGCAAAATGGTGGTTGTCAGGAGATGGGAGCAGGGCAAATAAAACTGTTGGTGTTTAAGGGTACAATCTCATTATGAGTAGTAGTAAATAAGCCATAGAGATCTAAGGCAGAGTATAATGAATCTAAAAAATAATATTGCACTTTAATTATGTAATGTGATTACTATCACTACAATGGCAAATATGTTACAATACATAAGTGTAGCAAAGTAACATACCGTACACCTTAAACTTACGATATGTTACATGTCAAATTTATTCAATAAAATATAAAGCAAAATAAAGCAAATCCAGCTTATATTTACAGTTTCTACCACATAGAATTTGTTGTAACATTGATATTTTGTCTAATGGAAGGGAACTTTGTTTTTACTCCTAATTCTAATCAGGAAATATTTCCTGTTATAAAAGAGTGAGATTTCAATATGACATAGACCACTAACATTCTAGACATAGAGACAGAGAAATAGACGAGTTGGCCCTATTCAATACCTACACCCATGTTAACAAGTAAATACTGTCATGATGTAATATGATGATACCTATTTACTAATTAAGTCATTTTTAGCAGATGTAATATGATGATACCTATTTGCTAATTAAGTCATTTTTAGCAGTTGCATGCAAATAAAATGAACTTTCTGGAAGAAATTAATGAGGAAAGCAACAAATCCAAAAACTGAACAATGTGGGGACAAAACCAGTGAGGGTACACAAAAGAGATCACATTATTTTATTTTATACTTGAATTTGTCAAAACTGCTTGTGGTTGAACTGCACACCTAAGATCTCTGAATTTTACTATAGACTATATCTCAATTAATACTTTTCTCTCTCTCATATATGCAGTTCAGAGGAAATAGAATACAGCTGTTTGCTTTCTCAAGAAGGCAACTTATCAGACCTTGTACTCCTTAGCTTAGAGATGACAAAACCAGGTTAGAAACCCATGTACACACTCTTGTTTTTTAAAATGCCTATGTTTATCTAGATTTCATTTGTATTACAAGATCACATGATAGTTATAATTTTCTATGTAACATAAAACATCTCATATTAAATTATTAAGTACTTTTACTACAATCACTGAGTTAGCTAATCATTAAAGCATACTGTATGTGTTATATCCAACAAGCACAACTTGAGAAATGTAATTATAAATTAATTTTAATTTTGTCTTTAACCTGCTTTAGGCAGTGACCTAAATTACTTTTCTGCTCACTTTTAATTAATAAAAGTCCTATTGTAGGACTATTTAAGGTACAGCTCCACGTGGAGCTGTGGGTGGAAACACATGATTCCAGAAGCGAGCATTATTGCTTATTTTCTCATTCACATGCACCTTTATCCAAAATGAATGACTGACTTTGGATAATGAGTCAGACTATTCTTTCTCTTATGGGTACAAGAATGGCTCTGTTCCTTTCTTTCTTTCTTTTTTTTTTTTTTTCCCCCCTGAGGTCTCTTGCTAGATCCCTCACACTGCCTTCCCTGTGAATTATATTCCTCTGGTGCCACCTTTCCCTCACTTGGAGCCCCATTGCCCTTCCAGGGAGTTTCCTGTACAAACTTTAACATTGCTGTCCATGAACACTGTTCCTCACACAACCATGTCCATCTATGCAGGCTTGGGCCTGCCAACTTTTGAAGTGCAAGAAGAGCGCAATTAAACCATCTTTTTTCATATTTTGAGAAAATATTTAGCCCTGATCTCTTTGATTTGTCATATGTTGGTCAGATCCATCATTCACAACTTATGAATCTTTATAATGTTAATATAATATAAAAAGTGGTATAATAATTTTTAACAGTCATATTATTTTACATGTTATATTTAAATCATATGAATATTTTAATATTGTCAATATATATATATTAATTATGTGTTCAGAATTTTAAAATGATCTAATTTCTAATTTCATAATTTCAAATTTATCAAATGTAAAGTTATTTTTGGCATAACCTTTTATTTTCTATATTTCTAATTGTTTTAAATATTTTAGCTCCATGAATGTAAGAACATGTACTTTTAATTTATAATCTCTATTGAATCTTTCATATGAGATTTTGTGTTGTACAGCAAATTCTCATTACCTCTCTTGAATGTCAATTTCTTTCAGTAGATGAAATTCAGGAAGAACTAAAACAATTATTTGATACCTCTAGGTATTCATATTTTCCCTTGTGATTACCAGTGGAGGGGAGAAACAGACAGTGTATTTGGCAAAGTCAGAACCTACTTAGACCTTCTGTATTTGTTCAGATAATTATATAGTAGCAAGACATCACATATTATACTTACTTGATATTAGGTATGTATTTTCATTTTATTAACATGAGTACTATCTTCTTTTAAAAGACAAAACAATCCTGTACTTCTTGCAGAGAAAAATATATCTGTTTATCTATTTGAATTTGTTCTTCTTTATCTACCAGGGAATCTTTCAAGCTGAACCTCTGTAAATAATTATCAAGCCAAGAGACCGCTGAGACTTTAAAACCACAAAAAACACTGGGATAAAGTATGCATGCCCCGGCAAGTCTGTCTTTGCAATGCCTGATGTCGTCAAGTATTTGGATATTAAACTATAAGATGATAAACATCTGGAAATTTAGAAACGTCAATGAATATAAATCTTTAGAATGTACCAAGAGAGAGAAAGGATTATGAAGAGAAAATCATTAGTAATTGTATAAACGTAATAGAGAGAGAAAGAGAGAGAACTTTTTAGAAAATTTTATAGAGCTCTCTACTTCACTTACTGTCATTTTATAGGGTTCTCAAACATTTATGTGTATTAATATCTCCTGGGGAGTGGATAAGAACACAGAGACTCAAGCTTGTAGGAGTAGAATGGAACCTTGGTGTTTATTTTTTCCAAGCTCCTGAGGTGATCCTGAGATGCACCACAGCTTGATAGCCATCGTTTATATGTGGTGTTCCAGGTGCCATTAAGTGGCACCAATGGTTCTATAAAAGATTAATTCAGAAATATGATAGAAAATAAAGAATGGTTGCAATGTAAATGTAATACAAAATTGATGTATTTCTTAGTATATCACTAATATTATTTTTATATATACATAGTATAATTGTTTCCTTTTTACAGCTGATAGAAAATTGGTCTCTTACTGCATGAATATATCATGATATATGTGATCATCATTATCAATACTTGAATAAAATTACTAAATGGAGTGAACTCACCAGTATTTTCTCTCCTAGACGTATAGTTGAGCTTAGCATTCTTAGAATATAGGTCCATGGATAATTCACATACATTTATTTTTTTAAAGTATGCAAACTCCTCTGTTAAAAGTTCACATCTATAATCATTTTCCTTCATATAACTACAATGGTGAACTCTACAAACAATAGTAAAATTTACACTAATAATAAATATTTTCCTGTTAGTATGGTCTGCATCCTATTTTAACCCATTATTTCCTTTCTTTTTATAATCCTGTAAGGTAGTTTTACAGATAAGGAAAGTTACATTGGCCTTAGATCACAAGAATAGAAAGTGACAGAGCAGGGGAAGTAAGTTTTTTGGCTACTACTGTGCTCCAGTCATTGCAGTACACTGTCAAATTTTTGCTAAATGAAATGTACACATAAATGAGCATGTTAAAATGAGTAGTAAAAAGGATATATCAGATTACTTTGGCTGTGCAAAATGATTTAATTGTGATAAACCTAGGTAAGCCTTAAGTAAAAAAATAATTATTAATTAATAAAAATTAAGTTTTATGTTTATCTAATGTACTTAAATGACATGAGTTAATTCTTCACATTACATACCTTTATATAAAATTAAATATATATATAATTATTTTTATTGGGATGACATTGATTAATAAAATTTTATGGGTTTTAAGTGTACAAGCCAATAATATATCATCTGTATATTGCATTCTGTGTTCACCACCCAAAGTCAAATCTTCAGTCACCATATATTTAACTCCCTTTATCTTTATCTACCCCCAAGCCCCTTTGCTTCTGGTGACCACTAAACTATTGCTTTCGGTTTTGTATCCCGCATATGACTGAAATCATATGTTTCTCAACTTTTTCTGTCTCTCATTTCACTTAGCATGATTTTCTCAAGATCCATCCTTGTCGTTGCAAATGGCAGTATTCATTTTTTCTTATGGCTTAGTAGTATTTCATTGTATATATGTACCGCATCTTTATCTGGTCATCTATTGAAGGGCACTTAGTTTGTTTCTATGTGTTGGCCACTGTGAGTAATGCTGCAGTGAATATCGTGGCGCATATATCTTTATGAATAAAGGTTTTCAAATTTGGGGGGTAGATACCCAGAAGAGGGATTGCTGGGTCATATGGTAATTCTATTCTTAATTTTTGAGAAACTTCCATACTGTTTTTTGAGAAACTTCCATAGTAGCAGTACCAATTCACATCCCACCAATAGTTTATGAAGGTTCCTTTTTTCCACAGCCTCCACAACACTTGTTATTATTTGTCTTATTGATAATAGCAATTCTTACAGGTGTGAAGTAGTATCTCATTGTGGTTTTAATTTGCATTTCCCTAATAGCTAGTGAAGTTGAGCATCTTTCCATGTGTCTGTTGTCCATTTGTATGTCTTCTTGAGAGAAGTGTCTGTTCATGGCCTCTGCATATTTTTAAATCAGATTGTTTGTTATTTTGTCATTGATTTGTATGAGTTTTTAATATATTTTATATATTATATTTATATATAAAACATCTTTATAAATATAACAGTTGCTCATAATAATAAATAAAATACTAATGATATTGATTACTATGAGTTGTAAAATTTTAGAATTGATATACCATACCATGTTTTAAATAATCATGCAGTCATTACTCTGTTCATTACATGGTTTTTGAGTAACATAGAGTTTGAAGATATTCAAAAGTATCCCTATTCCTATTGGAATTATAGTGCATAGTCCAACCAAAGAAGATTGAACTACATAAAATAAATGGACATTGATACATATATAAAAACGTGTGATTGTCCTGAGCACTGTGAAATAGTTGTTATTATACACACACACACACACACACACACACATATATATATATAATATGTAATACATAAATGTAATACATAATGTGTAATTAATTAGTAGTAATCTTAACTGGTTTAGTAATAAAGAAAGTCTGAAGAAATATATTTGATATATGGAACCTGAAGGAAAATTGAGGTTATTCAATAAAAGGAAGGAGGTGAAGAAGGAAGGTATCATATAAATAAGGGTATATTGAAGAAAAAATTTCAAAATTAAGAAATTAAAGAAACACTTGTGGCTAGATTATTCTGAGAAAAATTATGAGTGAGTGGTTGCAAGAGATTTTTCAAGATGAAACTAAAGTGTATCAAGAAAGATATTTTTGATCACAATAAGAAGCCTGGCAATGGAAATCATTGCATGATATGTATTATAAGCTGAAGAATGACATGATTTATTTTACTTGTTGTAGTGATCATTCTGAGTGGTATATAAATGCCATTGAGTAGAAAGAATTAGATGTCTGAAAACTAGGTAGTAGACTATTCGGTGAAGTTGGGATTTGTACATATGGTACAAAGTAGTCAGATTTGAGAATTTTAGAATTGACAAAGCCTAGTAATTGGACATCTTGTCACAGAAATCAAAATGTAAAAATATTCTCAGGCTTAAATATGAAACAAGGTTTGAACGCTGCCACCATTTTTTGTGTCACTAAGAACAATGAAAGATAAGTTTGGAAATAATCATAAATTCTATTTTGAACATATAAGTTTGGGCACAAAAAGAAGTAGATATACAGGCACATGGATACACATACTTAAATACATAGTCCTGAATTCTAGAAAAAATAATCTAGGGAAGGGAATTAATTCAGGTTTTAGAATTATTTTGTCAACATTTTATATTTTACAGCACACAAATATTATGTATTTGTGGTTAAGCATTTTTTTAAGCATTTCGTTGAGTATACTTAAATATTTTATTTCATCAGAGCAATTGTAAATGATATTTCTTTAATTTGGTTTCTTCCTGCTTATTTCTGGTATTTAGAAATGTGATTATTTTTATGTGTAGATATTCTATTATGTGACCTGCTGAAGTTCTAGCAGTGCCTGTTTTTGCCGATTCCTTGAGATTCTATGTATATAATCATGTTATCTCAAATAGTCAGTTTTACTTTTTTCCCCAATATTTATGCCTTTTTAAAATTTTTACTCATTTTTGTTCTCTGTAGAAGTGCCTATATCTTTCAGTGTTATGTTGTAAAGTACCGGCGAGAGTAGAAAGCCTTGCCTTGTTCTCACTTTTAGGGGAAAAATATTCAGTCTTACACTACAAAGTATCATGTCAGCTGCAGGCTTTTTATAGATGTATTTTATCAAATTGAGGTAATTCTCCTCTATTAAATTGCTGAGATCATGAATGGATGTTGGATTTTGTCAAATGCTTTGACTTCATCAACTGATATAATAATATAATCTTTCATCTTTAGTTAATTGACATGCTAGATTATATCGTTTGACTAAAAAAATGATGAATCAGTTTTTCATATCAAAGATAAATCCCACTTGGCCATGGTGTGTAATTATTTTAATACATTGCTAGGTTAGTCTTGCTAATATTTTCTGAGAACTTTTATATCTATGTCCATTTGATATATTGATCTACAACTATCTCTTCTTGTGATCTTCGTCTGGTGTTGGTATCAGCATAATAATGTGCTCATAGATGAAATGAGAAGTGTTTTTTTTTTTTTCTTTTTCCTCAGTTATCTCAAAAAGATTGTGTAAAATTAGTGTTAATTCTTCTTAAAATGTTTGGTAGAATTCTCCCATGATAACATTTGGACTAATAAATTTATAATGGGAGAAAATTTTAATTATTAATTGAATCATTTGCTGGCAATAGAACTATTCAGATTACCTGTTTCATCTAGGTTAAGTTTGGTATTGTGTCTTTGTCAAGGAATTGGTCCAGTTCTTCTAAGATGTTGAATTCATGAGCATAAAGTTGTTCATAGAGTTTCTTATTTTTTTTCTTCTAGGAATGCAGGTTTGGTTTAATAATTGAAAGTCTACTAATACAACTTGACATATTAATACATCTTGGAGGAAAATTCATGTGTGTGATCATCTCTATAGATTCTATAAAAGAATTTGATAAAAATGCAATATCACTTCTTGATGAAAAACTCTCACTAAAATAAGAACACTAGATGGATACTTCTTTAATGTGACCAAAATTATTCCTCTCCTAAACCCAAAACTAGACTACTGTGTAGTGGCTCATGCTGGCTCTTCTCCCTACCCGGGTCTTTACACTTGCTCTGTCTTCATTAAACACTTTGCTCCCAGAGCTCCCCAAGGCTGATTCCTTCTCTATGATGTTTGAGTTTCAGTTCAAATGATACCTCCTCTAAAAGGCCTCCCATGACCATTCAATGGAAGCATCTCATTTTTCCAAAATATTCATTTATTCATTTTCCCCCCGACTTTATTGAACTATAAAAAACAATTAGTTTTTTGTATTTACAATATACCATTCAATGAGTTTTTTCAATTATAGCTGGAATACAATAATATATTTTCAGTTGTATAGCATAGTGATTAAAGATCTGTATAACTCACAAAGTGATCACTCAATTAAATCTAGTACCCCTCTTCCCTCTTACATATTTATTACAACATTATTAACTATTTTCCTTATGCTACACTTTATATCTCCATATCTATTTTGTAACTACCCATTTGTACTTCTTAATCCCTTTACGATTTTTCGCCGTCACTCCCAACACCCCTTCCATCGGTAGCCTTCAAAATATTCTCTGCATCTATGAGTATATTTCCATTTTTTGTTATTGTTGTTTATTTTGTTCTTTAGATTCCAAATGTATGTGAATTCATGCGATATGTGTCTTTCTCTGATTTATTTAATTTAGTGCAATACCCTCTAAGTTCATCAAGGCAATATCTTTTTCCTTACCCTTTCTTTTAGTCTGTGTGATTCTTTTAATCGGAAATGAGTCTCTTATAGGCAACATATGTAGGGGTCTTGTTTTCTTATCCATTCAATCGCTCTATCTTTCGGTTGAAGAACTTAATTCTGTTCTATTTGAGTTACTTGTTGATAGGAATGTAGTTATTACCATTCTTAATTCCTGTTTTTGATATATGTATTTTTCTTTGTAAAGAAGTACCCCCAACATTTCCTATAACACTGGCTTGATGTTGATAAATTCTTTTAGCTTATTTTTGTCTGGGAAGCACTTGATCTGTCCTTCAACTCTGAATGAGAGCTTTGTTGGATAAAGAATTCTTGGTTGTAGATCCTGGGTTTTCATCACGATTACTATTTTGTGCCAGGCCCTCTGTCCTGCTTGGTTTCTTGTGAGAAATCAGCTGGCAGTCTTATGGATGCTCCCTTATAGATAACTAACTGCTTTTCTCTTGCTTTTAAGATTCTCTCTTTGTATGCAAACTTTAGCATTTTAATTATGATGTGACTTGGTGTGGGCCCCTTTGGGTCTTCTTTCTTGGGACTCTCTGAGCTATCCTTCTTCAGGTTAGGGAAGTTTTCCAACATTATTTCTTCAAATAGCTCTTCAATGTCTTATTTTCCTTTAGGTACTCCTATGACAAGGATATTTTTACATTTAATTGTGTCTCATAAGCTCCTTAAATTATTATTACAGTCTTGACTTTTTTTTTTCTGCCAGTCTGATTGAGAGCCTTGACTTTCCCATCCTCTATATTGGTGGTTCAATCCTCTTTATCCACTCTGTTTGTTCCATCTAATATACTCTGTATCTCAGATAATGTGTTCTTCATTTCTGACTGGTTTCCTTTTATAATTTCCATTTTTATGTTTTTTTTTAATCTCTTTGTTAAAGTTCTCACTGAATTCATCTATACTTCCCCTAAGTTCTTTGAGCATCTTTATAACCAGTATTTTAAACTCTGCATCTATTAGATTGCTTGACTCCATTATTTCTGGATCTCTGTTCTGTTCTCTCATATGATTTCTGCTTCTTTGTCTTCCCATTTTGTTGCCTTTCTGTGCCTGTTTCTATGTACTAAGCCAGACTCCTAAGTCTTCCAGTCTTATTAGCATGACTTTGTGAAGTATGTGTCCAGTGGCACAGTCCTGAGAGGGGTTCAGTTGCAGGTCAACTTTAGCCCCAGCTGTGTCCCTCCAAGGCTACCTGTTAAGATTTAGCAAGCAATCCACAGATGCTGTGCCATACCAGAAACTGAGTTTAGCTGTCATTAGTGTGAATCTTGGTGCTGCTCAGCAAGGAGCACTCAACTCACCTAGGACACAAATGAATGTGACGTGCGTAGGGTGGATAGTTGGGAAAGCCAAAGTTTCAGGGAATCCTCTGGGAATAGCAACCTCTGTTATCTAGTTCAACGATGTCTTAGCTCTGGCAGCACTGAGTCTGCACACTGGGAGTGGGAAGAGCTCAACAGAGGAACAATGAATACCACCAGCACTTCAACCTGGGAGAAAGCCTCACTTCCGGCCCTTGCTTTGATAACTCATTGTTCCTCTATACGTCTCTGGTGACCCCCGTGCTGGTGCTCAGAGTGAGCAAGTCCATCACCATGAAAGTTTGCTCATGGACGCAGCCCCTTTAAGAGGCGTCTGCAGTTGCTAGTTGTCATTGAGGCAGCCTCTGTCACACTCAGACCCTGGGGAATGGTCAGCCTCATGTCTTTGCCCCATCCTACCTTCTACCATTGCAGGATGACTTCTTTCTTTTCCTGTTGTAGGGCTTGTTCATCTAAACCCCAGGCAACTCTGTTTGCTGTCTGCTCTGCGTTTCTGTCACAACTTTGATGTGGTCACAAGAGGGATGAACAAAGCCTCTATCATCTACACCATTTTTTTTCCTCTCATTATTTTTTTAATGCCTGAAGGATATGTTGCAGTATTGGTTTTGTTTCTAACATTAGCAATTTGTATATTCTATTTATCTCTGCTTGCTAGAGGTTTATCAATTTTATTGATTAAAAAAACATGGCTTTGGGTTTTTTTTTTGCTTTTTGTTTAATTTCAAGTTTATTAATTTCTATTATTTTATTATCTCCTTCCTTCTCTTTGCTTTCAGTTCTTTTCCTATTTCTTGCAATAGGAACTTAAATTTGAGACTATTTTTTTTACTAATGTAAATATTTTGTACTCTAAATTTACCTTTCAGCATTGCTTTAGCTGCATCTCACATAGCTTAATATACTATATTTTTATTTTCATTCCATTCTGTTTTCCATTTTTAGTTTTCTTGGAGATGTCCTCTTTGTCCCATGGGTAATATAAAAGTTATGCATTTTCTACACATTTACAGATTTTCCTAGTGCCTTTTTATTACTGATTTCCTATTTGATTTCATTATGGTAATACCTTCGTAATTTCAATTTTTAGTGTGTGTGTTTTTTTTTATGGCCCAGGATATGGTCTGTGTTAATGAAGATTCCACAGGCTCTTGGAAAAAACACGTATTCTACTGTTTTTTGGTGGAGTTATATGTATATCTGTTTATATTATGTTATATTATGTTATGTTATGTTATGTTATGTTATGTTATGTTATGTTATGTTATGTTATGTTATGTTATATTATGTTATGTTTTCTATTCTATTCTATTCTATTCTATTCTATTCTATTCTAATTACATTATATATTATATGTAAATATATATATTATATTCTTGGTAATTATATACTTTAGATATGTAATATCTTTGCTCATTTTGTGTCTAGTAGTTTTGCCAATTGTTGAATGCAGAGAAGTGCTGAATTCCTAAATGATAATCTTAGCTTTAACTTATTTTTATCCACTCTATCAGGTTTTGTTTTTCACATTTTGTAGTTCTATTGTTTGCATATATATTTTGCATATTCTTTGTATAGTATCATAGTAGTTGCTCTCAGTATTACAATATGTATAAATAACTTATCACAGACTATTGGTGTAGGAATTATACCACTTGGTATAATGTTAAAATATTGCCTCCACTTAGGTTTATTTACCTTTCCCATTTTAAAATATCATTGTCATGAGTATCAGATTTTGTTATAATTTCTATTTCATGGACCACTATCTTATAGTATCCACAAAAATCAACTCAAAATTAATTAAAAACTTGAACATAAGTCTTTAAACCATAAAACTACACCAAAAACAAAAGCAACAAAAGCAGAACAAGTGGGAATACATCAAGCTAAAAAGCTTCTGTATGGAAAAGGAAATAATTTACAAAATAAAAAGGCAACCTTCTGAATGGGAGAAAATGTTTGTGAATCATATTTAATATGAGGCTAATATCCAAAAAAAAATAAATATAAAAACTCATACAACTCAATGCCAAAGCAATATAAATTAAAAATAGGCAAAAGATCTAAATAGACTTTTTTTTTCCAAAAAAGATATACAGATAGTCAACAGGTACATTAAAAGGTGCTCAGTATCACTGATCATCAGGGAAATGCAAATCAAAACCACAATGAGTTATCAGCTCATACCTTTTAGAGTGGCTATTACCAAAAAGACAAAAAATAACAAGTGTTGGTAAGAATGTGGAAAAAGTTGACCTTTGTTCACTGTTGGTGGGAATGTAAAATGGTGCAGACACTATAGAAACAGTATGAAAGTTTTTCAAAATAATTAAAAATAGATTTACTATATACAGCAATTCACTCTCGGTTTATCTGAATAAAACAAAAGTGCTAATTTGAAAAAATATCTATGCATCCCCATGTCTGTTGCAGCATTATTTAAAATAGCCAAGATAAGGAAACAACTAAGTGTCCATCAATGGATGAATAAATAAAGAAATTTTAGTATATACTTTCAATGATATATATGCAGTGATTAAAAAACAAACAAACACAATCTTGCCATTTGCAATAACATGAATAAGCCTCAAGGTTGTTACGCTAAATGAAATAGTTCATATAAAGACAAGTACTATATGATCTCTCTTATATGTAGAATCTAAAACAAACAAACCAAGTTCCTTAATACAGAGAATGGATTGGTGGTTGCCAGAGGTAAGGGGTAAGAGGTGGTGGGGGTCAAAAGGTTAAAAAATCTGTTTCGGTCAACAAATATGATTTATAGAAGTCAAGAGAAAGATGATAAAAACATGATAATATGTTCCCATATATCTGCTATGTCCACTATTTCTTCATTCTTTCGAATGTTCCATACATTTTCCTTTGTCATTTCCTTTATGTTTGAAGTTCTTGCTTTAATCAATCCTTAATAGTCATTCTATTAGTAACAAATTTCTTTACTTTTTCTTCTTATTTTATTTTGTTTTATTCCTGAAGAATGTTTTCTCCTGATAAAGGACTCATAGTTGGCAGGCTTTTTAAAAATTATTTTATTTCATTTGTACTTTAAAAGTAATGTGCCACTACCTTCTGGTCTCCGTGATTTTTTGATGAACATCTACTCTCATTCAAAATGAGGTTCTCCTACAGATGATATATAATTTGCCTTTCTGTTTTCAATTTTTTGTTTGTTTTATTTTTCAGAAATTTAATATGATGTGTCTTTTCATGGATTTCTTTGAGAATATTCTGTTTCAGATTCACTCACCTTCTTGGATCTGTAGGTTTGTATCTTTCAACTAACTTAAGGAGTTTCAGCCATTATTTCTTTGCATATTTCTTCAGCTTCACTTTCTTTCTTCTTTTGTCAGAAACTCCTATGAAATTAAAGTTAGACTTTTATTATAGATCCACAGGTTCCTGAGGCTGTGTTTATTTTACTTTTCAGACTATTTTTTCTTTATTGTTCGGATTGGATAAATTCTACTGATCTTTTCTCTCAAACTTACTGATTCTGTTCTCTATCATCTATCATCTTTTCATAATTGATCCATCCAGCAAGTTTTTTTTTTTTTACTTCTGTCATTTTATTTTTTAGTTCTATAATTTACACTTTATTCTTTTTTATTACTTATATTTTTAAGCTGTAATTTTCTCTTTCCACTTCTTTTAGGAGAATTTGTAATTGGTTGTTGAAGCAGTTTTATAAAATTTGCTTTAAAATTCTTTAGAGATAATTCTAACCTGATTTATCTTGTTATTGGTGTCTTTTGAAAGTTTTTTTATATCACTTAAGTTCTAATTTTCTTGATGCCTGATATAACAGATTTTGTTGTTGTTGTTGTTGTTTGTTTTTTTTATTATACTCTGGTCACTTTTTTCTAGTATATTTGGAGACTCTGGGTCTTATTTGAATCTTTTATTTTAATAGGTGCTAACCCTGTGTAAATTTAATATGTCGATTCAGGCCTAATTTTATGGTCTGTAGGTCTAAAGACAATTTAATTTTCAGAAATCTGATTTTTTTTGGTCTGCTTGGTGTATCTGATGCTGTTCAACCTTCCACCAGCCCCTGCTAGTGTTACCTGGAGGACAGAAAGGGTTTCCCTTGGGAGGTTACTTAGAAGTCAGCCAATGGGGAATGAGAATCTCAGGCCTAGAGAAATGAAAAGTCTTCTCTCTATGGGCATTTGTTTGTGGTTTCTCTGTGGATGTCTGGGAGTGCTTCCCAGGCAAGACCACCTGTTATGATGGAAATCCTCTTGCCAATGCTGCCTAGCCCTCCAATTTCTCTTGGTTGAGGATGGGAAATCTCAGGCTGGTAGAGCAAAAGGGCCATTTCCTTGGCCACTTATTGTTAACAGGGCTCTTAATTTATCTCCTTGCCAATGATCTCTTCTCACCTTGTATTGTCAGAAGAATTTCCATTTCATCAGGAGGATGGGTTCATCTGGGTACCTGCTGTTGCTAGTATGTATGTCAAGAAACCTGGTTTATGCTACCTTCTTTTGTTGGGTGAGGTGATGGAAGAGGGCTTCCTACTTAACTGTTTTTCTCCTGGGCTCCTAATCAAGTTAAGTTTCTTCTGCCAACTTGCAGAATTATCCTTTGTTTTTATCCTGTGCTACTTCCAAGAATTATAGTTTTATTTCACAGGGAGAGTAGGGCGGGCCAGGACTATGTCATCTTTTCCAAAGAGGAAGTATCCAATGTGGATTTTAATTTGTAGTTCTGTAGTTAATTTTCTCATAATCTTTTCATAACTCATTCAAATCTTATGACATCTTAGTCTGCTATTTTTTTTTAATTGCGACTTATGCCTTCTCATCAAAGCCCATTTTTTTCTCATCTTTCTTCATTTACTTCTGAGTCATTTATTTCTCACCTCTAGTCAACAATGATTAAATGAGTCATTTGTGCTGCTTGTTGTCCAGAGTAGGCATCTTATTTCTTCTTAAATGTTGAGAAAAGATTGAGACGTAAAGTTTTCCATACAGTTCCTAGGTTCTGATTGTATGTTTTTTGTTTTTTGTTTTTTTTGATAGTGCTCAGATACACCTTTAATAATTTCCTCTATCTGTAATTCTTCCCTATCATCCTTTCCTAAGCAGAGGATCACTGTCGCAATATTCACCAGCTGGAGGTCTTACTCTCATCTCTCAACTATTGCACTTGAGGAATAATATTCTTTGATTTTAATTACTAGGTTTTCTTTAGGTATGCTTCATTAATTATTTCTTGGATTGGTAATATTATATTGGCTTTAGGATATGAAAGTAGTAGAAAAATAAGATAGAAAAATTGTACTGTGTTTTACAGAGTAACTCCTTAAAGGAGACTCGATTTTATTTTGAGTTGTTTTAAGATCTTGGGGTCTTTAAGTCTGCAAAAATGTTTTTGAGAAACAAGACCTTAACCATTTTTTTCTTTTCTAAGACAACTTTCTGTCACAAATTAAAGATGGGAGTTTGCTATAAGAGGCTAGATAGTTTTTATTCCAAACGCTGACAATTGTCTTATAATTGATATATCTTTATTCCAGATATTGTCATTAGTTTATTTATTATTATACATTTACAGAAAAAAAATTTTCACCTTTGGTATGTGTGCATAGTAATGGAGTGACAAGTCAGAAGAGGCTTCATTGTCAGAAGCTTTATAGGTGGATATTATTTTATATTGACATTCTGGTATTAATTTTATAATTGTTTTTTTATTTTTTCTAATTTTTGTCAAAGTATAACTGACATATATTATATTAGTTAAAGGTGTACAACACGATTTTAAAATGATATATATTGCAAAATGATTATGACAATAATTCAACATCCATTACCACATATACAGATTTATTCCTTGAAATGAGAACTTTTTAGATCTGCTCTCTTAGCAACTTTCAAATATGGAATACAGTATTGTGAACTATAATTATCATGCTGTACATTACATTCCTATTACTTATTTATTTTATAAATGGAAGTTTATATCTTTTGATTCTTGCACTCCTTTCTTCCAACTGTCATCCCCAGCACTGTCAACCAACAATCTGTTCTATGAGCTAGGGTATGTTTGTTTTTAAAATTCCATGTTAAATGAGATGATATACTCAGTGTTTCTGTTCTTATAAATGGCAAATTTTTATTCTTTTTATGGCTGAATAATAGTCCCGCGTGTGTGTGAAAGAATATGTATATGTATCTACACGTTTTCTTTCTTTATTTATCCATTGATGGGCATTTAGATTGTTTCCATATGTTGGCTATTGTAAATAATGTGCTAAGAACATGGAACTGCAGATAATTTTTCAAGTTAATGTTTTCATTTTCTTCAGAAAAATACCCAGAAGTGGGATTCCTAAATTATTTGATAGTTTTATTTTTAATTTTTTGAGGAGCCATTATACTTTTTTTCATAGAGGATACAACAATTTACATTCTCCCCAGTGGTGCATAGGGTCCCTTTTCTCCACATCCTAGCCAATGTTATTCTATTGTCCCTTTAATAATAGCCAATTTAACAGGTGTGAGGTGATGCTCATTATAGTTCTGATTTGCATTTCTCTGATGATTAGTGATTTTAAAAACTTTTTCATGTACATTTGACCATCTACTTGCATCTTTTGCCCAATTTTAATTATTTTTTTATTGAGTTGTATAAGTTATTTATGTATTTTGGATATTAGCTCCTTATCAGAGTTATGATTTGAAAGTATTTTCTTCCATATAATAAGTTGTAATTATATTTCTGTTGATGGTTTCCTTTTCTGTATGGAAGATTTTTAGTTTGATGTAGTCTCACTTGTATTTTTTATTTTTATTTTATTTTTTATTTTTTATTTTTTATTTTTTGCTTTTGGTATCAAATCCAAAAAGTAATTGCCAAGACCAATGTCAGAGAGCTTACTGCCTCTGTTTTCTTCAAGAGATTTTATGGTTCCAGGTCTTATGTTCAAGTCTTTAATCTATTTTAAGTTAATTTTGTGTATGGTGTAAAATAGTGGTCCAGTTTCTTTCTTTTACATGCAGTTATTCAATTTTACTAGCACCATTAATTAAAGAGGCTGCCTTTCTCTATTGTATATTGTTGGCTCCTTTGTTACAAATTAATTGGCCATGTATGCATGGGTTTATTTCTGGGTTCTCAATTCTCTTCCATTAATCTGTGTTTCTATTTTAGTGTCAGTAACATACTGCTTTGATTACTATAGCTTTGTAATATAGTTTGAAACCAGGGAAGGTGATGCTACCAGCTTCTTCTTCTTTCTCAAGATCTCTTTGGCTATTTGGAATCTTTTATGCTTCTATAAAAATTTTAGGATAATTTTTCTATTTCTTTAAAAAGTGCCATTGGAGTTTTGATAGGGTTTGTATTGAATCTGTAAATTGATCTGAATGGTATGAATATTTTAACAATATTAGTTCTTACAATTTATGAGCACAGAATATCTTTTCATTTATTTGTGTCTTCTTTAATTTCTTTCATGAATGTCTTATAGTTTTCTATGTACAGGTTTTTCATCTCCTTGGTTAAGTTTATTCTAGATATTTTATTCTTTTTGATATAACTGTAAATGGAACTGTTTTTATTTCCCTTTCTGATATTATGTTGTTGTTGTTTTTTAATTTTTTAAAGATTATATTTTTTAGAGAATTTTTAGGGTCATAGTAGAATTGGGAGAAAGATACCGAGATTTTCAATGCACCCCTGCTCTGACACATGCATAGCTTACCTTATTATCAATATCATTTACTAGATGGTACATTTGTTACAATTGATGAAACTAAATTGACACATCACAATTACCCAAAGTACATAGTTTATTTTCAGTTTACTTTTAATGTGCAATCTATGGATTTGGACAAATATATAATGAATGTATCCATTATTATAACATCTTAAGGAACATTTTCTCAGTCCTAAAAATCATCTGTGCTCCATTTATCCCCCCAAACCCCTGCAAATTAATCCATTATAACTTCTCTATATTTTTGCCTTTTACAGAATATCTTATAGTTGGAATTTTACAGTATGCAGCCCTTTCAGTTTGACCTCATTAAATTAGTAACATAAATTTAAAGTTTCTTCATGTCTTTTAATATTTTGCTAGCTCACTTAGTTTTAGTGCTAAATAATATTTTATTGTCCAGATGTGCCATAGGTTATTTATCTAATAACCTAATGAAGGGCATCTTGGTTACTTATTATTTTTTAATTACACTGTTGCAGAATCCCACTACTATTGCTCCAGTCTGGATTTAAATACAAGGAAGTTCATTCTCTTATATTATATCCAACGTACTACAGTATGAGAGTTTGGAGTTTGGTAATAGTGTCTTCTTTTCCTTTCGTTTTTACGTCAATTATTTATCGTACTTAATACTACTTTTACATCATTATTTTTTATAGTTTAGTAAAATAAAATATTCCAATAAACTAAATATAAGCATAATGGGATGCTATTGTTTGTATTTGAAAGGTCTAATTTGATACTTTACTTATTAAGGCACATTTGAGTCAGTTCCTAGGATGACCTAAAACAAGGAATTTGACATCTTTTAATATGAATGGAGAAATTGCACTGTTAAAATTAGTTTACGATGATTGCTTTATTTTCTACTTCTCATTCCTTTATTTTGGCACTGCTTTTACATGTTTTTTCTTAAAACAAATATTTGTTAACTACTATCATGAGCCCCACATAATTATAAATCCTTGTATGGGAAGTAAATATAAGAATACATCTTAGCCCCAAATATCTTTGCTTGTTTATGTAGACAAAGTTAATACTCAAATACATATTTAAAAATATTTTGTGTTTTATTTTTATGAAGAATACATTAAGGAAATGGAAGCAAGAAGATGAATTAGAGTGATCCTAGGTATTTCAGAGTGTGGTAGAAGTGAACAGACACTAGAAGAATACATAAAAATGCATTTATGTATTAATTTCACAAATTTGTTATAAGTACCAGATATTAAACATTTTTAGCAGAATCTAACTGATAATGAGTAGATATACAATGTTGAAAAATGTAGTAAGGTCACAGTTTAGAAATAAAGACAATTCTCTCAAAATGTAAATAAAATAGAGTAAGATCAATGCTATTTGGCTAAGATCTATTAGCTAAATATGAACAGAGGAGATCTGTAATTAGCCTGCAGTTTGATTAGTAGCTGTTAAGCTTTTTTTCATAAAGCTGCCCAGTGTCTATTGCTACTATAGGTATTTGAGTCTATGATACTTGTAGATTCTATGAAAGTTTTATGTTGTAAATATTAAATTTGTGTGATCAAGGCGATGGGGATGTGGAGATGTGCTGTCTGGATCCTCATTAACAAAGAATTTTTTTTTCAGAGCTGCTGGGAGGGCTGTCAGTAGATAATCTTCAGTGCCAGCCTTTTCAAGATCATCTGAGCTGCAGAGAGCTGCCTTGCCCAAGAACAGTTATTTTCTTTCTTGTGATAGTCACATCCAAAGACTGATGGATGTCAGAGTTTAAAGGCCTGGACTTCTAGCTCAATGGAGAGCACTCTTTGTTCCAGGGCAACTTATGGGGTTGGCTGAGGCTGTTTATGGGCTCTGCTGTATTTTAACATCCCCTTTGCTCAATCTGGCTACTTTCTTCTCTTCCACATGTTCTGATCTGAATGATACTTCTTAGTAAACACCTTGCCTGTTAAACTTCAACTCACAGTGTCTCTCTACGGATCTTGGAGTCAGAAAGAAGACAATGAGTTAGGGTCAAAAGAGGCCATAATATGTTTTCACATACAGTGAGAGTTTTGTTTTGTTTTGCTTTGGTTTGTTTTATTTTTTAAGAAAAATTTAACTGGTAGCCATGTGCATGATGAATTAAATTTAGAAATAAAAGATAGCAAGCTATCCAAATTATAGAATCATAATTATGATGTAAACCTGACAAAGTCACAGCAAAGATAATTAACAAAAGAGTTCATGAAATGAAAAGTACTGGACTCTATTTTCAATCAAGGAAGGGAGAGTTTTAAAACCTCCAAATTTGTATGCTAAAAAAATGTTTTATTTCTCTGACAGAAAAATAGCAAAGAAAGTAAACATTTGTGGCCAAGATAATTATTTAAATAACTGTATTAATATGTTCAAAAATATTTTACTTTCAAGCATATATAATCAAAAACTTTGGAGATGAATAGTTGAGAAGAGTTTAAATACCATATAGATCAGTTTTTCTCACTTGCATCAGGATCACCTAAGTTGCTTGGAAAAAATGTGGACTTATGGATCCTACTTTGAAGTTTATTTAAAAAAAAAAAAATCAGATTACCTTAGTATCCTTACCTAAAACAAAGTTTGAGAATCACTGCCTTAGAAAATGAAGAAAGACATGTTGTACCTGTCCTTGAAACTGTCTAGTATCCTTGTTCTAAGTTCTTCATAAAATAAACAAATTAGATTTGCAAATAAATCTATTATATTTAAATCAGTTCTTTATAAAATTAATTCTAGGAAACAAGGAGCATTGGAGGGTATGTAATAAGACCATTAGAATAAATTGGCCACCTAGGTGGGGAGTAAATAGTTCATTAACTTAAGAAATACAGAAAAATTAAAGAGGAGGAAGAAATTTTTTAGCTTAAAAAAGCAGTTATCGAGAAAAAATTCATATGTCTATATTAAGAAACAAAGTGTTTGTTCTGTTAAGGGAAGCATGCACATTGTAAATTCAGAAACCACCTCCTGTCCTTTCTTTTCTAAGAGTCTATCAAGAAAATGAGTTAATATTTGTAATTTTGGAAAAGTTTTAAAATATTATTTTGTTTTTAAAAAGCAAAGATAAATATAGAAATAATGGGTATCCAAAATACTGTAAAACAAAATTAAAATAATAAAAAGGAAATAAGAGAAATTGAAGACTCTTCTTCGGTAATTTCTCAAAATATCACCAAAGCGACCTTTGGAAATTTGGTAGTAAGGGTGAATTCTCAGATAGAAAAGGCCAAAGTTGGGATATTTATGAGGATTTTAAGGTGGATTTTTCAATATAGAGTTGTATTTAGGGTTGCTGGACAAAGCAGTGTGAAGACTCGATAGGTCCTTTAAGAACTTCCTAGAATAAACAGTAACATGATTTGTAATGCTTATCTTCCCAGGCTGGTATTTCCTGGAATAGTAAAGTTATATTGGTGAAAATATACTGTTTTATACATTGTTTCATTTGCCGTATAGAAACTTTTTTTAGTTTGAGATATTCCCACTTGTTTACTTTTATTTTTGTGCTTTTGGTATCATACACAAAAAAATATTTAGTCAAGACCAATATAAAGAAGATTTATTGCTGTTTTTTTTTTTCTAGGAGTTTTCAGCTCTTGTGTTTAAAATATTTAATCCATTTCTAGTTATTTTGTGCATGCATGAGAGTGGTGTAAGATAGGTATCTAATTCCGTTATTTTGCATGTGGTTATACAATGTTTCCAGCACCATTTATTAGATTTTTTTTTCACCATTGAGTATTATTGGTTTTGAAGTCAAATATTAGTTGGCTGTATATTCATGGGTTTTTTTCAGGACTCTTAATTCTGTTGCATTGGTCTATTTCAGTTAATTTTTGTGTGTGCCAGTACTATACTGTTTGATTATTATGGCTTTTAATACTGACTGAACAGGAAGTGTAATGCCTCCAGCTTTGTTTCTTTTCTCAAGATTGTTTTTACTATTTTGGGTCTTTTGTATTTTCATATAAGTTTTAGAATAGTTTCTCCTATTTGGGGGAAAAATAGTGTTAGAATTTTGATGGGAATTGCATTGAATCTATAGATTGATTTAGGTAGTATGGGCATTTTAACAATATTAATTCTTTTAGTCCATGAACACAGGATATCTTTACATTTTCTTGTGTTTTAAATTTCTTTCAATGTTTTATAGTCTTCAATGTACAGATCATTTTCCTCTTAATTTATTCTTAAATACTTTATTCTTTTTGATACTATTATAAATGGGATTGTTTTCTTTATTTCTCTTTCAGTTATTTTATTGTTATTGTTTGAAAATATAACTTATTTTGTATGTTGATTTTGTATTTTGCAACATTACTTGGTTTATTTATTGTTCTAACAGTTGGAAGAGTCTTTAGGGTTTTCTGCATATAAGATGTCATCTGAAAATGGAGACAATATTACCTTTTCCATTTTGACTTGAACATTTTCTTTTCTTTTCTTGTTTTCTTTTTTCTTTGTGCCTAATTATGCCAACTAGGAGTGCTATCTTGAAAAGGAATCAGCAGAATAGGCACCCTTATCACATTCCTAATTTTAGAGGGAAAACCTTCAAATTTTCACCATGAAGTATGATGTCAACTGTAGATTTGTCAGATGTGGCCTTTTTTATGTTGAGGTACATTCCTTCTATACTCAAATCGTTGAGAGCTTTTATTTAAAAAGGGGGTGTTAAATATTGTGAAAAACTTTCTGTATCTAGTCAGAAGATCACATGACTTTTATTATTCACTCATTAATGTAGTGTATCACATATATTAATTTGAATATGTTAAACAATCCTTGAATATCGGGGATACTCCCATTTGATCATAGTGTATGATCTTTTAATGTGATATTTAATTTGGTTTGCTAGAGTTTTGTTGAAAATTTTGCATCTATATTAACCAGGGTTGTTAGCCTGTAGTTTTCTTTTCTTGTAATGTCCTTAACTGGTCTTGGTATCATCATATGCTGGCCTCATAAATAATTTGAGAAGCATTTCCTTCTCTTCAATTTTTTAGAAGAGTTTGGAAAGCATCGTTATTATTATTATTATTATTATTTTATTTTTTTATTTTTTTTAAAGATTTGCTAGATTTCATTAGTTAAACCATCTGGTCCAGAGCTTTCTGTGTTGTTAGGTTCTTGATTACAGCTGCCATCTATATAGTCGTTACTAGTCTGTTCAAACTTTAATATTTCTTCATGATTCAGACTTTGTAGGTTGTAGATTACTAATAATTTATCCATTTTATCTAGGTTATATAATTGTCCATAATGTTCTTTTATGGTTCTTTGTATATCTGTGGTATCAGTTATAATGTCTCCTCTTTGATTTTTAGTTTTATTTGAATCCTCTCCTTTTTTCCTTACTTAGGTTGTCTAGCTAAAGGTTTATCAATTTTGATTATCTTTTCAAAAAGTTAACTTTTATGTTTATTTTTTCTATTGTTTTTCTAGCCACTATTCATTTATTTCTGCTCTAATTTTTATTATTTTTATTTCTTCTACTAGTTTTGGGCTTAATTTATCCTTTTTCTACTTCTTTGAGGTATAAAGTTGGGTTCTTTATATGAGATTTTTCTTTTTCTTTATGTAGGTGTTTATTGCTATCAACTTGTTTTTTAGAACTGTTATTGTTTCATCCCATGAATTTTAATATGTTGTGACCTCATTTTTGTTTGTCTCAAAAAAAATTACGACTTTTTTTTTCTAGATTTCTTTGGCCCATTGGTTATCTGAAATGTGTTGTTTAATTCTCACATATTTGTGAGGTTTTTGTTTGTTGGTTGGTTGTTTTTTTAATTTTTATTTATTTATTTATTTTTTAGTTTTTCTCCTTTTATTGATTTCTAGTTTCATACTATGTGGACAGATATGATTCCAATTTTCTTCGATTTATTAAGACTTGTTCTGTGACCTACCATATCATTTATCATACAGAATATTCTATGTTCACTTGAGAAAATGGGTATTCTGATGAAGTTGGATGAAATGTTTTATAAATATCTGTTGGATCTCTTTGTTCTATAGTGTTATCTTGGTCCGCTGTTTTCTATTTAAGGATCTATGTAATGTTGAAAATAGGCTATTGAAGCCCCCTATTATTATTGTATTACTTTCCTCTTCCTTCGTTCTGTTAATAATTGTTTTAAATATTTGTGTCTCAATATTAAATGCATATGTAATTATAATTGTTATAGCCTCTTGATTAATTATCTCCTTTATCACTATAGAGTGACCATCTTTTTTTTGTAATCAATCTTGATTAAAGGCCTACTTTATGACATGGATATAGCCATTTCTTCCCTCTTTTGGTTATTACTTGCATGGAATATCTTTTCACATCTAACCAATGTGTATCCTTAAAGCTAAAGTGAGTCTCTTGTAGGCATCATAATGTTGGATCTTGTTATTGCTTTTTACCTATTCAGACACCGTGTCTTTTTACTTTTAAAGTAATTATTGATAAGTAAGGACTTACTATTTCTACATTTTAATTGTTTTCTGACAGTTTTTTAGTTCCCTTTTCCTTTTAACCTGTCTTACTGTTTGTGTGTGTGTGATTTATTGTTTTATCTTTATTTTTTTTGCTAATTACAATAAGGGTTTTTTTTTTGTAGTTTTTATGAAACTTACATAAGACATCTTATATTTATAAAGAATGATCTACATTATGTTGCTAATAAATTTAATTGTATACAAAAACTCTACACTTTTACTTTTTCTCTCCCCATATTTTATGCTATTGATGTCACACTTCACATCTTTTTATATTGTGCACTAACTAATAAATTTTTGTAGCTGCAGTTATTTTATATTAGTATTTCTTATCTTTTATACTAGAGATCAATTTATTCACACACCACCATTATGGTATTAGTGCATTCTGAATTTGACTATACAATTACCTTTACCAGTCAGTTGTTTGTTCTTGTATGCTTACATGTAGCAACTTAGCATCCTTTTATTTCAATTTGAAGAACTCCCTTTAGCATTTCTTGTAAGGGAGGTCTTGTGGTTATCTTTCTTAGCTTTTATTTGTCTAAGAATGTCTTTATCTTTTTTTTCATTTCTGATGAACAGTTTTTCTGGATATAATATTCTTGGTTATGGGTTTTGTTTTGACTTTTATCACTTCATATAAAACATCTCTCTCCCTCTTGGTTCACAAAGTTTCTGCAGAGAAATCCATTGATAGCTTTATGGGATTTCCCTTGATGAGCTGGTTTCCTCTTGCTTTTTCCAAATTCTCCCCTTGTCTTTGACTATTT
>NW_011888982.1:1186543-1200132 GCF_000151845.1 Pteropus vampyrus
CCCAATTACAGTTTACATACAATATTATATTAGTTTCAGGTGTACAGCCTAGCGACCAGACACTTATATAACTCATGAACTGATCACCTCGATAAATCTAGTACCCAACCGATACCACACAGTTATTACAATACTATTGATCACATTCCCCATGCCGTACTCTACATCCTCATAATTATTTTGTAACTACCAATTTGCACCTCTTAATCCCCTTCCCCTTCACCAATTCTTCCACACCCAATTGTCTTTGACTTTTAAAATTTGATTATGTGTCTCAAAATGGATTTTGGGGAAGTTGATTTTACTAGGGGTCCTATGAGTTTCGGGTACCTGGATGTCCATATCTCTTTATGATTTTTGAAGTATACAGCTATTATTTCTTTATATAATATTTCTGCCCTTTTCTTCTCTCTTCTCTTTTGAAGCTCCCATTTTCTGAATGTTTATTTGCTTGATGGTATTTCATAATTCACATTATTTTTCTTTTTTTTTCCTTTTTATTCTTCTAGATAGATAATTTCAAAATATCTATCTGCAAGTTTGCAGATTCTTTCTTATGCATGATCAAATATTTTGTTGACACTCTCTCTTGAATTTTTCAGATCTATCATTGTATTTGAGTTTTAGGATTACTGTTTGATTTTTTAATGGTTTCCATTTTTATTAAATTAATTTTGTTTATGCATTTTTATGATTTTTGTTTAGTAGTATCTAAAATATTTTGATGAATAAATAAAGATTATACAATAAACAGCAACTAAATCACTTTTTATTTTATCTGTTTTTTATCTAATAATAGAGTTAACAAATGACATCTTAAAAACTCAGTCAGTTGAAATATTGGAGGTACAACTGCCACATATTTTTCATCCATATGAAAATATTTTTGAAGATAAAAGGAGGCATTTTTGATAAATGCATCAAGCCATTAGTTATAAATTGCAGCAGAACAGGACATGGTTACTAATTGTAGATTAAATGCCTGTTTCATAAGTAGCAGATAAATAAAAGTAGACAGGACACAAGGCAGTTTTTAAAGTTTAGACTTTATCTTCATTGAATTGTTTATATCTGACTGGTCACATCAAGATAGAAATCCTTCAGATCAATTTGATAGTCATTACTCAGGAATGATAATCTTTTCTGAATCTCGATTTTCTCCTAGCAAAACAAAATGTGATTTTCTGATCAGCTACTACTACCCTCCTTTCCATAGTCCCTTTTATTCTTTTACAACCAAGGGCTAAAGGAACTTTATCTGTAGAAGCACCACTTTTTTTTTTTTTATTTTAGCTCACCATAAATAAGGAACCACTCCTAACAGAAGCCTCAGTTTCATCTTTACTGTTCATCAACTACACACTTGCAATGAGTGTCCTCAAACCAAGGCAGGATAATGTCATCTCTGAGCACTAGCTAGAAAGGAGACACTGAAGTACTAAGATCCTTTACTAGTCAACCAGCCCAAGGAAAAAGGTTATCTCTAATACCTCTGCTAATAAATATCAAGCTCCATTTCCCTTAAATACTTCATAGCAGCAGCACTATTTCATGTAAATGTCATGTAAATCTCATGTACTCACTGAACAACACATTCTATCTCCATTTCCTAACAGATTTTGTTATCTTTTTAAGATTCTTACTTGAATTTGCTGAATGACCTTTTATAATTTCTAAGATCTTATTTGAGGTAATTATTTTTCAACATATTCTTTTTCTCTGAAATAAAGAAAGGCAATTCTTAATTTTACTTTTTAACTACTGTAAAGTTCTCTCCATATATAAAATGGTCCTTGGAAATAATTTGTATTTATCTTAAATGTCAGTGATAAATGAGGAAAAAGTAATTAGAGGCTTATATTCTGTATATTAAATTATAGTCCATGTTGATACAGTTTGCTGGTTTTAAACTAAAAGAAATATTCTCTCTTTATCTATCTTTGTTTCTCTCACAAACATATAAACACATATATTAAAAAATATGTTAGTGAAAGAATTGTTACATAGCTTCATGTAATAAAATAGACACTCAGAAATAGACTAAAACAAATATAGTTAACTAATTTTTGATCAAACACAAAAACAAGTCAATGAAGGAAAAATAATCTTTTCAACAAATGGTGTTGAACAACTCGCCGTCCTCAGCACACAAATGAACCTAGATTCCGACTTTACACCTTACAAAAAATTAACTCAAAATGGATCTTAGACTTAAAAGTAAAATGCAAAACTATAAAACTCAGACTAAAACATAAAAAAAATGCCCTAGGCAATTTTGGCTTTGTCGATGAGTTTTTAGCTACAATACTGAAAGCTCACTCTCTGTAAGAATACAAATTGATGATAGATTTCATTAAAATTAATTATTTTTTTTTACTATGTAAGGCACTGTTAATAGACTGAAAAGACAAGTCACTTACTGAGAGAAAATATTGGCAAATTACATAGCTGGTAAAGAACATGTATCCAAAATATAAGAACTCTTAAAATATAACAATAATAAAACAAATAATTTAATTTAAAAATAGGCTAGTGATCTGAATGTCCACATCACCAATGAAGATATACAGATGGCAAATAATCATATAAAAGGATACTGTATATCATTTATCATTAGATAAATACAAATTAAAAACACAATTTTATTTTTAAAAACTGACAATACCAATCACTGGTGAAGAAGTGGAAAAATAAGAACTCATATATTGTTGGTGGAAATACAAAATTGTACAGTCATTTGGGAAGGCAATTTTTAGTTCCTCAAAAAAGCTAAAAAAGTCTCACCTTATAATCCAATAATGTCACCAATAGGTACTTACCCAACAGATTGGAAAACTTATATCCACAATAATCTCTGAAAGATATTTATTAATAATCACCTCAAACTGAAAGTAATATCTTCTTCCATAAGTTAATGAATAAACAAACTATGGTATATCCATATTATTCAGCAATAAGAACAATAAGCTTTTGAACCATAGAAATACATGGAAAGCATCATTGCTAAGTGAAAGAAGCCAATCTGACTAGACTACTACATACTTTATGTTTCCATTTATGTGATATTCTAGAAAAAGCAAAATAATAGAGATTAAAAAACAGGTCAATGGTTGTCAAAAGTTTAGGTGAAAGAGGTAGGAGGATTGAATAAGTAAAGCACAGATTATTTTTTAGGGCTATTAGTTCACACTATGTATATCACCATAATGGTGCATACATGACACAGAATTTTGCAAAATCTATAGAACTTAGAGTAACATTGAAATTTAATGTAGGGATTTTTTTTTTAAATCAACTAGGAGTTCTAGTGATTCCAGAATAAAATAAAAACTGTGACAAAATAGTTTAACTTCATTACAATGTATGACATAAACTTTCTGAAGGGGTTGAGGGAAAATGTGGTGCTGGCTTAAGTAACTTGAGAAATGGCAGAAAACTCTAAGAGCAAAGACAAAAAAGATTTGTGTATAAGTACTGTACTCTAATTGATAAAGTTGTTTCTCACCAGGGAATGCTATCAACTCCAAAACTTCTATACATGCATACTAGAATGAATAAATAAATAAATGCAATACATAGTGGAAGTCAGGTTTCACACTGTTGGAGTGAGAAATTACAAATAAGTAGGGGTGGAGAGATGGTAGAATAATCCATGTGAACTGGATAAGAGTTGTAGATATTAGTATGAACTGATTTGAAATATATTTGATATATAATAATGCTAAATGTAGAAATAATTATAGTATGTATGTATATATAAGTTATTATAGATATATATAGCTCTGGCTGTTGAGAAGGCCTAGAATAATAACATCCAGTAACCAAGAACAGATCTGGCCTAGAATAATAACATCCAGTAACCAAGAGCAGATCTGGCATGCAGAGCTTAGTTTCTGACACCATTCTTAAAAAATTAAAAGTAAATATTAAAAAAAGGAATCAGAACTCATTGGAAATATGGCTTATTTGGGCACAGGAAGTATATAAAATGAGCCTGGAGTTATCTTGTAGTGCTAAAAAGTAAAGAAGTGCTAAAAAATAATAAAACAAAAGCATACGTACAATGATAAGAGTGTGTCAAGGAGACATAGGAGACAACAGAGCCCCCAATGGCTAAAGCTGGAATAATTTGAGGAACAAAATAAACTATAAAGTATTGGAATGTAACTCAAATTATAAAATAAATATCCATGAATCTACACTGATATACATAATTGAAGAAAAAAAGTAAATGAGAATGATGACAGATTATCCTACACAGTATATTTTCAAATAATTATTGTTGATTCTAAATTCCTAAGGAGAGTGTTACTCCTTACTCTTTGTGTATGAGGTATTTAACACTTCCCTCCAGAGGGTATAGCATGGAAAGGAGAAGAAAAAAAGTGATTTTTACAGCCAAATGGTCAAAGTTAACATCAAGAGTAAAAAGTCATGTTAATATATTCATGTATCTTGGATATAAGGTGGTGAGAATGGCACTTAGCTTTATGGCCTGCATCTAAAACTTCATAAATCTATTCTAAATTTGAGAAGAACACCAAACACCCCCAAATTGAGAGACATTGTATAAAATACCTGACCAGTAGTCCTCAAAATCATCAAGGTGATTTTGCTTTGATTCTGTGAGTTATCTGATTGGCCAAGGATTTCTCAACCCCAGGTTTACTTGGCTTTAGTTACCGTATTTTAAAGATACACACTTGTACCCACCAAACTGAAACTATTTGTTGCTGAGTGCAATTATAAAAAGGTAGAAAAAGTGGATCCTGATGTTAGTTTCAACTGTTCAAGAGAAGGGTTAGACTATATCAGTGGAAGTTTCTCATATTTAAAAGGAAAAATAAATATATTGTTAAAAGCTGTTATATGTTAAGGCTATGTTACTATATTTTATATGTGCTAAATTATGTTACTATAATTTTATATGTGCTAAAGAGAAAGTTGTTTAAAGTGCACACTAAAATTTAAAATGTATAGTAACTTTGAAATTTGTCGCTATGCAGTTTTTAAAAATAAGGAATCTTTCTTAAACTTTTTAGGTTACTTTTAGCAGTTATACCTATAATTCTCTGTTTTTTTTTTTTTTTTTTTTTTTAGACTTTAAACAACACAGCATTTTTGCACTAAAGTTTTGTACACTAAGATAAAATCATAAATTTTACCAAAAAACCTATGAGCTGTAGTTAGTTGCTTTTCAAATGACAAATGAATTCCTGGAGTAATATAACCTCTACAAAAACTTTGCTTAATATTTACACCCATACCTGATATCATATATTTGTAAATATTTGATCCTTACTCATACCGTGTTCTAAATGAATTAATTTAAAATAGATACTTTTCCTTTCCAATAGTCAGTTCTCCAAAATGTAAATTACCTTAAACACTATTAAAAACAACTGAATTTAACTTATTAGATTACTTAAGACATCTTTTATTAAAATTTTAAATGTCCCCCTGCAATAAGGAAGGTCTGAAAAACTATCATAGCAAGGGGAGTCTAAAAAGATATAATGAATAAATGTAATATTAAATCTTGGATGGGATCTTAGAACATAAAAAAGGACAGTAGATAAAAAACTAAGAAAATTTGAATAAAGTATGGACTTTAGTTAATAGAAATCCTTATTGTGTCCTTTTTTGAGACAAATGCATCACAGTAATGCAATATATTAACAATTGAGGAAACTAGGTGTAGGATACATGGGAGCTCTCTGTACTGTTCCTTGTTTCTTTCCTATAAATCTGAAATTACTTTAAAATAAGTATTTTTTAAATGCATGTATTTCTCTTAGAAAAATGTTAAGAGTAAATTCAAAAGGAAATAGATAATTTGGAAAAGTAGTTGATTTCCTGTGCAAAAACTTGGAGAACTAAAATGGAAATAAATTGATGTGTTTTGTTATGGTACCAGGGAGTTTGGGGCAAATCTTGGTACATTCAAGTCCTTATAAAAAGCAATTTAATAAATTTCAGTGAGGAACCCAAATAGACTTAAGAAACTCTATTCTATGAGTGATTTTAATGTCTAGACAAGAGGACAAATTTTATCGTTGTTCTTTTAAGGAAAACACATAAATATGTACTTTTAAAATTTTTTCAGTGTTTCGAAACATGTTTCATTTTTACATACATAATCTTTTCTCCGACATTTTTCATATGTCTTTCCTACTAAAAGTCTTCAGATAATTTTTTTAAGAATGATACATTTATTTATTCTAAGATATTTTGGGGACTAATCCATGGAAATTGGTTTAGAATTTTAATATGGTTGTATAATTGCATCCTAGCAAAAAAAAATCTGTACAAAAATAAAATGCTTCCTTTTTCCATAGCCTCTACAGCAAGTGAGATCAACTAAGAATATTCTAGTTGACCTATGATTAACAATTAGCTAGAGGTTTTGTTTTCAGTATGTTACCAGACTTTGCAATTTCTCAGACAAGTCTACAAATCTTGACAAAAGAGAAACCTAATACTCCAGTTGAGGTGGAATTATTGAAGACTGAGTACCTTTTATAATTATTGATTTCAACCTTTTTTGTTTCATTTACTTATTATTATTAATTTTTATTTATTTTTAATTGAAATATAATTGATATATACATTGAATTTGTTTAGGTATATGAAATAATGATTTGATATATGTACACATTGCAAATAATTATTACAGTAAGTTTAGTTAACATTCTTTACAACACTTAGTTATATATTTTTTCATGTTATGAGAACTTTTAAGATTTACTCTCCTAGCAATCAGTGAATTTTAAATTATTTAAAATATCCTAATTTATTGTGCTACCTCATATGACTATTTAATGATAAGTTTAGATACATGCTTGAAGTGTAAATTAATTTTAGTCCTTCTAGTTAGTCACACTTAATCTACAGATAATTATTTGATGGTGACAAAGCCTCCATTTAACCATTCTTTTAACATTTATTTATTGAAGAAATTCGGGACTCAGATTGAGGACTAAAATAAGGACTAAAATATAAGCAATGTAAGATCTAAAAAAAATACACATATGCAACAATGATAAGCATATGTAAAACAAAGTCATGAGAAGATGTATACACATTTGCCAAATAATATATATTATTTGAGGAACATCTCAAAAAAAATGACAATGAATGGAAAAACTGAATTTAAAAAATTCATATTTTAGAAGTGGAGGAATAAAATAAAGAGAAAGAAAAATATGTGAGATGGTGGATAAATACTATAACAGGGAAGAGGCTGAGATACCTGACCATGAAAAGACTCATGGCCATGTCCAGAAGTTTGGAGTTAGCCTGTGTATTAATGTGCAAGGGATGCCTTGCACACTGAGACTGGGACTGGGTGGCTTAATCAACAGAAATGTTATTCTTCATAATTCTGGAGGCTAACAGTGTGAGATCAAAGTGTCAATAGGATTGGTATCTTCTGAGGTCTTTCTCCTTGGGTTGCAGAAGTTATATTCTCACTGTGTCTGCACATGTTCTCCCTCTGTGTATATCTGTCCTAATCTCTTTGTAAAGACAGTCATATTGGATTCAGGCCCACTTAATGAACTTATTTATCATTTTAAAGTCTCTACTTCTAATTCCAGTCACATTCTAAATACAGGTTCTTGGGGTTAATATTTCAACATAAGTATTTTGTGGAGGGACACAATTCAGCCTGCAGTAAGCCCAAAATAGTCTAATAATAGAATTATAGAGGAAATGGAAGTGCCGTGAAGTGATTTGCAACTCAGAACATATTGCCTGATACTGGTAGGGAGGATAAAACAAAGATCAAGAAACCTAATATGTTAATGCTGTAATCTAGGCAAAAATAAAATAAAGAAAAAATAAGGAACTAAAACAGTGTAGGTAGGGGTAATTTTAGTTATATTTCAATATTTATTATCATTAACTATTGAAATATATTATTAATATTAACTGTACTAGTTTAGGGTCTACCTCAGCTGCAGAGAGTTGTTCCCCAAGTTCAAGTTTTTCCTTGAGCAGCCTCCAAGAAAGGCAGAGCAAGAAAGCCTGGCCATTTCAATCCCATCAATTTACCCAAATGGGCAAAACTCACTCTAGATTAGTGTACCAGTTTGGCCAAGGCTTTCATTGGTGTTGCATTGCTGACTGAATCTTTCTTCAGTCCTCCTTTCTCTTCATGCTTTTCTCAGGCTTTGATACCTAAAAGATATCTTGCACCTCGACTCCAATTTGACATCTGCTTCTGGAGAAACCAACATGCAATATATACAGCCAAATAATCATAAAATACCAAATAATAATAATTGTTTTAAAGATTAAAAATATTTTCAAGGTTCAATTGAACCAAGGAGCAACAACTTAAAACAAACAAACCAACAAACAAGAAAATAATGGGGACACATTTATGAAGATATAGTTAGCCAAAATGGTAAATAATTTTTAATAGATAGATAACTTCTAGTTAGAATCAAAATTTAAACTCTGTTACCATTCCAGATAAAGGCATAATGTAGAGAAATGTCATAAAATAGGGAATTTTGGGGAGTAGAGCACTGATGAGGCTTCTCTAGAAATGGAATTTAAAATAGCAGCTTTTTTTTTTTTTTTTACAAGAGAAATATGTGTGGTCAAGAGCAAGTTTCTACATCCAATACACTCCATTTAAGTTATTTAATTAGTCAATTTGTGTGTGTGTGTGTGTGTGTGTGTGTGTGTGTGTGTATTATATACACTAAGTGAATTTTAAGCAGATATTTAAACATGTACATATGTATCATGTACTTCTGCTGTATTAAGTACTCATATACACTTTGAAGTGGTGAGAAGACTCATCACTGCTCTCAGGAAGCTCACTGGTTAGTGGAATAAATAATTAGAATGCAAAAAATACAAAATCGTATTTAGTGTGTTAGAAGTAACCACAGAATGCTATAGCAGCAAATAGAACTGACACCTAAAATGGATGAATTAACTCAGAAAAGGTTTATACAATGAGTTGTGTATATACGAGTTGTGCCTGAATTGAAGTTTTACTTGTGAGTATGTTGAATAGTACTAGATTATAACAATTTGGGAAATGGGTTCAGGCAGGTTATTTTAGACATTTCTTACCTAATTGATTGTGAAGGAAAAGAAAGATTGAGCATAAAATAAAAACATACTTTTAAACCCTGGGGAGACTTAAACAATTTGTTACTTTAAAAACAAAGACTTGAAAAAGGGGAGACAAAAATACAGGAGATGTAGAAGAGGCTATTACACACATGTGCGCGTGCACACACACGCACAAACTCACTGGGAGGTAAAAGCCTATGAAATAATGAGTAATATTTTCCTCATAAATTTCTTTAAACTAGTTTTGAATAGAGACCTTTTTATAAATATTCTTACGTACCTTATCCAAGGAGAGTAGTAGGTAGGATAAATATAAACGTAGTAGTTGAATAAGAAGGGGGTAGATTTTGAGGGAACAGATGTTTTAATAGAAAGAAAATAGTGCAATATGTGGAAATATAGCTATTTGTGGTCATAAAGAAGAATATTATCATTTAAGATTTTGAAATAGTATGTGTTTGAACTGGTTTGTGTGTTTTAGGTAGCTAGTATTAAGACACTTAGGTTTATCCTACTCCTAATGAATTGGATTAGAAAGAAGACCATTATGACTACTGAGATTGATTTTTAAGACAAAACATGAGAAAAAAAGTGTAAGATATTTCAGGTATCATAATTTATAGCATGCTTCATACCATCAGCCGGGGGTGGTGGTGGGGCAGTCAAAAAAGATTCTGCTGCCTGCAAGCAGAGAGAATTCTATGACTTTGCTTCCACTGGCATGAGTATCTCAGAGGAGCTAACACAGAAATGTGTAGGTAATTGTATCCATTTAGCACCATACACATAGTGTCTAGGTCCTAGGAGAATTTAAATTCCAACATTCATGACTGGAAAAAAGTTAACTTCCATTCAAAATTGACATGTTTTACTTAAATTGCTACAAAATATATCAGTATGTTAACTCGTTAACTGAAACTAAACTAAGATTTATATGTGATTTGTAATTGATAGGTACAAACTTAAACCACTATACAGTTTAATAATATAATTAAAGGAAAATTGTGGGAAGAAAATCCACTATTAAAAAAAAATCTATTTAGGGAGAAAAAAATGGTGTAGATGATAGAGAGTCTGTTTATCCCTCTGGCAACCAAACCAAAGTTATGATGGCAATAAGGAGTAGCAGTAAGGAAAATTCACCTGGGATTAAGAGGAACAAGCCATACAACTAGGGAGAAGTCCAAGAAATCACCCTGCAATGGCAGAAGGTAGGATGGAGTGTGGACTTGGGGCTGTCCAGTCCCGAGCGGCTGAGTGAGACGGAGGCTGAAGCAGTGGCCGATACCTCTTAAAGGTGCCGTGTCCACGAGTGGATTTTTGCAGTGACAGACCTGCTTGTTCTAAGCACTAATACTGATCGGCTGCGCACAGGGGTCACAAGGGACTTACAGGGAGACATAGTTAGAATGAAGGTCGAGGTGAGACTTGCTCTGTACAGAAGTACAGGCAGTATCCATTGTTCCTTGTTGAGCTCTCCCTCCTTCCAGTGCTAGGACATAGCACTGCAATAGCTTTGAGATCATCAAACTGGATAACAGAGGTAGCTCTGCCCAGAGGATTCCCTGAAACACTGCCTCCCCCAACTCACAGCTCCACCCAAGCCACATCCAGCGAGTCACGTGCTCCTGGCTGAGCAGCACCTAGACTCACATTGGAGGCAGCTGGCCTCAGTTTCTGGTGTGGCCTTTTGAGGCAACTGTTAAGCACAGCATCTGTGGATTGCTTGCTGGATCTTAACAGGTGGCCCTGGAGGGGTAGAGGCTTGGGCTAAGTTTGGCCCGCAGCTGAACCCCTCTCAGAACTGTGCCACTGGACACCTACTTCACAAATCCACACTAATAAGACCCGGAGACTTAGGAATTTTGCTTAGTACATAGAAACAGACATTGAAAGGCAGTCAAAATGGGAAGACAAAGAAGCAGAAACTATATGAGAGAAGAGAAGAGAGAGCCAGATATAATGGAGTCAAATAATCTAACAGATGCAGAGTTCAAAACACTGGTTATAAAGACACTCAATGAATTTTTGGGAAGTGTAGGTAAATTCAGTAAGAACTTCAACAAAGAGATAAAAAAACATAAAAATGGAATTGGAAATTATAAAAGAGAACAAGTCTGAAATGAAGAACTCGTTGTCTGAGATGAGAAGTATATTAAAGGAAATAAACAAAGTGAATAAAGAAGAGGATCAAATGCCCTATCTAGAGGACAGAAAAGCTAAGGACCCTCAATTAGAATGGCAAGAAAAAAGATGCCAAGACTATAAAAATAAGTTAAGGAGGATATGGGCTCCAAATATTCATCTGAATGTCATAACTGAAGAAAATCAAGATGTTAAACAGATGTTTGAAGAAATAATGATGGAAAGCGTCCCTAACCTAGCAAAGGAAATGGAAATAAAAACCCAGGAAGCTCAGAGAATTCCAAAAATCAGGGATCCAAAGAGGCCAACATCAAAACACATCATAATTAAAATGCCAGAGGTTAAATACAAAGAAAATAGATTAAAAGTAACAAGAGAAAAAACAAATAATTACATATAAGGGAACACCCATAAGAGTGATTTCTCAAAAGAAACTATGCAGGACAGAGGATTTGGCAAAAATTATTCAACAGGATGAAGACCGTGATAAAATAAATAATTTATCCAGCAAAGCTATCATTTAGAGTTGAAGGACAGAAAAAGAGCTTCCCAGATAAAAATAAGCTAAAAGAATTTATCAACACCAAGCCAGTATTACAGGAAATGTTGGAAAGACTTCTTTAAGAAGAAAAAAAAAACATGTTTCAAAAACAGGAATAAAGAATGATAACATGGGGGTGGCTCCATGGTGTAGTGGTTAGCACATCTGCTTTACACTCAGAAGGTCCTGGGATCGCGCTCCAGGTGGAGCCACGGACGTTACTCTGGATGCGCCAGGGCCCCCGAGTCCTCCAGGGGCGTCAGGCCCCAGGTGTGCCAGGCTTCGGGTGTGCCAGGTCCCGGGTGCATGCCGCGAGCGTGTGGGAGGAGATGTCCTGCCTTCGGAGATCCAGTTCTTAAGGGGAAATGGCAACATCTATGGGTCAGGGGCGGAAGTGGGGAGGATGGGCGGAAATTAAAGAAGGGGGAAAAAAAAGAATGGTAACAGCTACATTCCTATCAATAAATACCTTAAATAAAAAGGAATTAAGTGCTCCAACCAAAAAATAAAATGGCTGAAAGGATAAGAAAACAAGACCCCTATATATGAAAAGAAAGGGAATGGAAAAGATATTGCTTCGATGGATCTAGAAGGTATTTAAGTCATAAGAGAAAGATGCACTCTATATGATTTCACTTATATGTAGAATCTAAGGAATAAAAAGAATAAACTAATCAAAAACAGACTCACAAATACAATGGACAATTTGGTGTCGGACAGAGAGGAGAAGGGTTTAGGGGGCTGGGATAATGGAGTGAAGGGCTTAAGAAGTACGAATTAGTAGTTGGTGGATGGTCACGGGGATGGGGAGCACGGCATAGGGAATGCAATTGGCTAGGTGGAGGGTCAGGGGAGGGAGGATGCATTTGAGGGGATCGTTTTATGAACTATACAGATGTCTAACCAATGTACTGTATACTTGAAACTAAATTTTAAAAAAATCACAAAAAATCTATTAAAATTAAATGCAGGCTATTTAAAATCTTGTAAATTTTATACTCTTTTCTTTTCAGTTACTCGAATGAAAAATATTAAACATACTAAAATGTACTTCATGCTATGTTAAATATGTTTTAACTGAAAAATTATTTATATCAAATAAGTGAGTACATTTTATATTTGAATGTGCTTGTATCTTATATTAAATATTTATATCAAATAATCACTTAAATCAAATAATGTATAGGTTGAATACAATAAAAATATTCTTGGCATATTAGAGTAAAATTACTAAAATATTAAAGACCAAAAAAGATTAAAATTACCCAGAGAGGAAAAAATATGTTACTTTCAAAGAAGCTACAGAAAGGCTGACAGCAGACTTTTTTAATTCAAATAATGGAAATTAGAAGTTTCTTTAAGGTAGTGAGAAAAATCAATTTACTGGGAATTTATAGTTGACTCTTGAACAACACAGGACTTAAGGGTGCTGACCCCCCTTGCATAATTGAAAATCTATGTATATCTTTTGACTCCCCAAAACTTAACTGCTAATAGCCTTCTGTTGACTGGAAGCCTTACCAATGACAAAAAACATTTGATTCACACATATTTTGTTTGTTATATGCATTATATACTTTATTATTACAGTAAAGTAAGCTAGAAAAAAGAAATTATTATTAAGAAATTTATAAAGAAGAGAAAATACATATACAGTACTGTATTCTCAATACCACACATTTATATCATCTGCTTACAAGATAAATCATTTGTCTGTCAGTATCTACATTAATACCATCTTATACAAAACATTGTAGATGTTATACATATTAATAACACTAGACATCAAAAATGAAAAGGTAATGTA
>NW_011888982.1:1201817-1210061 GCF_000151845.1 Pteropus vampyrus
GAAGGAAGGAAGGAAGGAAGGAAGGAAGGAAGCAAAAGGATGGAGGGAGAGAGGGGAAAAAAAAACTTCATAGCTCATCTCAAGTAAATTGACTTTATTTGAAACAGAATGTCGGAGTTTTAAAATGTAAAGGCACACTTGTAAAAAATTGAAATTGTGGCGTTAAAGAATTAAGAGAAATCTGGAAGCTCCATAAGAGCAAGAAGCTATATAATAACCACATAGAAACTTATCAGAAAGAATTAGAAAGATAGATAGTAAAGAAGATCCCTCTTAGAGTGAGAAACAAATCTTAAAAAACAACTTCAAAGAGTATTCACGTAAATAGGCCCAAATTTAACTGTACCAGACTGTGAAATAATGTACTGCATGTTCCAGAAAAATTACTGAAAATAATAAAGCAATCAGAAGAAAATTAGTAGAGAGTACAGCTGATGTGATAGAAACAGACAAACAGCTTAACAGAGAGATCAAGGAGAAAGACAAAGAGTCTTGCAGATGCACTCTCACTCCAAGGGAACTCTGCATTTACGAAGCTGCATTCACTGAGGAGCAATACCCGGGCTTCACTTTGTGGACCTGGAGGAGGGGAATCAATATCTAGATAAATATGCAGATCAATATTTACATAACAAATATTATTTAAATTTTCTAGTCATCATCAATAATAAAAACTAAAATTACAAGACGTGCGAGAAACAGGAGAGTGTGTTCTGTAAAGAAGAAAAAGATGAAAGAGGTGGGTGACCGAAACTGACTGAGAAAGGCCCCAAATATAAGACTTTTCAAAGTCTTCGACACAGTCATTATAAATATATGCTTATAACAAAGATGAAAGTGTGATGACTCATCAATAAAGATATAGAAATCATTAAAAAGAACAAAATATAAATTCTGTAATTAGATAGTATATCTAAATTTTTGAAAAACTACAGGGGAATTCAACAGTAAAAGGAAAACTAAGCTAATGTGAAAGTAGAATGATAGACATTATGCAATGTAAATAATAATTAAGAAAAATGAGCAGAACCTTGACAAAACGTGGGTCTCATAAATCCCACCAATATGCATGTAATGGGAGAAGCAGAAGGAGAGGAGAAAGACTAGAAAAATATTTGAGAAAAAGTTAAACTTGAAATAGATTAATAGAGATTATGTAAGATGTGAAGCAGAGAGAAAAGAATAAAAAAACAACCTCAGAGAAATGTGGAACGCTGTTTAGTGCATCAACATATACATACTGGAAGTACTAGAAAAAGGAGAGAAAGGAAAAATGATTTGAAGAAATAATTACTGAAAACTTTTAAAATTTATTGAAAAACAATAAAAGAGACATTCAGGTAGCTCAAAAAAACTAGAACAAAACACAAGAAGACACACATACAGACACATAATAGTAAAAACATTGAAGGTTGGAGACAGAGAAAAATTATTGAAAGCAGTAAGAAAAGAAACAAATAATAACAATAACAACAGAATATATCACTTTCAAAGGGATCTAAGTACAAGTAATAACTGACATCTTAGAAGACACAACAGTAACCAGAATATAGTGAGATGACATATTCAAAGTTCCCAAACAACAAAACTGTCAACTATGAATCTTAAAATGAGCAAAATCCTCTTTCAAAAATGAAGGTGAGGAGACGTCTCCAGATCTCTCCCCATGAAACAATGATAAGCTGAACATCTAAAACTCAACAAGACACACAAAAACTGCACACCAGTATGTCTGAGCATGGGATCTGTGTGTAAGAGCTACTACAGGTCAGAATCCCGGGAGCCCAGCTTAGACTAGAGAAACAAAGAAACTGCCTTTTGCAGCAAGAGCTTCCTGCAGGAGGAGGGGAGGGGAGAAGGCGCGACGGGTTGTCTGAATAGCCCTACCTGGGAGTACTGTGAGCTCCACACGGCTGGCAGCAGTGCCCAGCAATCAGGGCAGAAAGCAAAGAAGTGGAGACAGCAGAGAAGCAGGGATGGCAGAAAAATAACAGATGATTATTACTAGCCATGACTGAAAAACGTGAGGCCGAGCTGCAGCCCCCATCCCCCAAGGCAGAGGGCCCCTCCCCCCACACCCTATAAGACCAAACACCACAGAGCCCCAGGGAAATCTGAGCAAATGCTGCTGAAACTGTTGCTAACACTAACAGGGACTGAGACTGAGGATAGTGAACTCATTGAATATCTATTAGAAAACAAAAGACATTATTAAGACTTTATATAAAGCAAGGAAACAAGAGGCTTAGACACAACCTACTGGAAACCAAAAGAAAAACACTTTCTTTGCAATAGGCTAAAGAGACATTTTTATATAATAAATCTTCTTTCTGGAAAAAAAGCAGAATACACTTCTATTAATGCCCAGGAGGAGAAATAGTCCATTAAACACCACAAAAAACCCAGGAGACAAGGCATCTCAGAAAGAAAGAGAAAGATCTTTAGAAAATAAGCTTACATATGTAAAAATATGCAACTTATGACAGAGAATTCAGAATGGCACTTCTGAAAAAACTCCACGAGATCCGAAACAATTTATATCAACAATTTTGGAAATTGAAAAAAACAGCTAGATGAGCAGAATGAATTTTTTAGCAAGGAGATTAAAACTCTCAAAAAACCCCAAAAAACTTCTGGAGATGAAAAATACACTGCAAGAGATGAAACATGAAATAGCAAGCTTGGGAAATAGAATCGAACAAATAGAGGAAAGGATCACTGAAATCGAAGACAGAAATCTAGAAATAAATCAGAAGGAAGAAGAGAGAAACCGAAGAATGAACAATAATGAAGGAGAAATTCAATAACTAGCTGATACCATCAGGAGAGAAAACATAAGAATAATGGGAATTCTCAAAGGAGAGGAAAAGGAGCATGGATCAGAAAGCATTTACAGATAAATAACTGAAAAGAATTTCTCAAATCTAAGGAATGAGTTGGAGCTTGGAAATCAAGAAGTCGACAGAACACCCCATTATCTCAACCTAAAAAGCCCTTCACCAAGACACATTGTATTAAAATTATCAAAAATCAACAACAAAGGCAGAATTCTCAGGGCAGCCAGAGAGAAAAGAATAGTAACTTATAAAGGAAAATCCATTAGATTATCTTAGGACTTCTCATCAAAAACCTTACAAGCTAGAAAGGAGTGGATAACATATTCAAAATATTAAGTGAAAGGAACTACCAGCCAAGAATAATATATCTAGCTAAGCGCTCTTTTAGATATGAAGGAGAAATAAAGACCTCTCCAGTCATACAAAAAGTGAGGGAATTCTCCATTACGAGGCCCGCATTACAGGAAATACTGAAAGGAGTCAGCTCACCTAAAACAAAATGAAAAATAAAAAGAATACATAATTAGGAATAAAGTGACTATCAGGCAAATAGAAGCAGAGGCATGCAACCCTTACTAAGAACAGGGAATTATAAGCTTAAAAAATAGAAGAGATTTGATATAACAAGATAACAAAGAATGTTCAGCATACATAGAGACAAGTAAAGACATCAATGACTGAAAAGGGGAGAATACAAAGATGCAAATTCGCAAAGGGAAATGGAGATAAGGCAAATTGTTCTTTATATATTTGTAACGGTAACCACATTCCAAAGATGCAGAACCGAAGTATATAACATAAAACAAGAAGGACCAGAGGGAAAACTCACAAAAGCCAACCAAAATAAAGATAACAGAAACACAAGAACAAGGAAGCAATGGAAACAGTGAGTCACCAGAAAGCAAAAGATAAGATGCCTATAAGAAGACCTCGTATTTCAATAATAACCATAAATGTAAATGGACTGAACTCACCAATAATAAGGCACAGAATTGCAGATTGAATCAAAGAACAAAACCCAACCATATCCTGCCTCCAGAAGACACATCTCAGCTCCAAAGACAAATATAGACTCAAAGTGAAAAGGTGAAAAATGATATTACCAGAAAATGGCATTCAGAGAAAAGTGGGAGAAGCAGTACTAATATCAGATAAAATAGATTACAAAATTAAAAAGGCAAAGAAAGATACTTAGGGACAGTTCATAATGATAAAGGCAATCATGAACCAAGGAAACATAACACATCTTAATATCTATGGTCCCAATCAGAGAGCCCCAAAATATGTAAAGCAATTACCAACAGAACTAAAGGGAGAAACAGACCAAAACACTATCGTAGTAGGAGACCTAAATACTCCACTGTCAGATATGAACAGATCATCCAAACAGAAAATCAATAAGAAAATAACATCTTTAAATGACACATTAGACCTACTGGACATAATTGACATTTACAGAGCCTTCCATCCCAAAGCAGCTGCTTATATATTATTCTCTAGTGCACATGGAACGTTCTCAAGAATTGACCACATCCTAGGACACAGAGATAGCCTCAACAAATATAAGAGGGTTGAAATCATTCCAGGCAAATTCTCTGATCATAATGCTTTGAAACTAGAGATCAACCACAAAAGGAAATCAGAAAGAACCACAAATACATGGAGATTAAACAACATGCTACTGAAGAATAACTGGATCAGGGAAGAAATAAAAAGAGAGCTCAAGAGATACATAGAAACAAATAATAATGATCGTACAACATATCAAAACTTTTGGGACACAGCAGAAGCGGGCATAAGAGGAAACTGCATATCATTACAGGCCTATCTCTCAAAACAAGAACAAACCAAAATATACACGCTAACTTTTAATCTTAAAAAAACTAGAAAAAGAATAACAAATTAAGCCTAAATTCAGCAGAAGGAAAAAATAATCAAATTATAGCAAAAATAAATGAAATTGAAAACAAAATAAAAAAATAGAAAAAATAAATACAACAAAGAACTGATTCTTTGAGAAGGTTAATAACATTGATGAACCTCTGGCTAGACTCACTAAAAAAAAAAAGAGAAAAGGCACAAATAAACAAAATCTGGGATGAAAGAGGGGAAATTATGACTGACATCGCAGAAATACAAAGGATCAGACAAGAATACTATGAAAAAGTATATAACACAAAATTTAATAATCTAAAAGAAATGGACCAGTACTTAGAAAAACACAACATTCCTAGACTGAATCAAGAATAACTGGAAAATCTAACTAGACCGATCAGCAGTATAGAAATTGAAACAATCATTAAAAACCCACCAAAAAAAAGTCCAGGACCAGATGGTTTCACCAGTGAATTCTACCAAACATTCAAAGAAGATTTAATACCTATTCTCCTCAAACTCTTCCAAAAAATCAAAGAGGAGACAATACTTCCTAACTCATTTTATGAGGCCAATATTACCTTGATACCAAAACCTGGTAAAGATAACACAAAAAAGAAAACTACAGACCAATATTTATCATGAACACAGATGCAAAAATCCTAAATAAGATACTAGCAAACTGAATACAGCAACATATTGAAAAGATTATACATCACAATCAAGTGGGCTTCATCCCAGAGGCACAAGGATGGTTCAACATATGCAAATTAATTAATGTGATACACCACATAAATAAATTAAAAAATAAGAATCATATGATCATATCAATAGATGCAGAAAAAGCCTTTGACAAGATACAGCATCCATTTATAATCAAAACACTTAACAAAATTGGTATGGAAGGAAAGTACTTTAACATAATAAAGACCATATATGACAAACCCTCAGCCAACATTATGATTAATGGTGAAAAACTAATAACCTTCTCTCTAAGATCAGGAATAAGGCAAGGCTGTCCACTATCACCACTGCTATTCAATATAACATTAGAGGTCCTAGTGACTGCAATCAGGCAAGAGAAAGATATAAAAGTCATCCAAATAGGAAACAAAAAAGTCAGACTGTCACTATTTGTGGATGACATGATTCTCTATATAGAAAACCTTAAAGACTCCACAAGAACACTACTAGAGACAATAAGCAAATACAGTAAAGTTTCTGGATACAAAATCAATGTTCAAAAATCCATAGCATTCCTATACTGTAATAATGAAGTGTCAGAAAAAGAAGTGGAAAAATAATTCCTTTTGCAATTGCAACAAAAATAATAAAATACCTGGGAATAAATCTAATGAAATATGTGAAGGACCTATATAATGAAAATTATAACACCTTACTAAAAGAAATTGAAGAAGATACAAAGAAATAGAAAGATATTCTAATTAGATAAATATTCAGAAGTGGGATTGCTGGGTCTTTATTTGTCTCTTGTTACATCATTCATTTTAAAGTCTATTTTGTCTCGTATAAGTATTGCTACCTTTGCATTGTTTTTTTACTTTTCTTTTCCATCTCTTTACTTTTAGTCTGTGTGTTATTCAGATCTGAGGTGAGTCCCTCATAGGCAGCATATGTAAGGGTCTTGTTTTCTTACCCATTCAGCCACCTGTGTCTTTTTATAACATTTAATCTATTTACATTTAAAGAAATTGTTGATAGATGTGCAACTACATCATTTATTTACTTATATTTTTGTCTTCTTCTTTAACAAATGTCTTTAATGGTAATAGAACGACAAGTCCTCATAACTTCTGGCTGTGAAAACCAGGAAAGGTTGTGGATAGAGAGACAAAGGGCTGATGGAGTCTCAGGCATTTCTCTTAAATGGCCCAAGCACTGACTTACATGCTGACAAACTCACATGCTCTGAGCTCCAGAATTGGGGAAAAGACTCAGAAGGCATCGGAGACATACGAGGAGGAACTGAATTATCTGGCTTCAGAGAAAGGAGTGAAGTGGCCGCTTTCTCTCAGAGTACTGGCAGAAACCATTGTTTCTTTGTTGAGATCTTCCTCCTCCCAACAGGCAGATATAGGTGGGCTCCATGTGTGAGTCTTCATCATCCTGGCTAAATTATTATTCCCGCCATAGTGATTCCTTGAGAGCCCACCACACCCAACTTGTGGACTCACTCAAGCCACATCCAGTAGCTTTTCCATACAAATGCCCTATCTTGGCTCATGCTGCATACTTATCTAAAATCTCTCAAAGCTTTACAAACCCATAACAAGGAGCACGTGGCCTCAGCATGCCTTATACTTCTCGCTAAACAAGCCAAGTATTAGTGGCAGTCAGCTTAGCCTTTCTCAGGCATGTCTATACCAAGCAGAAGTGGAAACCATTTGCAAATCACTTTTTTTGCTCATTCCAAGTGGCTCTGTACAAAAAACAAGCAGATGATGACCTTGACCTGCAATAGAGCCCCACCCAAGCTGCCCCAGAACTAACATACTTGGTGGCCAGCTTCAGACCATACCAGATGACCACCTAATCACCTCCACAAAGGACACCCAAAGGGCAGAATTAGAAGGGAAAAGAGCCCTGCTAAAGTAAATCCTACCTTGTAGGTTCAGCCTCTACCCAACACTGCTCCATTGTAGTCACAGCCAGTCCTCAAAACCAATTAGCCTGAGTGTCAATCTCTCTCTCTGATGTGCCAACAGCAATCAAGATTCAATTACAACAGGAAGGCACACAGATACCTTTTCTACTCTTCCTATTTGCTTTATTTTCAACAGATCTTGTAGTAGATCCAAGTAAAATCAATTTATTAGCTAACAATATTTATTATACCTGAATATGTGTTAAGACCTCTGTTATCTGCTTGGAATATAATATATATGCTGAGAATAATAATGAATCAGATTTGTTTAGTAAGAAATATTCAGGCTCTCAAATCATTACTCAGTATGATCATATGACAAAACTTATTTTTACTCCTTTTTGTCACACCAATTTGCTTGTTCAAAAACTCTTTGTTTTGTAAGACCCAACTCTTCTGGGAAGATTTTCTGATCTCTGCACTACATTTCCGATAAAATGGACTGGTCAGTATTGAATGCATGTACAGGTATGTTATTGCATATATGATACTTAACATTTGCTCAAAATATATTTGCTTATAATATCTTTTTCCCAAAAATGGTATGTTAAAAATCAAACTTATCCTGAAAGGAGTTGCAAAAAATAGTACAATAAAAATTCATATAGATTTCAACTACATACAGAAATTATAAATATTCTGAATATTATCTTTATTTTTTAATATCTGTTTTTAATATTATATCATTATTATCATTATCTTCATCATCTCTCTAAAAATAATGTCTATGAAATTTTCTGATAATTCCTGTGACAATCACCTTGGCTAAACAATGATGTCCAGTTGTCTGCTCAAACACAAGTCTAGATTTTGTTTTGAAGGTATGTTTTTGTGATTAACATTGAAATAAGTAGAATTTGAGTAAAG
>NW_011888982.1:1210953-1213792 GCF_000151845.1 Pteropus vampyrus
GGTTTGCAACTTCTGGGCAAATATGTGAACACTAATTCCCAGTTAATTTCAGCTTTAGCTCAGTGGAAGCTACCTATTCCTCACTCTCCCAGTCCCATGGACAATAGCCATGCATATTTCTGACTAGCTTGCACACATTTTTCAGTATCCAGGATGGACAATAAAAATCCTGTTCTCCAGATGTCAAGAAACTGTTTACTTATTGATGATTGCTTCTTCTTATCTTGGAAGTACAAACACAAAAATGGGCAGCCATTGTTTTACCTCACTTTCTGCTGCCCAAATCTCTCCCAGTTGGGCAGACATGACTTTTCAGGAATTTAAAAAGCTAGCATCTCTCCCCTCCCTATTTTAAAATTTTTCTTTTCCTTTCTTTTTTTTGGGGGGGGAGTTGAGTTGGGTTTGGAGAGCCAGACATTTAAAATGTAGGATGTTGAAAAACCATCATATGTACAGGAAAATTAATAAGGTCAGTGTACATACCCAGGGAAATGCAGTCTCATAAGATATGAGACATTAAGTTTATACCCCAGACTGATCCCCAGCACAAAGATAGCCTGTAGCAATGCAAAAAAAAAATCTGGAGAAGGGAGATAATATGATTTCTAGATTTAATCAAATTATTTGATTCAAATATCTAGTTTTCAACAATCAAAATAAATTACAAGACACACAAAGAAAAAGGAAAGTATGGCTCATGTAAGGAGAAAATAAGCCAACAGAACCAACAGAAACCATCCATGAGAAAGAACAGATGGTAAATATAAAAGATAAAGACTTTAAAATAACTCTCTTAAAAATGTTCAAAGAACTAAGGCAAGATGTGGAGAAAGTTATGATAGTTATATGTGAATAAATGGAAATAGAAATATAAAGGTAGAAAACTTTAAAAATAAAGCAAAAAAATTCTTAAGCTGAAAGATTTAGTAGAGGGATTGAAAGACAGATTTTAGCAGCAAACGTGAAGATAGGATAATATAAATTATCAAGTCTGAGGAATAAAAGAAAAAAGATTGGAGAAAAATGAAAAGAGCCTAAGAGAGCTGTGGGACGCCATCAAGAAGACCAACATATACATTGTGGAAGTATGAGTAGGAGCAAAAAAAGAGAAAAGAATAGAGAGATTATTTGAATAAAATACATTTTACAAACTTGTTGAAAGACATAAAAATAAACATTCAAAAAGCTCCAGAAAGTCTAAGTAGAATAAACTATTATAATCAAACTATTAAAAGTCAAAGACAAAGAAAAAATTTTGAAAACAATAAGAGAAGCAACTCTTTACATGCTAAAAGTCCATGGTAAATAGCCAATTTTCCACCAGAAATTTTGAAGGGCAGATGTAATGCTGAAAGAAAAATACCATCAATCAATAATTCTTTATTTGGCAAAACTGTCCTTTAAAAGTGATGAATAAATTAAGATATTCCCAGTTTAAAAAAATCCGAAGGAATGCATTATCACTAAACCAGTCTTCAAATAAATGATAAGGGAACTCCTGCAGGTTGAAATGAAAAGACACTGTACGGTAACTCAAAGCCATGTGTAGAAATAAAGATTTCAATAAATGTAAATACATGAGTAGTTACAAAGTTAGTTATTTTAACTTGAATTTATACTTCAACTTCTCGTTTTCTTCATGATTTAAAAGACTAATGCATTTTTATTTTTTTTCCAGTTTTATTAATATGTAATCAACAATTTTAAATTATATATATTTTTGGTATACAACTTGAAAATTTAGCATACACTGTGAAATAATCACCACAATAAGTGAATCAACATAATTATCAATTCACACAGATACTAACCTTTTTTAATATTATTTTTCCAGCTTAGTTGAGATATAATTGATATATAATGTTGTGTAAGTTTAAGGTGTAAAATGTGATGTTTTGACACACATATATATTGCAAAATGCTTACCAAAGTAAGGTTGGTTAATGCATCCTTCACCTCACATAATTATCATTTTGTTGTCATTGTTTTCACATTTGTTTTTGTTATGGTGAGAACATTAAAACTCTACTTTTATATCAACTTTCAATTATACAGTGCAGTATTAACTATAATCATTGTGTTATACCTTATCTCCAGAACTTGTTCATTATATAACTAAAAATTTTTACCTTTTGATCAATATCTCCTCATATTCCCCACCACTCAGCCCCTGGCAAACACCATTGTACACTGTTACTAAGAGTTTGAGTTTTTTAGATTGCACATATAAGTGAGATAATACAGTAATTGTCTTTCTCTGTATAAGTTATTTCACTTAGCATTATGTCAACAGGGTTCATCTATGTTATTACAAATTAGGAATTTTTCTTTTTTATAGCTGAATAATGCTCCATGTCATATATTTACCGCATCCTTTATTCATTCATCTGTCAGTGGATACTTAGGTTGTTTTCATGTCTTGTCTATTGTGACTAATGCTGCAATAAACATGAGAGTGTAGATACCTTTTCAAGAGAATAAGCTCTCTTTTTTTGAGTATATACTTTAGAAGTGTGACTCCTTGACTGTGTGGTATTACTATTTTAGTTTTTTTTTGAGAAAACTTCATACTGTTTTTCATAATGACTGTACAAATTTACATTCCCACTGACAGTAAGAGTTTCCTTTTCTTCACCTCCTCACCAGCATTTATTACCCTTGTCCTTTTGACAATTGTCATTCTAACACATGTAAGATGATATATTATTATAGTTTTGATTTACATTTTCTTGATTAGTGATGTTGAGCACCTTTTCATACACCTGTTACCCATTTGCATGTCATCTTTGGAGAAATGTCTATTAAAGTCCTCTCCTCTTTTTAAAATCATATATCTATC
>NW_011888982.1:1214822-1216779 GCF_000151845.1 Pteropus vampyrus
TTTTTTTTATCTATCCATTATCAATGGACACTGAGGTTGCTTCTATATTCGGCTATTGTAAATAATACTACAGTGAACATAGGAAAGCTTATGTCTTTTCAAATTAGTGTTTTGCATTTCTTCGAATAAATACCCAGAACTAGAATTACTAGGTCATAGAGTAGTTCTATTTTTAAAATTTTTTTGAGGAAACTTTGTAATGTTTTCTATAGTGGCTACACACATTTACAATCCCACTAACACAAGAGTTCCTTTTTCTTCACATATTCTCCAATGCTTGTTGTTTATTGATTAATTAATGATAGCTATTCTGACAGGTGTGAGGTAACATATCATTGTGGTTTTAATTTGCATTTCTCTGGTGATTTGTGATGTTGAACATCTTTTCATGTCTATTGGTGATCTGTAAATCGTCTATGGATAAATGTTTGTTGTGGTCCTCTGCCCATGTTTTAATTGGATTGGTGTTAAGTTGTCTGAATTCCTTATACATTTTTAATATTATACTCCCTATTAGATGTATCTTCTCCCATTCAGTTTGTCTTTTTGTTTTGGAGATGGATTTATTTGTTTTGCAAAAACTTTTTAGTTTATTTTAATTCCATTTATTTATTCTTTGTTACTTTTACCCATGGATACATATCTAAAAACAGTATTACTAAAAGCGATGTCAAACATTTAATGGCTGTGTTTTCTTCTAGGAGTTTTATGGTTTCAGGTCTTACATTTAAGTTTTTAATCCATTTTAAGTTTATTCTTGTATATGGTATAAGAGAATGATCCAGCTTCATTCTTTTCATGTGTCTGTCCAGCTTTTCCAACACTTTATTGAAGAAACTGTCTTTACCCCAATATATATTTTTGCTTCCTTTGTCATATTAGTTGACCATATAGGCATGAGTTTATTTCTGGGTTCTTTATTTGCTCCTTTGACTTGTGGATCTGTTTTCATGCCAGTACATTGCTATTTTGGTTACTATAGACATTTATAGTTTGATATCAGGTATTGTGATACCTCCAACTTTGTGCTTATTTCTCAAGATGGCTATGGCTCTTCAATTTTTTTTATGGTTCCATAGAAATTTTAAGATTATTTGTTTCATTTCTATAAAAACTGACATTTGTATTTTGATAGAGATTTTATTGAATCAGTACACTATTTCAGGTAGTATGGATTTTTTAATGATGTTGATTCCTTCTATTCATTAGCACAGTATATTCTTTCATTTATATCTATCTTCTTCAATGTCATAGGTTTTCAAGTACATGTCTTTCACCTTCTTGGTTTAATTAATTTTTAGGTATTTTAATATTTTTGATGCAAATATAATGGGATTACTTTCTTAATTTCTCTTTCTGATAATTGTTATTGGATTATAAAAATATAACCAATTTCTGAATATTAATTTTTGTTTTGCTACTATACAGAACTCATTTAGTAGTTCCAATTATTCTTTGGTGGATTTTTTAGGGTTTTCTCTAAATAGTATTATGTCATCGGCAAATATGATTGTTTTACTTCTTCCTTTCTATTTAGAATGTCTTTTATTTTGTTTCCTTGTCTGATTGCTATGATTAGGACATCCAATTCTATGTCAAATAAAAATAGGGAAAGTAGGCATCCTTGTGTTGTTCTTAACCTCAAAAAAATCTTTTAGCATTTCACCATTGAGTAGGATGTTTGCTGTGGGTTTGTCATATGGGCTTTTATCATGGTGAAGTGTGTTCCCTCTATCTCAACTTTGTTAAGAGTTTATATTACAAAAGGGTATTGGATTTTGTCAAGTGCTTTTTCCCCATCTATTGATAAGATCATATGATTTTGATCCTTCATTTTTTATGAGATGTACCATAATATTTGATGTACAGATATTGAACCAGCTTTGCATCCCAGGAATGAATTCTATTTGATTATGGTGTATAATTTTTTAAAAATGTTATTAAATATGGTTTGCTA
>NW_011888982.1:1218204-1239345 GCF_000151845.1 Pteropus vampyrus
TACTTTCATCCTGTGTGTCTTTTATTCTAAAGTGAGTCTCTTTCAATCAACATATGTATTGGTCTTATTTTATTATTTTTATCCATTTGATCATCCTATGTCTTTTGATTGAACCATTTAGTACATTTACACTTAAAGTAATATTTGATAGGTATATAATTATTGTCATTTTATTAATTGTTTTCTGATTGTTTTTGTAGTTCTGTTTTTTTTTCTTCTATTTCTTATTCTCTTGCTCTCTTCTCTTGTATATCGATTACTTTTAATAGTGTTGTGTTTGGATTTCTGTTTGTTTCTTGTATATCACTTCTTAGATATTTGGTTTGTGGTTATCATGTGATTCCTATGTGTCAAGATATGTTTATAAGTGTCTATTTTAAGTTAATCATTGCTCAAGTTCATACACATTTTTAAAAACCATTACTGGTTTTACACACCCCTCCATGTTTATCTTTTTGCCATTATTTTTTACTTCTTTTATGTATATGTGTTTGTATGCAATCCTTAATTTATTGTTGTAATTGCACATGATTTTTCCACTTCTGCCTTTTAACCTTTGTGCTAGTTTTAGTCTTTGTTGATTCACTGCTTTTATTATGTGTTTGCCTTTGTCAGTGAGATATTTTTCTTTCCTATATTTTCTTATTTATGTTTTAATCTTTTGTTTTCTTCTTTAAAAAGCCTGTTTAACATTTCTTGTAATACTGGTTTAGTCGTGACAAACTTTTTTAGCTTTTTATTTTGTCTGAGAAACTCTTTATCTCACCTTTGAATCTGATAGCCTTGCTGAGTAGAGTAATATTCATTGTAAGTTCTTGCTTTTTATTACTTTCAATATTTCGTGCCAATCATTTCTGACCTGCAAGGTGTCTGTTGAGAAATCAACTGACAATACTATAGGAGCTCCCTTGTATATAAATTATTGCTCTGCCCTTGCTATTTTTAAGATCCTCTGTCAATCTTTAACCATTGGCATTATAATTATGATGTGTCTTGGTGTGGGCTTCTTTGCTTTCATCTTGTTTGGGGCTTTCTGCACTTCTTGGGCTTGTATGTCTGTTTTATTTGCTCAATTAAGAAAGTTGTCTGTTGTTATTTCTCGAAATAGGTTTTCAATTCCTTGCTCTCTGGGTTCTCCTTCTGGTACCCTTATGATGTGAATTTTGTTACATTTGATGTGCCAGAGATTTCTTAAACTGTTGTCATTTTCTTTTATTCATTTTTCTTTTTACCCTTTCAGTTGGGTGTGTTTTGTTACTTTGTCTTCCAAGTGTTATTTTGATTCTCTGCTTCATTTAACTTACAGTTTATTCCCCGTAATGTATTCTTCACTTCAGTAATTGCTGTCTTTATTTTCGACTTTTTTTTATGTTTTCTATCTTCCATTTTTATGTTTTCTAATTCTTTGTATTGAATTATAAATCAATAGATAGCTCTGAGTAGTATAGACCCTTTAACAGTATTAATTCTTTGAATCCATGAGCACAGAATGTCTTCATTTGTTCATCTCTTTATCAACTTCTTTTATCAATGTAAAATTGTTTTGAATGTATAGATTTTTCACTTAAATTTATTTCTAATTATATTATTGTTTTTGATTCCTTTGTAGATGGGGTTATTTTTTATTTCTTTTTTTATATAGTTAATTGTTAGCATGTAGATACTGTTTTTTATTATTATTATATTTATTGGGATACATTGTTTAATACAATTATATAGGTTTTGAATGTACAGTTCTATACATCATTTGCACATTGTATTGTGTGTTCACAAAAAGTCAAATCTCCTTCTATTACCATATATTTGACACTCTTTACCCTTTTCTGCCTTCTCCTCCTTATTTCCCTCTGGTAATGACCAAATTGTTGTCTGCGTCTATGAGTTTTTGTTTGTTTGTTTGTCTTCTTCATTTGTCACTCTCAGTTTTATATCATGAAATCATCTGGTTCTTGACTTTTTCTGTTTAACTATTTTACTTAGCATGATAATCTCAAGATCCATCCACATTGTCACAAGTGACAATATTTCATCTTTCTTATGGTTGAATAATATTTCATTGTATGTATGTACCATGTTTTCTTTATCCAATCATCTATCGAAGGGCATATTGGATGTTTCCATGTCTTGGCCATTGTGAAGAATGCTGCAATGAACATAGGGGTACATATATCTTTATAAATAAATGTTTTCAAATGGGGGGATAGATACCTAGAAAAAGAATTGCTGGGTCATATTGTAATTCTATTTTTAGTTTCTTGAGGAACCTCCATACTGTTTTCCAAAGTGACTGTGTCAGTTTACATTCCAACCAGCAGTGTATGAGTGTTCCCTTTCTGTACAACCTCTCCAACATTTATTATTACTTGTCTTGTTAATTAAAGCCATTCTAACATGTGCGAAGTGGTATCTCATTGTGGTTTTGATTTGCATTTCCCTAATTGCTAATGAAGTTAGCATTTTTTCATACATCTGTTGGCCATTTGTATGTCTTCTTGGGAGAAGTGTCTGTTCATGTCCTCTGCCAGGTTTTTAATTGGATTGTTTAATTTTTTTGTTGTTGAATTTTTTATATTCTGGATATTAACCCTTTTATGAAAGTATTGTTAGAAAATATTTTCTACATTCAGTGGGTTGCCACTTTGTTTAGTTGATGGTATCTTTTACTGTGCAGAAACTTTTTAGTTTGATATAGTCCCACTCATTTATTTTTGCTTTTACTTCCCTTGCCTTTGAGGTAAAATTCATAAAATCCTCTCTAAAACCAAGGTCCATAATTTGAGTATCTATGTTTCCTTCTATGCATTGTATTGTTTCAGGTCTTATATTCAGTTATTAATCTATTTTGAATTAATTTTGGTGTATAGTAACAGACAACAGTCTAGTTTCATACTGTTGCATGTGGCTTTCCAATTTTCCCAGCACCATTTATTGAACAGGCTTTCTTTTCTCCAGTGTATATACTTCTCTCCTTGTCAAAAATTATTTGCTCACATATATGTGAGTTTATTTCTAGGCTATCAATTATTTTACATTGGTTTGTGTGGTTGTGTTTTGTTTTGTTTTGATTTGCTTTGCCAATACAATACTGTTTTGATTATTGTCACTTTGTAGTGTAATTTGAAGTCAATCAGTGTGATATCTCTGACCGTATTCTTTTTTCTCAGGATTGCTTTGGTAATTCAGGATCTTTTGTGATTCCATACAAATCTGATGATGTTTTGTTCTTTTTTTTTTTTTTTTTTAATGCCATGAGGATTTGGATAAGGATTGCATTAAATCTGGGTATTGCTTTGGGTAATATGGTCATTTTCACTATGTTGATTCTTCAAATTCATGCACACAGAATAACTTTCCATTCCTTTTTGGCTTCTTCAATTTATTTTAATAACATCTTATAGTTTTCAGTATATAGGTCCTTCACATGTTTTATTAATTCCTAGGTTTTTTTATTTTTTTATTTTTGCTGCAATTGCAAAAGAAATTATTTTTTTTCATTTTTTTTCTGAAAATTCATTGTTAGAATAAGGGAATACTATGGATTTTTATATGTTGATTTCATATACTGCAACTTTACAATATTTGTTTACATTTTCTACAGCTTTTTTTTTTTCTTTTTTTTCTTTTTGGTGGAGTCTAGGGTTTTCTATACAAAGATTATGTCATTTGCAAAAAGTGACAATTCAACTTCTTCATTTCCTATTTGGGTGACTTTTATTTCTTTCTCTCGCCTGATTGCTCTATCTAGGACTTCCAAAACTATATTAAATAATAGTAATGATAGAGGACAGCCTTGTTAAGTTCCTGATCTTAGAGGGAAGACTTAGCTTTTCATCATGACATTAACTGAGAGTTTGTTGTATATGGCTTTTATTATTTTGAAGTACACCTTCCATACCCATTTTATTGTGTTTTAATAATAAATAGATGCCGTATCTTATCAAATACTTTTTCTGCATTTATTGATATGGTCATATGATTTTTATACTTTATTTTGTTTATGTGGTATCACATTAATCGATTTGCATATGTTAAACCATCCATGTGCTCCTGGAATAAAGCCCACTTAATCATGGTGTATAATCTTTTATTGTGTTGTTGTATTCTATTTACTAATATTTTGTTTAGGATTCTTGCATTTTTATTCATCAGAGATATCAATCTGTAGTTTGTGTGTGTGTGTGTGCATGTGTGTGTGTGTGTGTGTGTGTGCGTGCATGTGCATGCACATTATCCTTGGTGGGTTTTGGTGTTAGGGTAATAGGTGGCCTCAAAATGAGTTAAGAAGTACTGCCTCTTCAATATTTTGGAATTGTTTGAGAAAAGTAGGTATTTAATCATCTTCGAATGTTTAGTAGAATTCACTGGTGAAGCCATCTGTTCTTGTAATTTTACTTTGTGGAAAGTTTTTGATGATTGTTTCAATTTCATTACTGTTAATTGGTCTATTTAGATTTACCAGTTTTTTTGTGATTCAGTCTAGGATTGTAATATATTTTTAAGAACATGTTCATTTCTTTCTATATTATTTAATTTTGTGGCATATAGTCTTTGACAGTATTCTTGCATTATCCTTTGTATTTCTGTGATATTTGTTATAATTCTCCTATTTTATCTCTGATTTTGTTTACTTGAGTCTTTTCTATTTTTTTTCTTAGTGAATTTTGCCTGAGGTTTGTTAATTTTATTAATCTTTTTTAAAAAACAGCCTTTTGTTGCATTGATTTTTCCTAGTCTTTTTGTTCTCTATTTTATTTAATTCTGCTCTAAATTTTGTTATTTTCTTTCTTCTGCTTCATTGACGGTGGCCATTCTGACAGGTGTGAGGTGTAGCTCATTGTGGTTTTCATTTGCATTTCTCTGATGATTAATGACTTGAGCATCTTTTCATATGTCTATTGGCCATCTATATTTTCTCTTTGGAGAAATATCTGTATTTCTTCTTTAGAGAAATATCTGTATTTCCTCTTTAGAGAAATATCTTTGGATTGTTTGTTTTTGTTGTTGTTTTTGAGTTGTATGAGTTCTTCATATATTTTGGATATTGACCTCTTATCAGATGTATCATGAGCAGATATCTTCTCTCATGCAGTCAGTTGTTTTTTCGTTTGTTGATGGTTTCCATTGCTGAGCAAAAACTTTTTAGTTTGATGCAGTCCCATTTGTTTATTTTTTCTTTTGTTTCTCTTGCCTGAGGAGATATGTCTGAAAGTAAATTACAAGTAGCAATATGAGAGAGATACTGCCTATGTTTTCTTCTAGAATTTTTATGATTTCGAGTTTTACATTTAAGTCTTTATTCCATTTTGAGTCTATTCTTATATATGGTGTAAGAATATGGTCCAGTTTCTTTCTTTCTTTTTTCTTTTTGTCGTATATCTGTCTGATTTTCCCAGCACTATTTATTGAAGAGACTGTCTTTACCCTATTGTATATTCTTGCCTCCTTTGTCATATATTAAGTGAGTGTATAGGAACAGATTTATTTCTGGGCCCTCTATTCTGTTCCACTTATCAGTGTACCTATTTTTATGCCAGTCCCATGCTGCTTTGATTTCTGTAGACTTGTAGGATAGTTTGACATCAGGTAGTGTGATATCTCCAATTTTGTTTTTCTTTCTCAGGATTGCATGGCTATGCAGGGTCTTTTATGGTTCCACATAAATTTTAGGATTATTTGTTCTATCTCTCTGAAAAACGTCATTGGAATTTTGATAGGGACTGCACTGAATCTATAGATAGCTTTGGAAAGTATAGTTTAACTATTTTGATTCTTCCTATCCATGAGTATGGTACATGCTTCCATTTATTTGTATCTTCTTCAATTTTTTTTCAATGATTTATAACTTTTTGAAAACAGGTCTTTTATCTCTTTGGTTAATTTGATTCCCAGGCATTTTCTTGTTTAGATGCAATCGTAAATGGAATTGTTCAGTTCCCAAATTTTTTTGTGTTGTTGCAATTAATTTTATGCAAAAAATTACATATACAATAGTCCTTTTACTTCTGAATGCATATTATCTCTATTTTCCTTTGCAAATTCAGACCTTTTCCCTTTTCCTGTTATGATTTTGTTGTCACTAATTATCCTTATCTTTGCTATGAGTTCATTTCCAAGTTGCAGCAGCTATTGTTTTCTTCCCTCTTCTTTTTAATGTTTTTATCTCTTTTAATCTTTGTGTTGTATTTAAGTGTATAATATCCAATTCTAAATTGAAGGTGCAATTTCATGCATCTGTCTGTTAGTCTTCTTACTCATAGTTTTGTATTCTTTTGTCTTTCTGTTTCAGATAGAATAATTCCCTTCAATATTTCCTGTAATACAGGTCTTGTAGTGGAAATTTTCTTCAACTTAGATGTGTCTGGAAAGGCCTTTATTTCTCCTTCATATCTAAACGAGAACTTTGCTGGATATATTATTCTTTGCTGGTAATTTCTCTCTTTCAATAATTTGAATATTTGATCTATCACTTCTAACTTCTAGTTTCTGCTGAAAAACCTGATAATAATCTAGTGGGTTTTCCCTTAGAGGTTACCGTCTTCTTTTCCCTGGCTGCCTTGAGAATTTTTTCTTTGTCATTAATTTTTGACAGTTTTAATATAATATGCCTTGGAGAAACTCTTTTTAGATTGAAGTAATTAGATGCTCTCTTTGCTTCTTTAGTTTGGAAATCCAGTTCTTTTTTTAAAAAGTTCTCATTGACTCTTTTTTTGAATAGGCTCTGTGTTCCCATCTCCTGCTCTTCTCCTTTTGGTATATCCGTTATTCTTATATTGCTTTTTCTGATGGAGTCATATAGTTCTTGAAAAATTCTCATTTTTTTCCTCTATTTGGTTCTGTTTTAATGTTTTGGTCTTTTGGTAAAGATCATTCATTGATTTATTTCTGAATTCTTTAAACTGTCTATCTGAGTTAGTCTATCTAGATTAGTTTTTTTTGGAACTGCAATCTTGAATTCTCTGTCATTTAAATTATATATTTCCATGTCTTTAAGGTTTTTTTTTTTTTTTTTTCCTGGAGATTTTTAAATTTTCTTACTGAGTTGCCTTGTTATCTTGGTCGTTCATGGTATTCTAACTCTGCCATTTTTTTTGAGTAATACCTTTTCTGCAAGTTGATAAGAACAGATTTTTCTTTTGTTTTCCAGTTGGTGGCGCTAGAGCACAAGTGTTTTATTTTCTTTCCCACTACTCCAGTTTCTCAATCTCTTCTGGGTGGTGGAAAATGCCTTGTGCTCCCTGAGGAGGGATCTCCTCTGTGACCAGGTCACTTCGTTCTCAGAGCACCACTCCTGTGGGGGAGTGTGGTAGGCAATAGAGTTCCAAGTTTGTTAAATCCCACTGCTGCCCTTGGAGCTATACACGGTGCTGCAGTGCCTGAGATTTCCCAGGTGCCCACTGAGATCAGCAGTGATGGGTAGGGGTGTAGTGGGCTGAGAGAGGTCGCTGGTGAATTTGTGGCTTTGTTTTCCTCTCAGTAATGGTGACTGCCAGGCTTCAGCTGCTTCACCTCTGTATCTCAAACTTTCACTGGGATTAACCACAACGTGCACCTGTCACTCAAGAACTGTCTCTCCAGTTTTCAGGGCTGCAGATATTGTGCTCTGTAACTTGGTACTCTGGGGCCGCCTGCTTAACTCTGGGAGAGCAAGGGGAGGTGAGTTCTGGAAGGATGGGGGCAGGCGGCTAGACAAAATGAATTTGTTTTCTGCTTGTCAATGGTGGCTGCTAGAATATAGCTGTTGCACTTTTGTATTCAGTCTCTGTCCTGATCACTGGGTTCAGTTGTATTTTATGTTGATCATTCAGGCAGGAATGTTCAGGACTATAGAGAGAGCACATTGAAATCCGTTTCCTCCCTTCTCCCGAAACCGAGATTGAGCTTTGGGCTGTATCCACTGCACACATTTCTGACCTTCTTCCTCTCTTCCTCCTTGTTTGCCCCGATTTGCACACCCTCAGATGTTTTTCAGCATGTTTGTATGTTAAGCAAAGGTGTCTTTTGTTGAATTATAAATGTTCAACCTATAACTTTGAGGGGAAAGATCAAGGGGTCCTCTCATGCTGCTATGCTTCTAATGTCACTCTGCAAACAATTTCTGTATGTCAATTTTACATCCTGAGGCTATGCTAAGTTTGTTTATTATTTTTAATGATTTTTGATAGGTTCTAGGACTTTCTATATACCAGGTAATGTCAAGTGCAAGCAGATACAATTTTAATTCTTTCTTTTTCATGTGGATGCATTTTTGGTCTAATTGCTCCGGCTAGAACTTCCAGGATTTTGTTTCATAAGAGTGGTAAAAATGGCACTCATACATCTGAACCTAATGTAATATTGTATGACAACTATAACTGAAAAATAAAAAATATATACATTTTATAAAATGGGCACTCTTATCGTTTGCCTGATCTTAGTGGGAAAGCTTTCAACATTTCACCATTGAGTATGTTAGTTGTGGGCTTATCATATATGGTCATTTATATGTTGTGGCATTTTCCTTTTTTATTCAAGTTTTTGAGAGTTATATCATTAAAAAATGTTAAATTTTATTAAATGCTTTTTCCATATATATTAAAATAATCATATGATATTTATCATTAATTTATTAATGTGTTACTGCAAATTAACTTGAATACGTTGAACCTACTTGCATCCTAAGTTAATACATTTAAAAAGTATTAGTCTAAAGCTGTACCTAGTTTATTACTTCACATCTTGTTTTCCGCATAATTTAAGAAACAATGCGTGAACAAGTATTAGTTTATCTTTTGTACACACGGCAACTAAAGATGCAATTTTGTTACATTAATAACTAAAAGGGGTTGGGATGGAGCTGTAAAGGATCAGAAAGTGTATATATTATTGAGGTTAAAATAGTATAAATTAAAATTAGAGTGTTATAACTTCAGGATGTTATATGTGAGTCCCATGGTAACCACAAAGAAAATAGCTATAGAATTTACTAGAAAAAAATAATTTCAAATATTTCACTGCCCAAAACTCAACCAACAAAAAAGAATGTAAGATCGAAAAAAATGAGGAGAAAAAGCTATAAGATTTATAGAAAACAAATAGCAAAGTGATGGAAGTTTTTCTTCATCAATTGTTACCTTAAATGTAAATTGAGTAAACTTTACAATCAAAAGACAGAGATTTGCAGAATGGATTAAAAAAAAAAAAAAAAACGAGTCGATTATATTTATGTCTACTAGTGACTCACTTTAGATCCAAAGACACAAATAGATTTAAAGTGAAGAAATGGATAAAGATATTTAATGAAATAACTCCCAAAAGAAAGCAGGGTATCTTTAAAAGACAAAGCAGAGTTTAAATCAAAATATTACAAGAGATAAATAAGGATATTATAAAAGGTTAAATACAGTAAGAATATATAATTATTAATAATTATCTACATAGTAACATGATCGAAATAGATGATGAAGCCAAAATAGATAGAATAAAGGGAGAAATAAACATTCCTGCAATAGTTGGAGGCTTTAATATCCCATTCTCAATAGTGTAGGGGCATTACAATAAAACAACTAGATCTAACAGACATATGCAGGACACTCTACCCAACAACGATGACATACACGTTCTTCCCAAATGCGCATGAGATATTTTCCAGATCTTTAGATCATATGTTAGGCTAAAAGTTAATGTTGAACAGATTTAAAAAAAGATACATATCATACAAAGTATCTTCTCTGATCACAAGATTAAGTTAAAAATCAATAACAGAAAAAAAACTAGAAAATTCACAAATTTGTGGAAATTAAACCACATACTCTTAGTCAATCAATGGATCAAAGAAGAAATCACCAAGGAAATTTGAGATGAATAAAAATAAAAACTCGACATACCTAAATTTATGGAACATAGCAAAAGCAGTTCTAAGGGGAAATTTATATCTGTAAACATTATTCACAATAACCTAAAGATGAAAGCAATCCACTCTCCATTAACAGATGAATTGATAAGTAAAATATGGTATATACATACAATAGAACACCATGCAGTCTTAAAAAGGAAGTAAATCTAACTTATGTTGCAACATAGATGAACCTTGCGGACCTTATGTTAAGTGAAATAATCCAGTCACAAAAGACAAATACCATATAATTCCACTTATATGAGGTACCTAGGATAGTCAAACTCATTGAAATGGAAAGAAGAATGATAGCTGCCAAAGACTGGAGAGAGGAGAAGATAGAGAACAATTGCTTGATGACGATGGTTACACAACAATATAAGTGTACTTATTACCATTAAACTGTATACTTTAAAGTTAAAATAATAAATTTTATGTTATATGTATTTTACCACAAGTCTTCAAAGAAGTAATACCTGAGATCAAATAAGAAAGATAAGGAAACCACCATTACTGCCCTGCAGATGAATTATGTATGTGTTGATATTCATTTTATTCCTGGTACCCATCTTTAGAGCCTGTTTTTTTCATTAGACTTTAAGTAACACAGTACCCAGGACCAAGGAGTTTTTTTAAGGGTCTAGGAGGAAAAAAAGGGCTCCAAAATACAAGTAGAAAACTACACAAAATTAAACATATTTAATTAAATGTCCATATAGTATTTCATTATGTCAACTAATCACTGCAACTCAATTCAACTCTTAAATAAAAGCATATAAGTTATAGTTTAATGTCAGCTGGAATGAACTTAAATAATTTGACATAGTGATGAGACTTCCAAGAATAAGAGTGTTTAAGGCCTACTGGTTCTACAAAGTTTTTTTGGTTCTGTTCTAACGTAGAGACTATATCCCATGCTTGGTCCCACTCCACTGCTTTTCTGTAGGCTCTTACAAATCTAGCTTTTTGTAAATAATAATAAAATAATAATAATAATAATACAAACATGAAACTAAAGATGGAGAAAAAATAATGCTTAATCTTATTTTATGTACATCAATTAAAGACATTTGTGTAACATAAAGTTTCCAGATTAATTTGTGTCCTTTCCTACAATGTAAGATATCTTAAAATTGAAGTTTACTATTTTTAATAATGTTAACTTTAAATCTTTTAAAATGTACTTTGCACAAAAAGGCCCATATGTAAATTAGAAAAACAAAGTGAATTTGTCCCATTTCCTGACTGAATGTCCAGATAAAAACGAAAGAAAGGAAGCATTTAAGAAATGACCAGAATTGTACATGTATAGGTAAAAATGAATTAAGAGAGTAGTTGATGAATGTAGTGCTGATTGTACAGAAAGACAAGTAATTTTGTTTATTCGAAGCACATACAGAATGTGTTTGCCTTTGAAATGTCTAAAATTTTGGCAGCTGAATCTTCTGTTTCTTGCTTCTAATCCTAAGAATGTGAATATGATGTCATTTAAAGATAGGAGCCAAGATAAAACAGGCATCTTTGGGATACAAATTAGCCAGCTGTCAGGAAGTAGAAAGTTCTGCATTAAACAACTGAGACTGCTGTCATTCGCACAGCCTGAAGACTCTTCAACAAATAATTTAGTTATTCTTCTTGTATCTTCTGAGGTAGTTCTCCCTATCAAGGACAACCATCTATGATTTCTCTGTAGGAAAGCCAATTTACAGTGCCAATGTCTCACATTGTTGAAGTTCTTTGTGCTGAAAATGTTAGGGTTTCTGTCAAATTATATTAATTAAAGTCATAACATTTAATATCATCATTATACTTTCTTAGAAAGTGAACTAACTTTTTTAGTATAAGTTGTATATAATACAAATATATATGTTATATGTAATATAATTTGTATTAGTAGATCAAATAAAATAAAGTGACATTAAGTGCCAGTGAAGTTATGTGATATCACTGAAAATATTTAGCAATGATAAATTATTCTTTAAGTTTTTCAAAATATATATTCTATAAATAAAAGTATTTTTTTCATTTTAATAAAATCAAAAACTATAAGTAACACAAGCCTGGGGCTTTGGTTTTAGTTTTATTATTTTATATTGCATTTATATCCATAAAATAGTCAGTACCTATGAAAAGGCACAGGTATAATAAACCATTACAGTAGAAAAGCATAAGAATATAATGTAAAAAATAAATATTCCTAAATTAGAAGCATTAAGAGTTATTAGATATAACATTAAATTACCTCCTAAATAACCAAAATTCTCTAATTTATTGACACAATTTCCAACAAAAATATTTTACCATGCAACCCAGAAATTCTATTGAGGTATTAACTCAAGAGCATTAAAAATGCACAGGTGAGTGTGTGCATATTTGTAGATATGCTCACATGCACACACACACACACTAAAACACATACTACTTGTAAATGAGTCTTTATAGGAATGTTATGCATAATAATCCAGAACTGTAAATAAAAGAAATGTTCATCATTAGATGAAGAGATAAACAAAATTGTGATATAGTTATAAAGAAGAATACTATTTAGTGATAAGTAGGAATAAACTACTGGTGCATATACACATGAATGAATCTCAAAATCTGATGCTTATTTAAAGAAGTCAGACCCAAAAGACCACAGACTATGGTTTAATTTATATGAAATATTAGAATAGGCAAAACTAATTCCTAGTGACAGAAAGCAGGTGTGTACTTGCTTGGGAGTAAGAGGAAAAGATTGATTCCAAAGATAAACAGGGAAACATAGTGTGATACAAATGGTTTATATCTTGATCATAGTTACATGGGTGTATATTACTATATCATTGTGTATAATCCTAAGAGTAAAGTTTCATCAGTTATATAAACAGTTGGCTTTGTAAGTTTCAAAAGCTCAATGGGAACTGGGGAGGCTTCCTGTAGATGACTTGAATTTTCTAATTTGAGAGATTATCTCAAATTTTCTAATTTGAGTGTTGAGAGATTATCTCAACACTAGCCTATAGCATGTCCCCACAATGTCTATTAGTCACCTGAATGTGCTCTAGAAAAGCAGAACTCTGCTTTCCAAAACCTTAAGGGAATTACGAGTAATGCGAGCCTACTGAGGGCCCTCATTTCATTCTGTCAAATTGTTTAAGGCATAGATAAGACCAACTTTGGTTAATAAGAGTGATTTGGGTTCTCCTGATAACTGGCAAAAGTTAATCTTCTGCATGAATATTTTTTCATATGATTGCCATGATGAAATTACCCCTACTCCATGCTACCCAGTAGGAAACTGCCTATCTCACCATATGCTAATGTAGACACTAATAAATACCTTATAGATTAAGCCAGCTTTTTTTAAAGCTCATTTTCTGTTCTGACTTGCACCGTCCAATATAGCAGACACTAGCCATATGTGGCTATTTAATTTAAAGTTAAATTAACTAAAATTAAATAAAATATAAAATCCAGTCCTAAATTATATGGGCTGTATTTAAGGTATTGCTAGGAACTGCCATATAAATCAGTGCACGTGTAGAATTCCAGCATCACAGAAAGTTCTACTAGAAAGTGCTGGTCTACCACATAGATGAGGACTTTTCGAAATTTCTTTATTTACAATTATCATCACTAAATTGTGGTGTCCAAGGTCTACTTTTGGATAATAATATTCTATATTGCTAATGTCATCCTTTTTACAAATCTGGATGTTGTTTTTAGGTATATCTTTATAAAAAAGTTAATCTCTTATTTTAAATATTTTAAGTTCCGAACATTTTATAATCTGAACTTACTGTATTGTCTTTTCTCCACAGTGGTACATTTATCAATGCTATGTCTGATGTGACTCACTCATGTTAGCAAGGCAATAAAACTTGATCTTTAAAACTAGCTGGAAAATAAGGGCTTTTATAAGTCCACCATAGTTTAACTTCAAGTTTAAAATAATCCCAGAGAGCCTTTGGGATGTTTAGGAGCTAAGCAGAGCACACTTAATTATATCAACTGCAATGGATAAAATCGAGAAAGAGAATGAATGAATGATGAATTCCTATTGTGCTGATTAAGACTGTATATATATGTGATCAAGATTTCCAAATATATTTTTGTCAAAATTTTTGTTAAAATCCTGTAATAAAAATGTGGAACATTTCCAATCCTATCAATTTGTATACACAGACACACATACACACACTCAAATCTGTATGGAATTTATATTGTTTAAGCTATTATAGAATTTACAAAACTAAATGAACTTTTACAAGTAAGAAAAAAATATGAGACTATATTTCTGATTTTCCCAGAGAAATTTCTATTTTTAAATTAAACTGACTCCACAATCAATATTTAAGAATGTATAGCATTAAAATTTAATTGAATGTGATTTCTAGCTTTTATAATTATATAACAATAATTATACAAGTCAACCTTTAAAAACATATTGATTTTTAAAAAGAATACTTCAATTTAAATGACGTGTTCCCAAACTGATCATTTTATCCCATGCAATGCATGCTGCTTGCTAGTGGATTCAACAATTTGGCAGGTAGTTGAATATATGTATAAATTAATCTCGATGTGCTCAAATTAGGAAACTTAATAATATCAAACTTCAGAAAAAAATAAGACATTTTCAGATTAGACTCACATAATTTAAAAAATGTGAGCTAAACTCAATTATGCAGATCAAAGCAAAGACAATTCTACATAGAATTGAAATATTTACATCAGAATTTATATGGCTGGATTGACAAACCAATGGTTCATATAATTTACTTTTTTAAATATTATAATATTTATAAATATAAATTAATTAAATTATTTTAACAAGCCATTTTTTCATTACTAAAATTTTACAAGGTATAATTAATATATTTAATAACTCAGTTCAACAAAATTTTAGTGAGAAAATATGTACTACATAGTGTTGTCCTAGGCCTTGAGGAAGGGGTCCAATAAATAAAAGATAAAGATCCTTTCTGGAGAGTCTTGTGTTCCAATTGGCAGGAGTTTTGCCCCCAGATGGTTAAGGATAGCTTATGATACATATCTATTTTACTAATGCATCATATATTTCATAAATATGATATGTTCAGATTTTTCATTCAATAATAAGAGAGAAAATCAAAGACATTGCTGTTTTTTTATTAAAAGGAACAAATCTCTAAACAATTCTCTAGTGAATCCAAATCTTATTATTAGAATTATATTTGTGGAATTTAACTGGTATGAGGGTGACCCTAGTCCTGTACTAATAAGATCAGTGCATCCATGCATCTCTTCTCTCTCTTCAAGATGTCAAACATCATAAAATCTTATAACCTCAGACTGTCTTTTCATTTCTCTCCAGTGACATGGGCTTGCCCTGTTACCATGACAACATGGAGTTGGATAAAATAAAATGTCATTCAAAAAACAGTGTGCTTCTGAATATTCCAAGGGTTAATCTTTCCGACATGATCAAAACAAAATGATTATAGAATAAAGAATTTCAGAGTTTCATCTTAGGTACTATGCAAACTCAATATTGAATCTACAATCACTAACCCCAGATTCTTACTACCCCTGGACATGCAGTCCCTTCATATCTAGATTATACCTTCTTTTGATGGCTGATTTAAATGAACTATGAACATAACACAATATTTACTATTATCTAAAATGAGATTTCAAGAGACAGGTTGACCTTTGGAAATATCACTGGCTTAGTAAACTTTTAAGATACTTTAATCTTACAGGTTTGTTTACAATGTATAAGGGCCAAAATATTGAAAACTGTCACCAGTCTCCTTTTGTCACCAACATACTTAGAATTGAGGTGTTTCAACTGTTGGCAATGAAATTGCCTGTCTAAATAACAAGATTTAAAAACCTATAATTGAGAGTAAGTCTTTAGTTTCAAACTTTCCCCCCGAGTTTCCTGTTTTCAGATACCTTCATTGCCTTTGATTAAACCCAGTAATGTATGAAAGCTTTTAAGAATATTCTGCTAGTAACCATCTAAAAATTCCAAGTTCTCATCTAGACTTCATGTATGAAGTACAAATAAAATAATGTACACACAGCACCATTTTTATTGAAGGTTTTTCACTGCAGACATTGTTATTTTATTTAATAGTATATGCTAACTTGTATTTTTAACTCTTTAAAGACAAAGTTCATGTTTCATTACTGTTAACCCTGCCAAACTGAGAGTTACATGATAGAGCAGAGCTTCTTAAATTCTGTCTCTTGTCCAGGAGCATAACATCATCGAGGAATTTTGAAATGCAAATTGTCAGCCATGGATAACACGATTCAGAAAATGGTTGACACAGCAGTGTGTATTGTACGTGTCATTCAGATAGAATGACCAACAATACAGATGATTTTGATACATGCTCATGTTTGAAAATCACTTGACTACAGCACCGTAAGAGATTCAGGATATTGAAACCCATTCGATGCTGGAATATGTTTAGTATAATTTATCTTTTTTTGCCATTGCTCAACATCTCCAAGAATGTGAAAATCGTTGTCTCCAAAATGACTCATCAAATCTTTGGAGAATTATTAGAAACAAAACAAAATAAAACAAAACAAAACAAAGTTTCTTAACTCAAGTTATTTAGAATGCAAGTAGTTATTACAGTTTCAACACAGGTGCTTAGTTTTAAATAATATCTTCTTAATTCTAGTTGAAAATTTATTACCAAACCCACCATTTTATCCTAATTACATTTATTCTCTTTGAAAATAATTCTACCATTATCCTGTTAAAAACTGTCTATAGCCATGCCATCCTGAACATGCTCGATCTTGTCTGATCTTGGAAGCTAAGCAGGGTTGGGCCTGGTTAATTCTTGAATGGGAGAGCACTTAGGAATACCAGGTGCTGTAGGCTTAATAAAATAAAGTAAAATAAAAATAAAAACATGTCAGCAATTCACTTCATTTATTTGAAAATAATTTTGGTTCTCACTTTGACACTTTGTGACCTTAGACAATAACAACCCTTGTGCTTCCTTGGAAGGCTAGAAGAGATACAACTTTTAACGGCATTGTGAGAGCTAAGTAAATTGTCACTGAGAGCCAGTGATTAAATTCTTAATAATAGCTGGATGCCATTTCCCAGTCTTTTTATCCTTCCTTGGCTTCACTTCATTACTTTCCCCCTCAACATGTCTCATCTTTTCCAATAATTTTACTTCTTCACCTTTTTGCTGGTAATATATATTTTAAAACCTCTCCTCAGCATTTCTAGGTAGTCTAAACTTATTTCTTATTTTATTATTTCCGAGATTTTTCTTACAATGCTCTTTGTACCACAATCTGTATTTGTTCTGGGATATGTATGTTTATTTTCATACAATGTATATGTCCCTTCAGGGTTCCTCCTGTCTACCTACTGAGGCTTGGGAAGTGATCAATACAGGAGAGCAGAGCTCTGTACACTTATGCCACAACAACAATACAGGGAACAACAGCATGCCACTAGGGGGCAGGCTCAAACTCCGAAGACCCAGTACCAAGTGGACATTAGGCCTGCCTACCACTCCTGCAAAGGATCCGCAGTGAGCCACTGGACTTTCTATATTTCCTGGGAGAGACCTGGCTAGTGAGATGTTGTGCAGGTGGTCTGGGATATAGATACATTTAATGTGGAGAATGGCGCAAGTGTCCCCTTGGGCGGCAGTTAAGATGTCTATGGCCATCCAATTTTGCAATATTACTTTCCTAATTTGATCTATTTCATCATTTACCAGACTGAGGGCTTTATGAGTAAAATTCAAGGCTCAAGAATTATATTTTGCCAAAGCTTTCACTTGCATTTCCACTACCACATCACCTGCCACAGGCAGAAAGATGGCTAAGGGATAATACCATGCCTACTCAACCATGGTATTCTCATAAAGTGGTCTAATATTGTAAAGAAACGTTGGACACGGTATAAGCCCAGGTAAGTCTTTTCCATCAGGCAAGATGCATCCCAGTGTCTTATCTTGTTGTAAGGTTGTCACCACTGAGAGGAGCAAGAAGGGCTGTCAGTACCATATTCATTCCCCTTGTAGCACTGATCCTACCATGTCGATGTGACACAATATAGGAGAACTCATGATAGGAGAACTCATCACAGTGACAACAGAAAGGTTCCCCTTAAGATGATATGTTCTTCTTCATCTGTCTCTTCTGTGGGGTATCCCTCAGTTATTTGTGGTGGCCAGTCAGCCAACCCAAGGAATGACCTGTAAGTTTGCCTCTAGTCCCTTGCCCCATGGAGCTATTAGACTTACCCACCAGCAATGTGGGGCCTTTATTTTCCATGACCAAGTCCATTGCACTGTTTCTCCCCTTTTCAGACAATTAGGGGCAGGTAGGAATATGTTACCATTGAGTCCGCAAACAGGTTTCAACAGAGTTTCAGTGGTAGTTACCTATAATTAAATTGGGGCAGTGGCCCTATATAATAGCAGCTCTACTGGGGAGGGACCTCCAGCTAAAGGTCACTCGTTCAGGCCCCGCAACATGTCTCACAAGTGGGATACCCAATTTCATAATCCCAGGGGATTGATGGTTACTCGTAGATGCTGTTTCAACAGCCCATTGTACTGCTCAATCATGCCTGTTGCCTGGGGATTATATGAGGTGTGCAATACTCATTGAATGTCCATTTGCCTGGCCCATGGTTGGGCCTCATGCCCAGTAAAATGAATCTCTTGGTCACTTTTCATTACTAATGGCTACTGTTAAAGGCACATAAATGTTTGAGAGCTTGAATAGTATGTTTTTGTTCTGTAGCTGCACAGGGCCCTGAGAGCAATAACCCAGTAGCGTGTCTACTGCTATAAGGGCATAAGTTGCCCCTTGAGATTTTGGGACAAGTCCTATGTAATCTATCTGCCACATGGTCAATGGGATCCTTCCCTTTATTATTTACACATGCTCCCGTTTCCTACAGAGGGGAAGCACTTACCTATCTGCATATTGGGCACTTGACACAGGCATCTGTGACATCTTCTCACTTTAGGGTAAGTTTCCATTATTGCTTTATTGTCCATGTACTTTTAGCACCCATGTGCTGCAATTATCTGTGGAGCCAGTGCACCATGTCAGTGGCCGGAGCCTTTTCTAGCCATTGCACATGTGAGAGCATTCACCTCATCATTTCCTGCAGTTACCAAGGGGATGTGACCTGTAACACGATACACAGTTATGTCCTTTTCTTGCCCTATCTCCTAGAGGTCTTACCAAATGGCTTGTCCCCATAAGAGCCTATGGCCCATTAGCCAGGTTTGCGGTTTCCACGTAGGCAACCACAATGTTAGGCCTTTAAACACCACCCAACTGTTGTACAAATAGTCAATGAGTCATCTTCATGGGCTATAACCATCCATCCAGCCTGTAATTTAGCCCATTGGCTGCTTCGGCCTATATCTATATCATACCACATATGGTCGGTAGCAGGTTGTACCCCTATAGCTACCCACTTGGCATCCTGGCCTCTACTGGACTCATCTGTGGACAACAGAGCAGGGGTATGGACAGCTTCTCTTCTTTGTAGAGGGATACTTCTAAATCTGAAGACACTACAGCATTTGGTATATAGTCATTGGTAAACTCAACCGGACCTAAAACCATCTGTAATTTCATGGCCAGAGGGCTAGCAGCTATGGTACTTTGTTGTTCCAGATAGGCAACTCATTTTGTCAGGGTAGGGGTTTGAGCCACCCTTGTTTGGGGGTCCCTGTACCCATGTGCGTAACCAACGTTGTGTACCTGCACATTGGCCATGCCAGTCACTGCCTCAGTGGCCTGCAAGGCTGCGCATACAGCTGCTAATTCATTCTCTATTAGGGAGTACTGGCTCTCTGCACCTTTCTATTGTTGGGACCAAAAACCCACCAGGGTCTTAGTTTGTTCCAAATATTGCCATAGGCCCCAGCCATATCCTTTTGCTGTGACATGCACACCCAATTCGAAGGGTTTACCTGGATCCATTACTTATAGGGCTTGGGCTCGGGCTTGTTGTACTGCCTACTAAGTGGTGGTAAAAACCTTCTCTACTGTTTCATCCCTGTCCCAAGTAGCTCCCTTCATGATCAAGTCATATAACATCCGTGCTAGCTGTGCTAGGTGGGGCACACTCTCCAGTATCCCAAAAGACCACATAACTCTGCAATTCTTTAACCATAAAGGGTCATGGATACGCTTGTTTCTTATTAATGATAGCATCAGGGATAACTTTCATTTTACCTGACTGACAACACTCAAAAATTTGACAGATAAGCCAGGTCCCTGAACCTTAGTTGCATTTACGCCCAGCCGCAGGTTTCCAGGTGCTGCACTGGTGCCACTTGTTCTTGATCTATCAGGGAAGCAGAGATTAACATGACATCACCAATACAATGAAACAATTCCACCGTTGCCAGTCAGGTCCAGGTTGCCAAGTCTTGGGCTACCAACCCATGGCAAATAGTTGGGCTATGTAGGTAGCCTTGAGGTAGTACCACAAAAGTCCACTATTCTTCCTTCCCACATGAAGGCAAATTGGTCTTGGCTTTTGGGGGCTAAATCTATGGAGAGAAAAACATTAGCTAAATGCAAGACATAGTGATACTTTCCCAGCCTTATCGTCAGTTGATCCATTAGATCATGGATGGATGGTACTGCTGCATGTAGTGGGGGAGTCACTTTATTCAATTCCTGATAGTCCACACAGTCATTCTCCATAAGCCATGAGACTTCTTCATGGGTCACACAGGGGCATTATACAGACTATGTGTGGGACACAGAATCTGAGCTCTCTCCACTTCCTGAATTGTATCTCTGATTTCATTATGTCCACCAGGGAAGCTATATTGCTTAACATTGACAATGTGCCTTGGTTCTGGCACTTTCCGTGGTGGGTGATGAGTATATACCCACACTATAGTCTTTACCACCCAGACTCGCAGACGGAATTCACCTGCAGAGGTCTGTAGATAGAGCCCTCACAACATACCCACTCCTAGGATATATTCTAGCACCAGAGAAACAGACACTTTATACAGACATGGGGAGAAAAGTCCTATTCCAAGAAGCAAAGTCACAGCTTTGGTCTTCATAGTCTTACTCACATAGCCATCTATGTAGACAGCTGGTCCAGGGAATCTGTTTGGATTTCCTTAGATAAGACTGCAGTTGGCACCAGTATCCACCAGTGCTAGGACTCTGAATGTCATGTGGGGACCAGTGGATTGCCAATTCTACATGTGGCCTCTAATCTCTGTCTATCCCCTCTGAATGGGCACCTTGGCCTTCTC
>NW_011888982.1:1240730-1267536 GCF_000151845.1 Pteropus vampyrus
ACGAGGCTCAGGCAGTTGAAAGAAATTGCCATAGGCAACTGCGACATAGCTTTTTATTCCAGCAAGAGCATGGCCAGCCTCATAGGGCAGCAGTGCCTTTTACATACAGGTTGAACAATAGTGGCACACTGCCAGGTAATGGAAGCCTATGATGCATACTGGGCACATGGTTACATAAGGGGAGAAATGCTGAGTCACTTCCACTTGGAAGTTAGCTGCTACGGGTGTCAGGAAGGAGCCTTACTACCTGACTACAGCCACCTTTCTTTCTCACAAGCATTTATAAGAAAAAAAAAATCAGCTTTTTAAGGAAGAAATAGTACTGAATATTTTATAAAACATCCCCGAAACAACTGAAATAAATGAAAAGCTGGTCATTATAGTTTTTTATAATACTTTGTACACATGGAATTTTAATGTACCTATGAAATCCATATGTTTTTTTAACTCTAAAAGGAGACAATATTTTCAGGTATTTATTTTATTTTGTAGCTTTTCTTCCAGTAAGTGTAAATACCAGTGTAAGATAAATGTTAGGCTTAGATCAAAGGACCTCATAGCATTTGGCACAGCTTCTTGGCAAAGTGGAAGAAGATGTCTCACAAACAAGCTAGTCTGAATTGGTCCCGCTAACTAACCAGACAAACTGAGCTTCTGCCAAATGCTCATGCTCTGTCAGTAACTTTAATCATTTTAATGCATTTTAGTCAGATTTCTTTCTCTCTAAGAAAATTATTTTAAAACTTAAAATAATAAAATTTTTAAACATTTACTGACTTCAAAAGTTTTAGAGCAAATAAGGGTTTTATTGGCTCCAAGAATATACATTGATGTGGAGGAAGAATTACCTGGCGGGAGGAGGGGCAGATATTAAACTTCAATTACTTTCCATAAACTAGGAGTATGTAGGATCCTAAGTGAACAGGCACAGGATCCTGAGTGAGCAGGCCAGGGACATTAAGCAAGCAGGTGAGAGACCCCAAGTGATCAGATGAGGGATATTGAGTAAGCATACGAGGACCCTGACTGAGGAGGTGAGGACATAGTGCAGGTGAAGACACTTGGTGAGCAAGGAAGGACAATGAATGAACAGATGAGGAACCCTGAATGACCAGGTAAAAAACATAAAGTGAGAGTAGATGTGAGATACTAACTAAGTAGGTGAGAGAGTGAGCAGATGAGGGCCCTGAGTGAGCAGTTGAGGACTCTGAGTGAGCAGGTGGCTGGTAATCTGGCACTGTCACTCCCTCTGCATGAGTTTATTTTCTTCACCAAGATTAATTTTTTTCATTCTAGAACATGAATTTTATATATGAGACTAGAGGAGCTAGAAATATAAAAATGTTTCCATAAGCACAAAAAATAGAAGTAATTTAAATATTTACGTTTTAGATGAAATATGCAGTCCTTAAAAGAAAAATCAGAAATGTATTGTTTTATTTATATATTAATATAACATTTATATAATAATTCATTTAAAAACAGAGCAAAACATTATGTAAATTAGCTTTGATTACAACATTTTGCATAAATAGAAATCATTCATGTAGACAAAAAATTTAAAAAGTCAAGGATTCATTAAAAAGTGTTTATTGGGGCAGTGACATTGGGATTGAGCTACTTTTAGAAAAAAAAGACAGTTCCTTAGCATCGTTATTTTCTTTGAACTAACTACAGATGTCAGTGTATTCAATCTGCAATTTAAGGCCTTTGTGGGCTAATTCTACTGGTCTGAGACCTCTTTGATTTCTGGAGTCACCTGTGCTCTGTGTTCTTCTAAAGCCTCTATAGTCAGAGGCGTCCTGACTGAAATGATGATGCAAGTTCAAAGCAACATGAATGTAAAAGGTGTGCAGCAGAGGAGAGGATAGGATCCCAATAGTCTGCAGTTGCTGTGTTGAAGACCACAGAATTGCTGTTCAATATCTAACAGAAGACACAAGGACAGTTGCTCACTGTGGACATTATGCCCACTTTGCAATCTCATGTCACAATTTTCATTTATACAAGGGACTTTTGTGTGCTTGTGTATTATCATACCATACATTTTTCCGCACCTAATTAAATTTTGTTAAATGTCCCTTTTTTGGTAGCGATTTACATAAAGTTTAATTTTTTCGAGTGCAGTACTGTGCAACCATGGAAAAACCTTTATTTACTTTTTTGTAATATTTTATTCCATTTCTCATGTGCTGGCCTTGAATATCTAAATTGTAGGTAAGCTTATTGTGTATGAGTCATATCTCTCTAAAATAATGTCTTCTTTTCAATTCTGTGACTTTACTTCTATTTTGGGTGACTTTCATCTGCATTCTTAAACTTGCCTGATGTATTGCCATCTAAAACATGCATTCCCTTCTACAGCTCTAAATTAATTTTCTGAAAAGAATGTCTTTGTATAACCTCCCCCTGCCTACCAAGCCCCCCAGCACTTTCCATCTTTGTAGGTGACACAGCTATCTATACAGCTGCCAAAATGAAAACTCTGAGTCATTTTTGATTTTTCTTCCTTAAAACTGACACTAAATCACTAATGAAGTGCAGTCAATTGTATATCCTCGATAGATTGTGTATCATACTTCAATTTTTATACTTCTTTAGTTCAGTCTTTAATTATGTCTTTCCTAAATTATCAAATACCCACAAAAAGGAAAAAAATATGATCTTTTCTAAGAGTTTCACTAGAGAAATTGGATTTCCATGTAGAAAAATGTAAAACATAATCTATACTTCACACTATATACAATTGTTAATTAGTTAATTAACGATTAATTAAAGGTGTACTATAGGCTTACATGTATAAGATAAAACAATAATGTTTAACAAAGAATGCATAAGAGAAAAGCACCATAACTTTCATGATCTTAAATAAGACTGAAAAAAAAATGACTTATTACAATAGATTCCATTAAAGTAAAGAAGTTTTGTTTCTAAAAGTATACCCTTAAGAAAGTAAAGATAGTGGAGTAGGCAAACGTTGGCCTTGTCTGCCCCCATGACCACATTTAAATCACAGTACAACCATCACTGAGAACTGCCCGAAGTCTAACTGAGCAGAAGACCTATAACAGAAGAGGCCACCTTGAGACTGGCAGGAGAGGTGGAGACATGAAAGACCTGGTCCCACATCCATGTGTGGCAGTTAAAAATTGAGAAGGATAACTCAGCTGTGGAGGACCCCCTGAAGAGTAACGGGTTTTGGGCCCACATCAGGCTCCTCAGCCCAGGGTTCCAGTGCAGGGAAGAGACATCACACAAATTCTGGCTCTGAAAACTAGCAGAGATTGTGGCTGAATGAGAAGAAGGGCTGCTGAAGTCCTAGGTGTTCATTTTAAAGGGCCCATCCAATAACTTAATCATGATGAACTCACTTACTCCAAGTTCCAGCACTAGGGCAGTAGCTTCAAAGGTGCCAAGGGCATATGGGAAAGAACTGAAGTTATGGCTTCATGGTGAAGGCTGGAGTAGCAGCTTTCTGCCAGGCAGAAGTGCTGGCAGAGGCCATTATTCTTTTTTTGAGTTCTCCCACTGCACAGCGTGCATGCACAGGTGGGTGCCATATGTGTGTTTCCATAAACCTAGCTAACACCTTTTGTTCTGCCCTGGTGATTCCCTGAGACTACAACCTACCCAACTTGTAGGCCCACACAAACCACTTCCAGTGGCTTTTCTATACAAACAACTTAAAGATTGGCTCATGATGTAGATTTTCCTAAAACAACTTAAAGATTCACAAACCCCAAACAAGTGAAATCTGATCATGGTATGCCCCATACCTTATGCTAAGCATCTCCAAGCCCAGCTCAAGTAGAAGCTGGCCTCAGCTTTCAGCTTAGCCTCTCTCCTAGGCACCTCTAAACCCAGCACAAGTGGAAACCATCTGCATATCATATTGTAGCCCAGAACAAGTGTCCCCAGTCAGGGGAAAGGCACTGGCTGATATTGGGCTGCACCACAACTCCTACCAAGAGGAACCAGAACCAACACACTCAGTGACCAGCTTTAGACCATACTGGAGCACCACCCAACCACCTCCACAAACAACAGACTCAGTAGGCACTAGAGCCCTGCTAAAGCAAATTCTGCTCCATAAGGTCAACCCCTGCAAAATGGCTTCTCCACTGTAGTCATAGCCAGTCCTTACAACCAATCAGCCTGAGGGTCAATCCCTCCCACTGATGTGCCAATAACAATCAAGGCTCAACTACAATGGGGCACACATAACCCACACAAGAAACATAACTGGAGCACCCTGCTCAGGTGACCAGGGAGTCTGTACCACTACATCCCACAGCAGATCTACTAAATAAGGGCACACTAGCAAGACAATGAGACATAGAAGCTCTACCTAATACATAGAAACAAACATACGGAGGCAGCCCAAACGAGAGGACATAGAAATGTATCTCAAATGAAAGAACAGAACAAAGCTCCAGAAAAAATAAAACTAAAAGAAGTGGAAATAAACAATCAGATGCAGTTTAAAACACTAGTTATATGAATGCTCAATTGTCTCAGTAAGAACTTCAACAAAGAGATAGAAAATGTAAAAATGGAGATAGAAAACCTAAAAAAAGAATCGTTTGGAGATAAAGTATATAATAACTGAAATGAAGAATACATCAACAATAGACTACAAGAAGCAGAGGCTGGAGTCAGTGATTTGGAAAATAAGGTAGCAGAAAACACCCAATCAGAACAGCAAACAGAATAAAGAATCCAAAAAATAATAATAATGATCGTTTAAGGACAACATCTGTGTACAACATCTTGTGTACAAGCATTTTCATTAGACAGTTACCAGATGGGAAAAGCATTTTCATTAGACAGTTACCAGATGGGAAAAAATAAATAAATAAATAAGAGCACGGAACTGAAAACCTATTTAAAAAAAATAATTACCAAAAACTTGTCTAACCTGATGAAAGAAATACACATAAAAGCCCAGAAAGCATAGAGTCCCAGACAAGATGAAACCAAAGAATCTCACACAAAGACACATCATAATGAAAATGCCAAAGGTCAAAGAAAAAAAAAAAAAGAATCCTAAAGGTAGCAAGAGAAAAGCATGTAGTTACCTACAAGGGAACTCCCATATGACTGTCAGCTGCTTTTTTAACACACACTTTGCAGGACAGAAGAAATTGGCATGAAATATTCAAAGTGACAAAAAATAAGAATCTACAACCAAGATTACTCTAACCAGCAAGGCTATCTTTAGAATCCAAGGATAGATAGCTTCCCAGAGCAGAAAAAGCTAAAAAACTTTAACAAAACCAAACCACTATTACAAAAAGTGTTAAAGAAATGTCTTTAATAATAAGAAGAAAAAATCAAATATGTGAATAATAAAATAGCAATAACTACATATCTATCAACAACTATTTTAAAGTTTAATCACTTTAGATTAAAAGGCACACACAGACTGAAAGTAAAGGAATGGAGAAAGATATGTTGTGTAAATAGAAACAAACAAACATGAAAGCTGAGCACAACTTCTTGGGTAGATATTGCAAATATGTTTCTCAGGTACTCTCTCTTTTTAAATAATTGTTTGTTTTTCAATTGCGGTTGACATACAATATTATATTTATTTCAGGTGTACAGCATAGTAGCAATAGTTATATCTTTCAAAATAAACTTTAAAACAAAGGCTATAAAAAGAGACATTAAAAGGACCTAGTAATTTTAGCTCTGTGTACTTATCCAAAGAAACCCAAAACGCTAATTTGAAAAGACATATTCATTCATATATTCATTGCAGCATTAGATAAGATATGAAAGCAACCTAAATGTTCATCAAGATATGAATGAATAAAGAAAAAAGTGGTCCATTTATTCAATGGACATTACTCAGCTATAAATGAAAATGAAATCTTGCCATCTTCAATAACATGGATAAATCTAGAGGATATTATGCTGAGTAAAATAATTCTTATAGAGAAAGGTAAATACCACATGATTTCACTTATATGTGGATCTAAAGAACAAAATTAATAAACAAACTTAACAGAAAAATACTCATAGATATAGAGAACATTTTGATGGTTGCTAGATGGGAGCATGGTTGTAAGGATAGGGGAACAAGGGATGATATTAAGAGGTACAAACTTGTATTTACAAAATAGTCATGATAATGTAAAGTATAGCATAAGAAATATAGTCAATAAATTATAATAACTATGCATGCTAGCAGATGAGTACTAGATTTATTATGGCAATCACTTCATAAGTTACATAAATGTCTAGCCATTATGTTGTACACCTAAAACTAATATAACATTGTATGTCAACTGTAATTGAAAATCAAACAATTATTTAAAGAGAGAGTAAAAAGTGCCATACCACAGTCTGAGAAATCATATTTGTAATATCTACTGAAGCAGTTGTGCTCAGACTGTATACCTTAAAATCAATAATAAAAAGACAACCCATTTAAAAAAAAAAAGCCAGAATGATTTAAATAAGCCCATACAGAAGGGGATATCTAAATGTCTAATAAGCACAAGGAAAGATATTTAATACAGTACCTCAACAGAGAAATACAAACTAAAACCCTGATGAGCAATGAGATATCACTATGTACCAATTAGTATAAAATTCACAAGAATGTCAATATCAAGTGTTAACAAGGATTTGGAATTTTCATAGATGGCTAGTGGTTGTGCTCAGACTGTATATAAAATGATTTAACTATCTTAGATAACTCTTTCATTATATTTATTAAAGCTAAATCATTACTATTCTGTAATCTGGCAATTTTATCTCAAGTTTTATAACCCAGAGAAATAAGCATATATGTCCATCAGAAGACATTTACAAAAATGTTTGTCACAACTTTATTGATAATGATCCAAAAACTGAAAATAACCAAAATGTCCATCAACAGAATAATGGATTAAAAAATTATGGTATAAAATAAAACAGGAAAAGAGAACTACTACTACATGAAACAGCACAGATGAATTTCCCAGATATAATAAGGGACAAGGAAGCCAGATATAAAATAATATATACTGTATTATTACATTTGCATGACATTCAAGATCAGGTATAAAGAACAAAAGTAAAAAGCAGTTACCTCTTTTCTGAAGAAGGGTATTGACTAAGACATGATGCACATTCTGAGCCCTGGAGACATTCTCTACTCAATCTAATTGGTAGAAATACTTATGTACACCTGTGTAAAAAGGCAACACATTGTACATTGACATACTTTAATTGTACATATGATAGTTCAGTAAAAGTTATAGCTACACATGCATATAATAAAAAAGAAATCCTCCTGCTTAGCTGCCCATTTCTTCTTCTGTCACCACAGAGTTATTTCTAAAATTCAAAACTTATAATGCTGGCCCCACATTCATCTACAATTGTCCTTCTTAATTGCTTTCTAGTAGAATCCTTTCATGAATTGACCTCTGCCTACATTTTCACACTGTTCTCTACCTCATTCTCCTTTGAAACCTATTATTCTGCTTGATTAAAGCCACTATGGGTCCTCTTCTTTATCCTGAATCTTTCTGTCCCAATAGCACTTAATATGTTATATCTATGTGGTTACTAATGTGATTGTAGCATTATAAATAATTATGTGCCTAACCTTTCATACTAGATTATAGGTTGCTTAAAGACAGGTCTCTAAACATTTTATCTTGTATCATGTCTTATTATCTACTGGGTTCCATACAATCCAGCGCACAAACTCCAGAACATGGAGCACAAAAATTAGAGTGTAAAGTATAACACCTGAGAAGACTTTTGCATACATTTTCAAGTAATATGTTACTGGCTGCAAAATAACTGCTTTTAAAATGAGAAAATAAAAATGGGAGTGTTGAATTTTCATGGGTGAGCATCGATTCAAAGAAGTGATCTATAAATGTCTAAATTGATTATTAATAAGGATGCTTGCAGACTATTTGTACTTCTTATTTTATCTTTTTTTTTTTTTTTGTCATTTGGTCCTTTCTACTAGCACTAATTTAGATTGCTTTCCATCATAAAAATGTGGAAGCTTGATTGGTACTGACCCAAATGATGATAGAATTTAGATACTCTTTATATGAATCAAATCTATTATTTTCATTTATCACCTAAAATAAGTCTTGCTAATAGCAGGGCAATTGATGGGCTTTTAAAAAAAAATGTTTTCTTTCCCAGTAATCCTAAATTTATTTTATCAAGTAGGGAGATTTTTTTTAACCTATAAGATACTGACTGATTTCTACTTACACAAATATCTTGACCCTTATCCCCATCATTTACAACAGAATTCACTCATACTTACCTCTGGTTGGACTAACATTATGAGGACTAGACTGTGTGCCTCCATTGCTGTCACCTGTTCCTTTTGCAAGGCATCATCTCTAAGCCCTGTGAGTGTCCTGTTTTCTACATTGTCTAATTAACATTGAAAAGGCCTGCTCCTGAACAGCATGCTGGGAATAAATGCATGCCCACATTTTCCCACCACCTATCTATACTCATACTCAGCCATGGCCCATAATTTTAAATCAGACTCTAACACTGTCAGTTGATATAGCAAGTCAAATAATTGATCTCACTCATCTTTTCCCTGAGCAACAGAAAGCACAGTTGAATAGTGTACCATAGCCACGAGAGGTTTCTTATGTAACAATTGGATTTAATTCAAGCCTAAGTCCCAAAGAACATGGCTCAATTGACTAACATAATTTTGGTAAACTTTGGTATATGTGAAGAATTTAGTAAGATTGTTTTATATTTTTGAAAAAGGTCTGTGATATCAAGAACCACCAGTATATCAAATAAACTGTCATTGAAAGGCAGGATAAACCATTATTTATTTTGCTTGCAGCACAATCTCTCTAACAGTAAATAGATTGTGAAATAAAATACTTTAAAATCAGATTTTACAGTGTCCCTGATTATTAAAGCCTAAATAGCAATGTTGCAAATTTATTATATTTAATGTAATTTATCCAAACTAATAATTTAAGTAGTAAACATAGATGATAGCTGTTTATTCTCAAGTGCCATGCCCACTTTTCTAAGGCTCTGCTTTCAACCTTATTTGCATCTAAATAGACTTTGAGTTTAAAAAGTTCTGGAAATCTAAAAATGTCATTTTAGAAATGTTGCTTGGTTTATAACTTTATGTTGACTCCTAAAGGACTAATACAATTTTTAAAATTACATGAAGAGATGGCAGTGATGTGATCTAGGATCCCAGTCAGGACCCCATGCTGGCTCTTGGCTTCTCTGTCTGATAACTGTGAATGAGTTGTTTAATCTCCCTAGAAACTCAGGTACCTAATCTTTAGCATAAATGTATTGACTGCAAAACAATAATAGTGTTATCAAAAATAATAGTTAAATCAGTAATTACTTAATGATTCAATCATTCTAAATTATTTATTAAAATAATTTTGAAACTTTTAGAACTTTAGATATGTAAATTAGTTCTGTTTCTTAAGCAAATTGACGTATTTTCATTTAGACATTCCTAACTTCCAAAAGGATTCATGTTGTCTAACTAAGCTAGTACATATTAGATTAAATTATTTAGTTTATTGAAATATTGTATTCCATTCTATTGAGGGAAATACAAGAATCTTGCTGACAAAAAAAATCCCTACTTACTAATAAAAGACAAAAAATGACAATTTACTATTGCATAATTGTTAACATATCTATATGTATATAAGGTAGCAGGAAAGTGAATAAAAATTTAGGACAAACTGTCATACATTTGAAATAGGAAAGCAGAAGAAAAAACAAATTTTGCTGTCTCCTCATGTGTGTCTGCCGCAAATCTCTTGAAAGTCTTCCAAACTAATTGTGGAATTACATTTTAACTTATCTAAAGGACTTTTGACCTGTGACCTTGGAAATACCTTTAAACTATAAAACTGGAGATTGGGCTTAATACAGGAGAGAGTTATCTCTATTCTAAGGGTTAGAATAAAGACTCAGACTCACTATTTCCTTAAGGAAACACTCAAATAAAGGGAGAATAGGAAAATAATGTCTTTGCCCTTTATGGAGAAAATAATTTCCATTTACCCTTAATCTTTTACAGTAGTTTTCTTTATTTTTCTAAAATGTTGAAAAGTATTACTGTCATATACCTATATTTTGCTTCTGTAAAGGATTTTTTTTTTTTTTTTTGGTTTGTAAAATAGAATTTAAGTTATATACATCTCATTTCAGTTCAGTTGTACTTCTAACATGACTAATATTAAGTGTTTTTAAATATGTAAAAGTAATTTTGATTTTCAATTAAGTAAAATCAGTACTAAATTGAAATTGATAATTAGCTCAGGCAAGAATATACATTTTTATGTTATTTTTTCTATAAACAAATACTCATTTTTAAGAAAACCACAATACTGAGTCCTTCACTTACTCTCAGTCACTGAGTTTTAGATTTAAGGTCTGGTTTTGGTGATCAGAAAAGAGTTCAATTCAAACTTAATTGTTCAATTCAAATTTATAATTAATCTTATAAACTTTAGAGAAAATATTTATTTCTAAGTTATTGAAGAGTTTTGATTTATTCTTTTAATCAAGTATCTAGCTTAAGGCACTTTTTAGAGTAGATCTTATTTATCTTGTCCTTTCATATTGGAAAAGAGAATAGTAAAAACAAGAAATAAGTATTTTTTTAATCTATTACACTCTTACACAATTCATAAATATTAAGACTATCCTAGTGATGGACTTGCTCTCTCTGAGCACCAGTGCCTGGTCAGCTGCTCTAGGGGCACAAGAAATTACAGGGGGACACTGAGTTGTTGAAATGAGGGCTGGAGATGAGGCTTTCTCCTGGGTAGAAGTTCTGGTGATATCTATTGCTCCTCCATTGAGCTTTCCTCACTCCCAGTGTGCAGACACAGCATCGCCATAGCTGGGATGTCATCGAACTGGATAGAGGTCACTTTGCCTAGAGGATTCCCTGAAACTCCACCTTCCCCAACTCATGGCCCCATCCAAGCCACATCCACTTGTATCATCAGGAGTCTGGTGCTCCTTGCTGAGACAACTCCAATACTCACACTGGTAACAACTGGCCTCAGCTTCTGGCATGACCTTTTGAGGCACAATATCTGTGAATTGCTTGCTGAATCTTAAAAAGTGGCCCTGGAGGGACACAGGCTGGGGCTAAAATTGGCCTGCAGCTGAACCCCTCTCAGGACTATGCTACTGGACATCTACTACATAAAGCCACACTAACAAGAGCAGAAGACTTAGGAGCTTCGCTTAGTACATAGAAGCAAACACAGAAAGGCAGCCAGAATGAGAAAACAAAGAAGCAGAACCTATGTGAAAGAAAAGAATAGAGCGCCAGAGAAAATGGAGTCAAGCAATCTAACAGATACAAAGTTCAAAACACCGGTTATAAGGATGCTTGATGAATTTAGGAGAAGAGTAGATGAACTCAGTGAGAACCTTAACAAAGAGATTAAAAAAAAAAAAAAAAATGGAAATCAAAATTATAAAAGAGAACAAGTCAGAAACGAAGAACACATGAGATGAAAAGTATATTAGAATCAACAAAGTGGATAAAGAAGAGGATCAAACCACCGATATAGAGGATGGGGAATCAAACCACGATATAGAGGATGGGGAAGCCAAGGACACTTGATCAGAATGGCAAGAAAATGTAACCAAGAATATAATAATAATTTAAGGAGCCTATGGTACAAAATTAAACGTAAAAACATCTGGATCATAAGGTTACCTGAAGGGGAACAAGAAGTCAAAGAGCTATTTGAAGAAGTAATGTTGGAAAACTTCCCTAACCTGGTGAAGGAAATAGACATGCAACCCCAGGAAGCTCAGAGAGTTCCAAAACAGATGAACACAAAGAGGCCCACACCAAGACACATGATAATTAAAATGCCAAAGGTTAAATACAAAGAGAATCTTAAAGCAGCAAGACAAAAAAAACAGTTACCTACAGGGGAGCACCCATAAGATTGGCAGCTGGTTTCTCAAAAGAAGCTATGCAGGACAGAAGGGCTTAGCACAAAATATTCAAAGTGATGAAAACCCAGGATCTACAACCAAAAATACTTTATCCAGAAAAGCTCTCATTTAGAGTCAAAGGACAAATAAAGTGCTTCTCAGACAAAAATAAGCTAAAGGAATTTATCAACACCAAGCCAGTATGACAGGAAATGTTGGAGAGTCTTCTTTAAGAATAATAATAAAAAAAAGTATCAAAAACATGAATAAAGAATGGTAATAACTACATTCCTTTCAACAAGTAACTCAAATGGAACAGAATTAAGTGCTTCAATCAAAAGATAGAGTGGCTGAATAAAAAAGAAAACAAAACCCCTACATATGCTGCCTACAAGAGACTCACTTCAGATTAAAAGACACACAGACTAAAAAAGAGGGGATGGAAAAAGATATTGTCTTGATGGACCTAGAGGATATTGCACTGAATGAAATTGGTCAGATAGAGAAAGATAAATATCACATAATTTCACATTCATGTGGAATCTAAAGAACAAAATAAATGACAACAACAAAAGTAGAAATAAACTCAAAGATACAGAGAATATTTTGAGGGCTATTAGATGGAAAGGGTGTTGGGGGGGACAAAAAAGGCAAAGAGAGTAAGAGGTACAAATGGATAGTTGCAGAATAGACATGGAGACATAGAGTGTAGCATAGGGAAGATGGTTAATAATGTAATAAATATGTAAGGGGAAAGAGGGTTTCTAGATTCGGGTGATTGCTTTGTGAGTTATATGGATCTCTGATCACTATGCTATAAAACTGAAACCGATATATTATTATATGCCAACTATAATTGAAAAAAATCTCATTGAATTGTATAATGTAAATATAAATAAACTAATTGTTTATTATATTTCAATAAAGCCAGAACTCCATTCCCTTAAAAAAAGCTATTTTATTTATTTAACATATAATAGTCATCATAGAAATACTTTTGAAGGTCTAGCAATAAGCTTTATATATTTTAGTATTTGGTATCAATGGTTTTCAGTACTTAAAAAAAATTTCTCTCATTACAGAAGTATCCAAATGCATTGAATACATTGTTGATTGTGATTACTAGATCCTGATGTCTGTGGTTAAAGTCCATCTGTCAATTATGCCAAAGTTATCATTGATGTTTAGTTTGTAAATTTTCATAATACCTGATGTCAAGTAGTTGTTTTTTGAAAACTAATAGAATGTTATATATTCATGTGTTTAACAAGTGTGTTCAAACTATCTGAAACTCTTCATTTAGAACAGACTTTAAATAGTTTAAAATTTTTTATTCACAAGTTTTGCAATTTTGAAGATACGAAAGATTTCTGTGCATGTCAAACACATTGTTTACAGGAACAAAAATCACATAATAATGGAAACATTTCACAAATTTAATAATTAAATTGTGTCTCTGCATCATGACTTTTTCTCAAAGCTAGCAATTTTCTTAGTGCTAAAATTTTACCCTTACCATAAAGAGACCGATTTGATGTCATTATTTTTTTAGTGATTGCTATGTGGCACACTTTTGAATTTTATTTATCACAGGAAAGATCAGTAAATTTAGATCACTTGTTTTCTCTTTGCTTAAAATAATTATATTTTTTTAATGTTTTGTAATGTGTTTAAGAAAAAGTCAATAAAAATTTGTGTAGTCTAAATGATTACCATAGTCAATCTTATGAGAATTCAAAACAATATTTTCTATACTCTAACCTAACTGATCATAAGTAAACTTTAATAGGCTTTAAGTTCATGAAAAGCTAAACCTACTATTATGGGACCCCCACTTTTTCTTACAATTATTCCTATAAAATATGAGATATGAGTATTTCTGACACATATATCATTATTTATAAAACCTATTTTTAATATTAAAAAATAGACCCAGAGTTTCTAATACTTTTTTCTTTAATCCCAAATGACTGTCTTTAGAGCTCATGAAGCCTCTGAACATCTGGTTAAGAAAGCAGGTCCTATAACTTTTAAACATATCACAGCTGAATATTTATTGGTATTGTTAAACAAAAACCTAAGAGGCCAAATGTTTTTCTAAAATAAATGGTTTATTGAGGCACGTGATAGTCTGAAAAAGAACCATTTGACAGAGAGTGAAACTATAACATGTTTATATCCTCATGTTAATAATAACTCAGATTTATATATACTCAGGTTTATATATACTGTAGCATGTATCAGTACTTCATTTTTATGCATGAATAACATTCCATTGTATGGATATACCACCTTTTACTTATTTATCCATCAATTGATGAACATTTGGATTATCTCTACTTTTACAGTATTATGAATAATGCTGCTATGGACATTTGTGTACAAGTCTTTGTATGAACATGTTTGCATTTCTCTTGGGATGTATCTAGAAACTGCTGATTCATATAGTAATACCGTGTTTAATTATTTGAGAAACTAGTTTTCCAAAATGACTGCACTATTCTACATTCTTATCAGAAGTGCATGAGAATTCCAATTTTGCTACATCTTTGTCAATATTTTTTATCTTACTTTTTAAAAATCACAGTTATTCTAGTGAGTATGCAGAATTATCTCTCTCTCTTTTAGTTTCATTTTCCTAATAACTAAAGATGTTGAGCACCTTTGTACGTGTTTATTGACCATTTGCATATCTTCTTTGGAGAAATCTGTATTCAGATTATTTGTCCATTTTTAAATTAGATTATTTGTTTTTGTATTATTGTGCTATAAAAGCCATAATAAGTTTTTACGGTTTAAAATGTATACATATAAGAAAATAGAAGGGACAGTGAATACAAGAAGACACTATAGAATATCTTCAAAATTAGAAGCAAGACTGTTAAAAATAATTTAGCCTTAGAGTTTTAGTCCCATATGACAATGCTTAACTTTATCTGATACCTGTGCTTCTGGAAAACAGCAATGGTTAGGAAATTACTCTAGAATTTGTGTTATAGGAAATGACTAACCATAAAAGAACACCTTGCCCACACATAATCCCAAGTAAGACTTGACTCCATACTTCCTTATAAATAACTCTCTTGTGTATCTGCCCTTGAAGACCTTAGTGCTCTGTTCCTTTTCTTTGAGATTGTCCTCATTAATGAATGTTCTCCATATTGTAATAGCCTGATTTTGTTAGGCTTGAATGCATATCAATGTAACAATAAACAAAAATCTAAAACTAATAAAGGTAACAGCATTGGATGTCAAGTGGTTAGAGTGGATAAAAATAAATGTGTATATTCTGGTTTCTATATTCAAGTTTGGCAGGGAAGGTTCTAAGTAATAGGTCTAGATATTACTAGAAAATTGAAAGGTAGAAAAGTAGAAACATAATATATACATTTCAGATTAGTAAGATTAAAATAGTTAAAACAACCAGACTAAAAAAAAAATAGACAGAAAACGTGAAAATAAATTGATTTTGGAAAAGAAACCCAGTAAGTTGAAAACATAACATTTCAAATATAAACACTTTAGAATCCAAATATATCAATAATCACAATAACTGTTAAAAATTTAAGTTTGTTCTCATAAATATTTACCTAAACTAAAATAAGTTCTTCACCTAGGAAACAAAAATTCTGATTCTTATCAGTATAATAGCCTTTGTTGACTTTATCAAAAAACTTCTTTGATTATTTAGAAAATCAAGTCTTCTTACTTTTTAAAGAGCTGAGAGCTTTTTTTTTTTTTAACCTCTTATATATACTTTTAAAATATTTTATTGTCACTATGGCTGAATAAATAGATATTATTTCAAAATGACTTGTGATCCTATTTAAGTAAGTGTTCAAACCTTTTGATATTTTAACAGATTTTGATATTTTGTCTTCCCACAAACAAATCTCAAACGAAATATTGATCACAAATTGTCTTTGAAATTTCCTAGAGTTCCCTAAGAAATATCAAGTGTTTGTTCTTTCACCTTGTGAAAAGAGAATGTTAAACATAATTAGGCTTATGTGATATGTTGAATTACATGAAAAGCACTGTCAACTAATGATATGCTTAACTTTCTCTAGGGGAACATTTTATATAAATAAATGCTGTTAATATAAATGTTTCAAGAATTACATGAAATTCCTAGAAATGTATAAATGTCTTTTGTGTTCATATGTCCTGATACTTCCTTGTGTGATATGAGCTAACAACAGGATAATGGTATCAGTTACAATTATAGTTATTATATGAAATGTTTTAAGTCACAAAAACAACCAAATTCCCTTGTCAATTGCATTTTTTTTTTTATAATGAACTTCCATTAGATCTTTAACCAGGATAAAAATATTAAATCTGACTGTCAAATTCTTATCGGGACTCTCTGTTTTAGTGTAGCTGCCTTTTTCCTGAAGCTCTGCATACTAAACCTGGATGACTTAATAGAAATTTTTAAAAGACTCCAGCACAACAGTTTGGGCCACTCAAGAAGTTCTCTGGAACACCAGCTCTACTCAGGGAAATAACCATTATTGTAACACTAATGTCTATGCTGTCTTCAAATACATTCAAACTGAAAACCAGGACATTCTTCAGATTACCACTGCCATACTCACTCTAATCATCTAAAAATACTTTGGAGGTAAGAATTACATCAGAATCTCTCTCCAGAGCCATTAAAATGAAAAACAGCCTTGAACGATAGTAGTGAAGCAGTTTTGTAGTTTAAAACTTCCTGTTAAAGCAGAAAATAAAGGAGATAAGGAAAATTCCCAGCATAAGTATATGAAGAGGGACATCCGATGTGACCTAACATTTACCTTTGTTTCATTATACAATCATTAGAATAAATTAGCATTGTGTTTAAAACTATACTCATCATGCATCTGACTCCATGACAGTTCCAAAAAGCTCATACATGGTAAGAAAAGGGGCATTTCCTTAATTCTAGAAAAAAAAAAAGTTCTTCCCATGAAGTAACCATCCAAAATCATGGATATTCCACTCTTTAGTTAAATTAATGGATAAAATCCCCAAATCCACATCAGGACAGTGCAGCAGCTTTCCCTTGAGCCTGCCTGCTCTTCCATCTGAGAGAATACTATAGCTTGGCAGAAGTCTTTGGTGCTGACTACTTTTGGCAGCTTGCTCTCCCTTTTAAGAGTGAGCTTACTTTGTCTTCAAGGCTGACCACTCCTGGCTGCCTATTCTCTCTTCTAAAAGTATGTTTTACTTTTAATAAAACTAGCTCGCATACATTCAATTTCTGGGCATCTACGTTCAATTCTTTGTTGACCAGATGCCAAGAACTAAGGTCCAGGAATTATAGGACTCCCCAAAACTGGTAACACTTTGAACCCAGCCTTTAAACATGTTCTTGACTGGCTGCATTCTGGACTCAAAAGCTGAATTTATAAGCTACTCCAACCATTAATTTATTTTAAAAATTTTCCCTGTAGAAATTCCCCTTATTAAATTCCTGATTACTCTTGCCATCTAGGAAGTAGCTTTTACTCCCAAGACTGGTTCAACAGACTATGGGACAATGTTCAGATTTGTTCTTTTTTTTGCTTATTCATCTTTTTTCTAATCTATATTCTTTCCCTTCCTTGCTACAGCCTTACCTCCTTACTTTAGTCTTCTCTCCAAAAAGCAAACAAGCAAACAGAAACAGCTCCTTTGTAAAATTTCTTGGGAAATTTCAAAAGGGAGAAATGAAGAAATTAACAGTTCAGGAACATGACATAAAAATGACTTTAAACTGAAAATATCTAAACAGTCTGCAGCCATGGAAAGAAATATTACTTAATTTTGAGCAGAGCCTGTCTAAAAACATAGCTGCCATTAACCCCGTTTCGAGAGAGTTCCCTGTTAGGAGAAGACTGACCCTCAGCACAAGTGATATGGGACATCACCTGTAAAATTCTTAATCTTTTAGCGAGAAATGATATGGGACATCTCTTGCAGAGTTCTTAATTTTTTTTCTTAGTAAACTTTTAAGTTTTCTTTCCTCCTTTCTTTGGGAAAATGGCCTTCTCCTCCAAATCCAGATAATGCCCCTGAAACTGGTAACTCAGGTCCTCCGTTTTTTATAAGAATTATCGAACCAGCATGCAGGAATGGCCCTAGGCCAGGCAAGGTCCTTAGATTCTGAGAGGGGAGGGGACTTTACACCAAAGATTTTTTTTTTTTTTTTAGTTCTTTAAGAAATATATTAACCAAGCCTGTTTTTCTTTACTCACTTAATAGTCAGATCAATAATAGAAATTAATAGATATATGATTTAACAAGTTTGTATTTTCTTTTTCTTGTCTAGGGTCTGAGGTGGCACTTCAGCAGGAAACCCAAGACCCCACCCTGACTAAGGCAGAAAGGGAAAGAGCTCCATGAAACCTCAATAGGCAAGGACAACGACCCTTCTCAGCAGGAAGCAGATACAGAAGAAGAGACCTCCTGTCCCTCAGCGTCCATACTAATAATAAGGGGGTTCATGGCTCTTAGAAAAGGGTTAGGCAGGAAAGTTAGATAGGGGTTTTTGGGTCTGCCTGCAAAAACACTGAGATCATCCTATTCTAGGAAGGGTCTGCCCCAGCCTGCCCACAATTAAGCAAGCCAGGAGGCATTTTGGGGCTAAAAGTAACTCATACCAGGAAACAAGTAGGCAGAAAACTGGGTACCAGTTTTGCCAGTCACTGTGCAATGAAGACCTCAATGACCTTCAACTCACCTGAGCCTCATTATACCATCATTATAATATGATGCATATGCCCAGAAGTTCATTAATATCATTATAACAGACTGAATTCTGGGAACAAATATGTGCAGAAAGCAAATGATGAATCACCGAGTCCTTTCAGTCTTAATTGTCAATCAGGGAAGTCCACTGCTCTAAGAAAAGTGACCACCCACAGCAAATAGGAATAAAAACCCCGAAGGCTTTGCCACCAGGCCTTTTCGAACAAGCTTCTCTTGCTCAGGCCCGTTTCACATTTAGAAGTGTACTTTCCCTTCTAAAAAGCTTTTCTTCTCTACTGTATTTCGATGTCTTGCTCAATTCTTTGTTTGAGACATCAAGAACCTAGACAAAGTGCCAGGAGAGGATCCCTGCTCTCCGGTAACACAAGAAGTGCAAATTCAGCTGCTTATTAGTATCAAAAAGCGAAATAGAAGTTCTTATGCTTTCTCATTGAACCCCTAAATCGCTCCCCTACTCAGTTTTTGCTCAGTTCATATATAAACTTTTACTTCTGGCTATTCAGAGAATTACTCATTACTGAGTGTCCTATGTGCATATGTAAATGAACTTTGCCTTTTCTTTCAGTTAATATGTTTATTTTCAGTTAACTGGAAGGCCCCCAATCAGTCTGACCTAAACTGGTAGAGAAGTTTTCCTTTCAACACTTTATTCAGAGCCAAGCTGAAGAGGATAGGAAAATGTTAAGGAAGTTTTCAAGAGTCAGGAATTGGCTGTCCTAGGCAAACCAATCCAAAATTATGACAGGCACAAAAATTTTCAGCATCGTCAAGTAACACCTTGTGTTTTCAAATTCCTTTTGATGTAGGACAGGGTGAACTTCTCTGAATGTGGGAAAAATAAGCCCTGCATAGAGAGAAAAAGAGGGTCCTTTGGTGGAGACCATAAAAAGAATTCAACACACACACCAGAGTTAGAGTCAAAAGAAATTTTTATTAGAAAAGAGGCAATGCTTCGCAGAGTGTGGTCTCCTCTCGGAGGCAGAGAGTGTGAGGGAACCCAAGTGTTCAGGGAATTCAGCATATATATCACTCTTTAGTTCTCATTTCTTTCTTTCTTTTTCTTTTGTTCTTTCTTTTCTTCTTTCTTTCTCTTTCTCTCTCTTTCTTTTCTTTCTTTACTTCTTTCGTTCTCTTTCTTTCTTTCTTCTTTCCTTCCTTCCTTCCTTCCTTCCTTCCTTCCTTCCTTCCTTCCTTCCTTCCTTCCTTCCTTAATGCATAGGTTCCCCATGATTTTAGCTACAGGGAATGAACAATTTTATTTGTGTAGGGCAGCCACTTAAAGATTCTGTTTTTCCTATTTCTCTTTCTACCCAGAGTGTGGGAAATGGGTTGTTAGCGATATCAGTAGAAATCTTCCTTTGTTCTTCGGGTGTCCTCCTGGCTTGGCTATAGAGTTGATTAGCATATTGCAGTCTCTGAATGTTCCTTGATCAATATTTTAATTATCTTGCCTCCTGCCTATATTATTTTCAAGATTCTTTACTCTTTATCTAAAAGCTTTCTGGTATAGTATTTAATATGGTGCCTTCTATATACTTTGGTGTTCCCCAGTTTATCTTTCAGTCCTTGCTGTGTGTTCTCCCACACTCTAAGTAATTAATTGTGAAGGGCAAGTTTAAGCCCCTAGTCTGCATGAAGCAGGCTTCATTTTTAATTGAGTTGACAGTCTTAGAAAATCTTTAGCCTTCTTCATCCCTGGTCTTCTTGCAATATTTAGTATCTGCATCATACTTTTTATCCTCGATTTGTTCTTTCCTTTATTCTCCTATATTTGTTTAATGTAGACCAGGAATTGTAGAATCATTTACGTCACTAATTTCAGCTACATAAAGGATATGATTATATATAAGAAGATATACATTTAGAAATCTATCAAAAATTTAATAATGTTACAAGAGGAAACAAACTAACAAAAAAGACATGATACTATATTAATATCACAGGAACCATCTACTTATATATATATTTTTTGTAAATCATGGTGATGAATAATCTGGGCAAAAGTGGAGGCTCAATCTGGGTTCATCTCTTTACCTCTAGGTACTAGCTCTATAATCTCTTTAGTTATGTGGAATAAACTTTTTTATTTTTTAATGTAAAACTATGCACTTTTTAAAGTATCCCCTTTAGACTTACTAAATTCTAACCTGATTATAGTCTTTGAATGATTTTATGACCTTTACAAATTGCAGATATGCAGATTCTGTCTTGCCTGGTAGTGATTTTTACTGACATTCTCCACTTGAAGAAAACCAATTTTATCCTATCTGCAATTGTTTTAACATTCTTTTACTCCATATAAATTTCTGATATTTTTACTTTTGCTTTGAATATGTCATAACATTTTCCTGGTTCCCTCATATTATATGAATAAACATATTTTTAACATATGTTCATTTTTATAACTCTATGAGATCATGATTTTATTTTTTCCTGATACTTTAATAGTTACTATTTACTCTAAACTTCAATGAGTTTTGGAAATATTAAATTAAATAATGTATTATATATTCCTAGCAAATAATGTATTGTATGTTTTTGGCATATGTTTATGCAATCTTAAATGATTACCTTATAATAAATTCGAGATCTCTAATATTTACCTGCTCTTATTAATCAACAAAAAAAATTCATAAAGGAGAACTAGATAATATAATATTTAATTTAAGTAAATCGCATTCTTTTATCAGCTCCATGTGTCAAATTTGATTATATATGTTGTTCCTTTCTAGTCAGACATGAGTGACAAGGGGGAACAAAGGAATAGGAGTCCATCTTAGAGGCCGCCCAATGAACACTCCAATGGTCAAAGTTATAGCAGCCAAGTGTAAATCAAAATGATCTCACTTGCCAAACACCTAGGATTGCCTTTGGAACCACCCATCACGGCCCAAAGGTAAGGCAGACATTCCCACTTATAGGCCCTTTTTGTCCTTCTGGGTTCTCTCTCCTTTTAGTGGCCTTTTGTAGCCTTTTTGCCCTTTTGGTGGCTATTTTAGCCCCTTTGTTTGGTTATAGCACTGGGACTATGTGCCTTCTTGGAGCCTTCTTTGTCTTTCTAAAACATATTTTTAATAAAACTATTAAATCTCAGTGACCTGTGATCCTTCACTATGTCATTTGAGGAAGAACCAAGGAAAATGCTGGCTACACATCTGCGCCATCATTATCCCTCCTCCTTCCCCTTATAGTTGGGGCAACATTGAACTCTGATCTGCCCCAATGGTGACATTTCCATTAGCTTCAAGCTATATCTTGTAAACTTTAAAGATTTCTTTTTGATTATCAGAGAAGGTGGTAAAATAAATAGTCAATAAAGTCCACATTCTTTTCAGAAACACATATTCTAAGAAAGGCTTTGCATACTTATGTATCAAGCTTTCAGTCTTTGGATCTCTGTGTATCATAGATTAACAAATCCAGGCTTTATGACAATTCCTGCACATTAAACCTGTCTAGGAAGTGATGGTTGTTTTCGAAGCCTTTTAGTATATTTTCCTTTAACAGTCATTTGGCTCAATCAGTTGGGGAAAACAATCATAAAAATTTACAATGACAAAAGAAAACCAATAAAATTATTTTTAATGCCTCTTCATGATCATGGACATTACAACCTTTCTCGAGTTCCTCTCTGATCCAAGAAGTTCTTGTTTTTTTTTTGCTTTCTTCCCAAAATGTTAGTCACCCAGATCCATTTCATGTTATGAATATTTTCTTGGATGCGTAGAAAATGTTTTGTTCTTAAGCCTATCTGATGATTCTGAATTCTATTATCATGCTCAGCAATTTAGAGAAAAAACTTTTTTTTTAAATTAAAAATCAGTGATAAGAATTTTTGATAAATCATTCAGGTATCATTCTCAGTCTCAAGTAATAAAAAGAGAAATATAATTGGATTTTTATTAATATTAAAAATACACATAGACCAATAATTACAATAAGTTGTGAAAAGAAAGGCAGTAAAATTGATTCAAAGAGGTGCTATTAGAAGAAGGATAAAGTAGTAACCTAAATAGGAAGCCATTTAGAAAGTTTCTGAGTTCTCCTGTGCAAATGAGAAGATAATGTGGGGAACAGGGGTTGATCAGTATTGAGAAAGTCATTTCAAGCATGAGGGTACAGAATTTGAGGGGAGGTTGGAGTGGTAAGAGTGAGTTTCAAATTTGCACTAATGCTGTTAATATTGTGTGCACAAGATGCAGAAAGGTTTTTTTGTTTGTTTGTTTGTTTGTTTTTTAAAGCAGCAAGAGTTTTGTATCATCAGTTATATACCACTGTAGAATAAAATTCATGGACCAAACAGGTGATCAAGCTAACAGAGTCATCAAAAGTAGTTTCCAGAAACCCTTAACCACTCATCCTTAAAGAGTAGAGATGAGTGACAGAGCCCTAACTGGCTCTTGTGGACAGGGGGTACACTGGTCAGGCAAAAGATACAAATTGTTTACTCCTCAGCAGTTTGAAATGATGTAGGACAGGGCAAATTTCCCCAAGTAGAGGGAAACTAAGCCCTGCACTGAGAGAAGAGGGTTCTTCGGAGGAGAGTATAGAAAGAATTCAATACACACGCCAAAGCAAAGACAAAAACCTAATACAAAAAAAATAGCCCCTGAGGGTCAGGGGATCTAATTTATATATACATCATTCTTTAGTTCCTGTGAGTTATAGTTTAAAGTTTGTCATTTTCGTTTACTCATTTCCTTTGATATGAGCATACAGTGAGGAAGGGGAAGAGTATGTAATGTGAAAGGCCTGCTGGCAGTTCCCAGCCTTTAATCCATAGGTTCCCTATAGTTTTAGCCATAGGAAATGAATGGATTTTATTTGTGTAGGGGACCACTTTAAGACTGTTTTTCTTGTTTCCCCTTTCGCAAGTGTGGGAAATGGATTGTTAGCAATCCCAGCAGAAATCTTCCTTTGTTCTGAAGGTGTCCTCATGACCTGGCTGCAGGGCTGATCAGCATATTACAGTCTCTAAATGTAGCTTGATCTAAAATTTTAGTTCTCTTGCCTCCTCCCTTCAATAGAAAGAAGCTGTTCAGACAAGGCAAGGAGACTAGTGAGAGTTGAAAATTTTCTGACAAGGAATCTGGAAGGCTTAAACTCTAACTGTGAGGGTAAAGTTTCAGAATTTAGTAGGTAGAACTAGTGGATTTGAGAGTGCTTTGTTCAGATAAGGAGGAAGGGCATGTGTGTGTGTGTAATAAGGTCCCAGTTTCCTGAGATTGGAGACAAGGACAGAAGAAATTTAAAGAGACTATGTAACATCCAAGTAAAGATATCCAAAAAACCTTTGTGTTACCTTAGGGGGAGATTTTAACTTTGGTGTTGCCCTAATGACGGGGGTGAGGTGGGGTGGCGGATAATGGCACAGAAGTGTAATTAGCATTTTTCCATAGTTCTTTCTCATCGATGCAGTGAAAAATCATAGGTGAGATTTAGAAAAGATTTATTAAAAGTATATTTTAGGAAGACAAAGCACACTCCAAGGGGAAACATTGTTTTAGCAAAGAGAGCTGTAACAACCTAAGAAGTGGGAATGTCTGAGTTACATTTTGGCCATGATGGGTAGTTCCAAAGGAATTCCTAGATGATTGGCATGTGAGATCATTTTGATTGACACTTGGCTGCTGTATAACACTTTGCCTAGTGTGCATGCGCTTACCCAGATTTCAGTCTGTTATAATTAGATTCATGAAATTCCAGGCATAAACAAGGTTAAATGACAGTATAATAAATATTAGATTGTGAGCAGATTAGGGTAGTATCTTCTACAGAGGCATCTATGGCTGGATTAAATCAGCTAAGATTATGGCCCTTCTGTCCCTTTTTTCTGGGATGCAGCAGGGATTCTCTAACTACCAATAGGGTGTTCTTTGGGTGATCTCTAGGCTTGGCCCCTTTTCCTTCGTTCCTCTGTCATTCATGTCTGACTAGTTACCTAATGCTTGGATCTAAAGTTTGAAGGCTGTGCCTGAGAATGTGGATCTAGAAGTCATCACTATATAGTCATTTATTAAAACGCAAAGATTCAATGAGATTATTCAGAAAAAGGCTGAGTCTATAACCCTGTTGAAGGAATGTAATTTCTAAAGTCAAATGCTTAAAAGTTAGACTTTATCTTCAGGTGAAATGTCATTCAGTCAAAGCATTTAAAAATAAACTAACAGTTTTGTTGAGTTAACCATCTACTTAGTGAATAATTTTGCCATTTTTGTAAAAAAAAATCCACATTAAATTCTTCACATTTTAATACAAAAGTCAATAATCAAGTTCATACTCAGTACACTTGCCAATTACAGTGTGTATCAAACATTTGCAAATTTATCTATTGTACCTTCTCTAAAATCAAGAAACAGAGAAACTTTTTCAAATGTTCAAGTATCTTCCTGTGGAAATAGTTATGGGAATACTATTAAATGTTTTATATGAATGACTATGATTTTCTTGGTAGTTAGAAAAAAATGATGTGGGTGACAAATATTTCTCCTGCCATGGTACCCAGAATGATTTTTTTTTTTTTTTTTACTCCTTACAGTAACCTAAGTAATAATTCTAGGTAATAGAGGATTCTGGAGATTGTTTTTTCAATTTAAGATGAACTTCAGTAATTTATATTTTTCTGAATTGAAAAGCATTAAGTAAAGCTATTTTCATTGCAAGCACCTGCATTTAATGATGTGGATAATTATGGTAAATTACTTGTGAAATCACTTTGCCTTTTTCTACACATAATTTTTCTATAATTAATTTCCTGATTTGTTGAAGCCTTGGGTAATGATTTCTATCATGTTTTAGTAATTCAGTTGCTACACTTTAAAGACAACTGATTTTAATTTCAGATTTGTAACAATGTTTCTTATAATAAATTAGAATGTTATATTTTATAAATATTTTCTAGGCATGTAATGACTTCTCAGTGATATGTATCCATTATTCTTCCCATTACAGAGATGAGAGAACTGAAGTGCAACAAAAATATGGCACAAGTCTTGGTGAAGTTCACTTTTTCTTTCCACACTTAGGTGTCTCCTATCACACAGGTTTCTTTTATGTCTGCTATCCTAGAAGCCTGAGATATACTATCTATTGTGTCCTCTGATATGAAACCAAAAAGCACAAGTATTATTCTCTCTCTACAAGAAAGACATTTTTATTAATAAATTTTGAACAATATTGTTGAATAGGAATTACCAGATCTAATTCCCCCTCAGGGACACTGATATATGACAATAGACAGTCTAAAAAGCCTATAAGAACTTCAGAAACAAGTTAAAAAGTCTAAGTACTACAGGCAAGTGCACAACTGCACTGATATGTGCTGTGTTGTATTTCACAGCAATAACCCTTGCCCAAGATAGTACAACTCAATGTAATCAGGAGAAAATATCCAACTCATGGTTTCTACCCTAGAGGAAAGAAGAGTGGAACATATACCTAATGTTCTGGCTTTTAAGGGGGGCCAACCGAGTGATTAGTTTTTTTTCATCTGACTCAGAGTGCTGACAGAACTAGCATATTTTGAATGTCAGAGAGCCACTGAGAACAAAGAAGAGCTCAGAGGCTTTTTGTAGCACCAGAGACTCTGTTGAATTTCTTACAGTACTGCAGACAAATACTAGGAAGAGCAAGAGTTCCTTACAAAAAAAAGGTCTCCATGATTTCTAGCCAAGCTAATTGTTAAAGGTCTTCCCTTATATAAAGACAATCTTTAAAGACTAGGAAGGGTGACTGTTTTTCAAATACCTAAGTCTTAGTAAAAAGTATCAAGAACTATGAAGAGACAGGAAAACATGGTCCAATCAAAGGACTAAAATAAATTTTCAGAAAATAGATGTAAAGAAATGAAAATTTTAGAGCAATCCTTTTTCTAGGTATTTACCAGAAAAACTTGAAAACATTTATATATGCACTCCAATGTTCATAGAAGCATTAACAGTGGCCAACACATGGAAACAACCGATGTCTTTTGGTGGATGATTGGATTATACAATGAAATATTCCTTGGCCATAAGAAAAGATGAAATACTGCCATTTGTGACAACCTGAATGGACCTCGAGATAATCATGCTAAGTGAAATAAGCCAGACTGAAAAAGTTGAAAATCACATGA
>NW_011888982.1:1267856-1271649 GCF_000151845.1 Pteropus vampyrus
ACATTAGTGGTTACCAGAAGAAAGTGAGGAAACAGGGAGGTAGGTAAGGGTAAAGGGGTCAAATATTTAGTGAAAGAAGGGAATTTAACTTGAGGTTAAATATGTATATGAAGTATTATTGAATTGTACACTTGAAACCTATTTGATTTTATTAACCAATCTCACCCCAATAATTTTAATTTTAAAAAAGAAATGAAGATTTATAAATTACCTGATGAATAATTTAAAATTTTTGTCTTAAGTAATCTCAGTGACCTACATATGAACACAGACAAACAACTACATGAAATTAGGAAAATAATACATGACCAAAATGAGAATATCAACAGAAAAACAGAAAATATTAAAAGTACCAAACAGAAATTATAGAGAAAAATGCATAACTAAATTGAAAAATTCACTAGAGAGCTTCAACATAAGACTTGATCAAGTGGGAGAAAGAATCAGTTAACTCAGATGAGCAATTTGAGATTATTTAGTCAGAAGAATAAAAAGAAAAAAAAGAATGAAGAAAAGTGAAGAAAGCAAAAAAGACTTCTAGCACGCACACATACACACACACACACACAATGAAAATAAATCATAAGAGTCTCAGAAAGAGAAGAAACAGACAGAAAGATTATGTGAAGAAATAATAGATAAATCTTCTTAAATTCAATGTCTTTTATTATAAAAATACTCAACAAACTAGTAATAAAAGGAAAAATAAGTCAATATGATAAATGCCATATGCCAAAAACTCATAGGTAATATCATATTTTATTGTGAAAACCTGAAAGCTTTTCCTCAAGAGTCCAAGAAGGCTCACTCTCTGCACTTTGTTTAGCATAGTACTGGAAATCCTAAGCAAATCAATAAGATAAGAAAAATAAATAAAAGGCATCTAAATGAAAATGATCTTTATTTGCAGATGATAAAATTTTATATGTAGAAAATCCTAAAGCTTCTACAAAACAAAAATTACTAAAACTTATAAACAAATCTAGCAAAGTTACAGGATATAAACCAACACACAAAAATCAATTGTCTTTCTGTACAGTAACAATAAACAATCTGTAAAGGACTGAAAACTATAAAACATTGCTGAAATAATTAAACAAATAAATCAAGCAACCCTCCATGTTCATACATTAGAAAACAATATTGTTAAAATGTCAATATTACCCAAAGCAATCTATAGGTTCAATGTATTCTCTATCAATATCCCAGTAGTATTTTTTTGCAGATACAGAAAGAAAATATTAAAATTTATTTTGAATCTCAAAAGACCTCATAAACCAAAAACAATCTTGAGAAAGAAAAAACAAAACTAGTAGTCTAACATTTCTTGATTCCAAGCATATTAAAACTAAAATTTGAAATACTGAAAAGAGTACCAAGAATACTCAATGGAGAAAAGTGTTGAAAATTGGATACTCACATGTAAAAGAATAAAACTAGACCCCTACCTTATATCACTCACAAAAATTAACCAAATAAATTAAATATTTAAATGTAGACTCTGAAACCGTAACATTCCTAGAAGAACACACAGATGGTATGTGCCTCAAACAACTAAAAATAAAATTAACATATGATTCACAAAATCAACTTTTGGACATATACTCAAAATAATTTAAAACAAAATCTCAAAGACATATTTTATACTCATGTGTATTGCAACATTATTAATAGTCAAGCTAGGAAAACAACCTAAATGTCTATTGATATATGAATGGATAAAAATAATGTGATATATTATAAAATCTTAAAAAAGAAAAAGAAATCTTTTCATATGATGAACAGAGGTGGAACCTAAGAACATCATGCTAAGTGAAATAATTCAGTCACAAATACTGCATAATTCTACATAGATGAGGTAAAATAGCTAAACTCTTAGACACAGAAACTAGAATGGAGTTGACCTGAGACTTGGAGGAGGATGCAAACAGGTGTTTTAGTTTTATAAGATGAAAAAGTTCAAGAGTTGTTGCAAAAAACAATATACATATATAGTTAACCTGACTGTACTGTACACTTAAAAATGGTTAAGATAGTAAATTTATGTTATGTATTTTTTACTACAATAGAAAATAAAAAAAGAAAGCCAATTATTTCAGCTTTATTTATACATTCTTTTGCATTATTAAATATGACTCTTGACAAGTCCATAACTTCATGATAATAAAGTTATTCTTATCAAGTTATGCTTCATTATAAGAAGCTTGTAAGTAATGTGGCTTCTCCACTAAACTCACACCAAAGCATATTCTTGATATCTGCCTATTATCACTCAGCTGACAGGCCAAATATATCTTTATGAATGAATACCAAACACTTATAGTAAAAATAGAAAAGGCAAGAAGTAATATTTTTAACATTTACTTAGTACCAGGTGCTAAGTGCTTTATGTGTATTTTTTTTTTTCCATTTAATCCTTGGAACAACATTTATTTTTCTAACAAGCTTGACCAATATAACTTCACATCAACAAATTGTATGTCTTTACTTATAGTAAAACATGTGGTAAAACAGCTTGTGATGTGCCATTCCTGAAAGAAAGGCATGATATCCATGAATCCTTAGTGTTCTCTGTCTTTCTCATAATTTCTGAGGGCCACAATTTAGTTTATCTAGGTTCTAACCTCTACTCTCTTTGTGTTGAAATCTCAATCTAATTTGCTTTGCAGTCCATGGCTTAGTGGGTCAGCTTGAGCTGGCAGACAGTTTCACCTGACCTTGAGTTCCTAAGCCTTTGTTAAGCCTGCAGTCCCCATTTGTCTGCCAGTTCAGTCCATAATTCGACATTGGGATCTGGTAGTGTACTCACCTACGGCCTCTAAAAGCTATAAAATTGGTGGGCATGGATTGAGCACTTAAAAGCTGTTAGAGTGCTTACTATCTAATTCTAAGACTCTTATGTTAAGATAAAGGCATAGATTGACACTGGGTCACCCAATAATATCAACAAAATATCCATGCAACAAGGTAGACTGTAAAAAGTCACACAATCCTCACCCAGTGGTACATCCCTCAGAAAGACCCAAAGATTTAGTTAAAAAAAATGCAATCCATAAATTTTAAGAACTGAGCATCTCATTTCCCAGTACATCTGCTCATTTTGTGTCTAAGAACTATGGTCCTGGAAACTATAAATATCTATGAAACATGGCAAAATCTATTCCGGAGAACATGGCTTAATTGCTATCAAGTTGGAGGCCCCAGAATATAGCTAAACAGAAATGTGAGTTGAACTCCATTTGTGGCTAGGTTCCTACTGAACTGTTGCCAGCTCTCAGGAAAATTGTATGATTGACAGTATGGGTCAATGTTTTATTTAGACAAAATTGTTCATTTAAGAAATGCACTTCAACTCAAGTTTTCCTAAATCAAACGCAGTGGAATATCTATTATAATTGACATGCAGAAGCCTCCAAATTCTTCACAATTTCAAAATTGCTTCATTGAAAGATTAGCGCAAAGCTAGTGGAAAATTAAACACAAGGGGTACCTAAAAGAAAAGATTATATGACTAATGAAACTCTTACTGCTCCATTTATCCTCGTTTACTTGAATACTCATTCTAGTAATCCTCTATCCAAATTGTCTTCCTATTCTGAAGAGACTAGATGACCATAAACATGTTGAAAAGTCTGACAAGTTTAGTGATCTTGACACCTCCATATCTACTTTCAAAGGAAGGCCCTCACATTAGCCCCTCGCCCAGAGTCATTAGGACTCTGAGGAACTTTCTGGTAAATGGCTATTTTATTTCCTTAAATAGCTAAGGAGAAAACTAAAGTTAAAGTTAATG
>NW_011888982.1:1271874-1278617 GCF_000151845.1 Pteropus vampyrus
TAGTTCCATGGTCAGAAATTGGCTGAATTGGAAGCTGATATTCAGAATCAGGTAGAAATATATGTACATTTTTAAGATTTTCTCCTCTCAACTATAATAAAACTATGTATCCAGAGGAAAAGAAAAACCTTCTGAAGCCTTTGCGGAAAGGTTTACTGAAACATTTTAAAGACACAGAACTCTAAAACTAAAACATAAAAATCTTTGCCATCTTAGTTGGAAATATTTTCCCTGATATAAACAAGCAGATTGAAGATAATGTAGGTAGATTAGAAGATCAGCCCATTGATATCATTTAGACTGTAACCCAATTCTTAAATAAATTAAAAGCAACTGTCCTCATCTGACAGATCTTTGCAAAACCAGTAATACAGCTCTAGAAATAATTCAGTCCATCTATTCTTTTTTTTTTTTTTTCTTAACAAAATTTCAAAACCTGGCTTATTTAGCTTAAAAGGCTTGAAATATTAAAAAAAAAAAATCTGGCCTTAGGGGAAAAAAAATTTTCTTGGAGTAAGTTGAATTTTCCCCTGTGACTTTGAGATGTAAGTGTTCTATCTGTTTTTTTTTCAAGAACTCTTATCTACGCCATCTCTTTGAAATGTAAATTTTAGAGAGAAAAATTGAATCAGAAAAAATGAAATGGGAAAATATTATTTGAAACTTAGGAAAATAAAAAATCTGAAGTGTTTTCTCTACAAATGTTAGTAAAAAGCTTGAGCCATCTGAGCAGGCACCTTTAACTTATTACATCTGTCGAAAACACAATTTGTATACATTTTTTATAACTAATGAGTTTTGAATTATTATACTGATTCATGGCTAAAGTCAGAATGAAAACTATGTCTCTGTGTCTGTTTGTATGTTTGTCTACATATGTACGTAGTAAATGCATTATATTTTCTGCCTAAGAATGGTATTGCTAAAATTAATTTGAGAAATGGCTCTATTTAATTGGCTTGAAGTAAGTGTTTATATGAAGTAAGTCTTAAAATTCTCAGAAATATAATTAAAACTAACCTAAACATCTTTAAAGGTCATGTAACTTGAGAAAATACTCAGTATTAAAGTTAGTTTTAGTTTGTTGGTTTAATTAAAATAGGGATGCCTTAAGATTTATCAGCATTAAATGTAATACTTCCTTAAGTTTATTAAAAGTCAAATAAGTTCAAATCATCTCTGATACAAAATTTGTTGAGAAAAATACTTTGACTAAATTTTCATGAGTAATCTAAACATAATTTCCCCAAACATGTAAATTAAATACATGTCATCGGGATAAAAGTCTCTAGGTAAACATTTTGCAATAATTGTATTTTATGGTACATCTATTTAAATAGTTTCCACAAATCTTTTTGGTAACTTAAAATCTGAGAGTTTTGCTAAGTTAAAATAAATGATGGATATTTATTGAATATCTAGATTATTTTTAAATAAAATAAAGTACTGAAAAACTAAGCATTCAATATACTTTTATTTACTTTTTATTTTCTTTTACAAAAGACTAAAATATATTTGGGTCTATTAACATGTAAACACATTTTGCGCCAAATTGAAAAAAACATTATGAAGAAGAATATGTACATCTACAAATTATAAAATGTATTTATAAATCTGTCAGTCCACAAAACGCTAGTGTAACAGTCCACAATTGCGTACTTCTTAGTTTCCACTAGGAATTAAGGAGTCTAAGCTGTAAGAATTTTAATCAATATATGTGATTAAAGCTATTTAGAAAAAATATGAGTAAAAGATAACAACTGTTGATAAAAAAATAGCTAAGGAAAATAGAATGATTAATTGTTCAAAACTAAGAGAGAGGGAAAAAAGGACGAAATAGTAGAAGATATGTAAAAAAAGAAATCTTGGGAAAGAAATTTTATGCTTTATTTAGCTAGCTAAAATTAAAACAATTGTAAGTTCTTAAAAATTAGTTTTAATATTAAAAGTACACTGGTATAAATTTAGAATTTTTTATTTTCTCTGATAAAAGAATAAATTTTTCTTGGACTATTAGTCTGCTTTTGATAATAAGAGATTTTGAATTTTAAATTTTTAAAAAACTTTTTATTAAAATATAGCCAACATACAGTATTATATTACTTTCAGGTGTATACCATAGTTATTCAATACTTGTATACCTAAAGAAGTAATCATCATGATAAGTCTAGCAACCATCTGACACCATACAATGCTATCAAAATATTATTGACTATATTTCCTATGCTGTATACCACATCACCATGACTTATTTGTTTTAGACCTGGAAGTTTGAAAGTTTGAACCTCTATCCCCCTTCACCTTTTCCTCCTTTTTTTTTTTTTTGATTTTTCAATTACAGTTGATATTCAATATTACTTTATATTAGTTTTAAGTGTACAGCATAATGGTTAGCCATTTATGTAATTTGCACAGTGATCCCCTGACTAGTCTAGTATCCACCTGGAACTATACAGAGTTATAATCATATTATTCACTATATTCTCTATGCTTTACTTTATAACCCCTTTACTATTTTTTAACTACCAATTTGTACTTCTTAATTCCTTCACCTTTTACACCCTGATTCTCAATGCCCTTCTCATCCAACAATCATCAGTTTTATTCCCCGCATCTATGAGTCTGTTTCTGTATTGTTTGTTTATTTTGTTCTTTAGGTTCCACATATAAGTGAGATTAAATGATATTTCTCTTGGTCTGTATGACTTATTTCATTTAGTATAATACTTCTCAAGGCTATCTATGCTGTCTCAAATGGTAATATTTCATTAATTTCTATGCCAAGTAATATTCCATTGTATATATGTACCACAGTTTTCTTTTGATGTGCACTTAGATTGGTTCCATAACTTGGCTATTGTAAATAATGGCACAATAAACAGAAAAGTTTACTGCCTATGTTTTTATCAAGGAGTTTTATGGTTTTGGGTCTTACATTTACATTTTTAATCCATTTTGAATTTATTTTGTATATGGTGTAATAAGATTTTATTTTGTTTCATGTATCTGTCCAATTTAAAAATATATATATTAAACAGATAATATTTATGCCATTTTATATGCTTGCCTCCTTTGTCATCAATTAATTGACCATATAGGCATGGGTTTATTTCTGGGCTCTCTGTTTGGGTCTATTGATCTTATGCGTCTGTTTTTATGCCATTACCATGTTTGGATTACTATAACCCCTTAGTATAGTTTAATATCAGGTATTATAACACCTTCAACTTTGTTCTTCCTTCTCAAAATTGCTGTGGCTATTCAGGATCTTTTGTGACTCAATGTAAATTTTAGGATTATTTGTTCTAGTTCTGTGAAAAATGCCATCAGTATTTTGATAGGAATTGTATTGAATTTATAGATTGTTTTGAGTAGTATGGAGATTGTAATGATGTTAATTCTTTCTATCCATGAGCACAGTCCATGCTTCCATTTATTTGCATCTTCTTCAATGTCTTTCTTTAATGGCTTATAATTTTCTGAATACAAGACTTAACCTCTTTGGTTAAATTTATTCCTAGGTATTTTATTTTATTTTTGATGCAATTGTAAATGGATTGTTTTCTTAATTTTTCTTTCTGATAATTCATTTTTGGTGTATAGAAATGCAACCAATTTCTGAATATTAATTTTGTATTCTACTACTTTACAATATTCATTTATCAGCTCTAATATTTTTTGGTAAGATCTTTAGAATTCTCTCTATAAAATATCATGTCATTGGCAAGTAATGAATGTTTTATATCTTCCTTTCCCAAATAGATGCCCTTTGTCTCTTTATTTTGTCCGATTACTGTGGTAGAACTTCAAATATTATGTTGAATTAAAGTGATAAAAGTGGACAGTCTTCTCTTGCTCTTTACCATAAGGAAAACACTTTTAGCTTTTCACTGTTTAGTATGATGTTAGCTGTGAGTTTGTCATGTATAACCTTTACTATGTTAAGGTATGTTCTCTCTATTTCCACTTTGTTGAGTTTTTTTTTTTTTTAATTATAAATAAATGCTGAATTTTCTCAAATGATTTTTTCTGCATCTATTGATATCATTATATTTTTATCCTTTACTTTATTTATGTAATGTATTACATTAATTGATTCATGAATATTGAATCAACCTTGAATTCAATATTTAAGATTGAATTTAATTCAATATTCAACCTTGAATTTATTCCTGCATCCCAGTAATAAATCTTACTTAGTCATGGTGTATAATCTTTTTAAGGTATTGCTGAATTTGGTTTGCTAATATTTTGTTAAGCATTTTTGCATCTATGTTAGTGAGAAATAACGGCCTATTATTTTCTTTTCTCTCTTTCTTTCTTTTCTTTTTCTTTCTTTCTTTCTTTTTTTTTTTTTTTTGGTAATGTCTTTGCCTGGAAATGGTGACCTTGTAAAATGAGATTAGGAAAATTCCATCTTTTTGAAATTTTTCTTTATTAAATTTACCAGGGTGACTGGTTAATAAAATTATATAGGTTTGAAGTGTACAATTTAATAATATTTCATATGTATATTGAAATGTGTGTTCACCACCCAAAGTTAAATTTTTTCCATCACTATATATTTATGCCCCTTTACCCTTATCTACCTCTTCCCCTCTCCTCTTCTTTACAGTAATCACTAAAATATTATCTGTGTTTATGAGTTTTTAAAACATTCTATAACCATTTTTTAAACTCCATATCTGGTAGATTGTTTGTTCCATTCTATTTAGTTTGTTTTTTCTGGAGTTTTCTTTTGTTCTTTCATTTAGAGTATGTTTTTTTGTTTTCTCATTTTGGCTGCCTATTTGTTTCTGTGTGTTAGATTTATCTGCTATATCTACCAGTTTTGGCAGTGTTTCCTTATGTAGAGTAGTCCTTTGGGCCCAGTGGTGACGTCTCCCTGGTTATCTGAGCTGAATGCTCTGGGAATGTCTCTTGTGTAGGTTGTTTGTGCCTTCCTCCTATAGTTGAACCTTGATTGCTGTGAGGCTGAGACCACTCTTTCTCAGAAGGGACCTCTACAGCTGAGATATCTCACTCAATTCAAGACCACCACTTGTGGGTACAGAGCCAACCAATTCTGCATCTCTCCCCCTCCTACTAGACTCAGGATGGCTTCTTTATATCATGAGCTAATAGGACTTCTGTTAATCTAATCTTTAGTTGGTTCATCCAGTTGAATATTCCATATTTATTTGCAGTTATAATGTGGTCATGATAGGCGGCAAATGCAGTATCCATCTACTCTGCCATCTAGACAAGAAGTTCCTTTATCTTTTAAGTAATCAGCCTATAAAGCCAAGATTCTGTGTTTTATCAGAGCAATTTATTGTGCTTCATGTTGTCTTTATCGGGTCTTCAGTTACTTAAGAAAACTTGTTTTCTTTATCAAAAGAGCTGAAAATTATTTTCTTTTCTTACAACTATGTAACTTTCTGTATTTATATGTAAAATTTTTCACTATGGTTAAATGTGTAACTAAGTACTGTTTCACAGTGACATATAATCCTGTTTGACCAAGTGTTTTAAAATATTTTTCTATTGACAAAACTTGCCCAAATCAAATTTCAAATGAAGGGTTGTTTTTTTAAACCTTAAACTAAGTTTGAGATTTGTTCTCTCTCTTTATAAAGAGAAATGTAAACTGATTAAGTTTATTTATTATTTTAACTTACGTGGGAAGCATTGTCAAATAAGAAATGATAGTAAATCTGCTTTATTTTGTATTCGTATAGGTATATGTTATGTTTTCCTGAAATTGTATAATATTCCTATAAATCTGATATGTATAATATTCAGTCATAATTTCAGTTACTATCTTTAAAATTTATATATCACAGTAATAACTACATTTTTTAAACTAACTAAACTCTCATCAAACCTTAACAGTTGGCATTTTAAGTATTTTGTCATTTACAGATATTCATTATTTTACACTAATGTTTTTACAAAACTGAGATTCATGGAAAAAGATTTTACCAAGTGCTTCTGACCACTGATGCTGATGCAAAACAAGAAGGCATTAAATCTTGGGTACACATCCCACAACGGAAGTAGGCTCCACCTGACATCTGGTCCTTTGCTACTTCTGGAGATCTCCAAATTAAATTGACTAGATAAAAAAGTAGCTGACTGCTTTTTCTCAAGACAGCAGATCAAGACTTTATACTTTAAATAAACATGAAACTTTTTTTTTTCCTCTCTCTCTTTTTTTCCTTTACTCTCTCATTGGCTTGGAAAGATAATGCCAACATCAGTATTTCCAAGGCCATTACTAAGGGGGTAATCTATCAGACGGCTGGAATTTTTATCACCTCTAATCTGTTCATGATGTTAGAGACCACTTTGGTTTCTCTGTGAGCAATTTCTCTTCTGTTTTCAATATTGCTATAAAATTCAATTGTCCCACCCCCTTAGAAGTCATATATTCTACGCTTAAGGTCAGAACATCTAGTGTCTTGTTTTCACCTTTCTCTGACTATGATTGTACTTGTCCAATTAGACTCAAATATTTACACAAATTGTAGTACATTTGTACTCCCCACACTCTGATGATTATCTAAATCAGATCTGCTCCCAATCACAAAAAGATCTCACCAGCAGCATCAACACTGTAAAAAAATGTAGAACCACTTTTTATTTCAGACTAGGAGGTTTATTTCTCAAGCGTGCTAAAAATCTAACTGGTCTCAACTTGAATGTCAAATGCAACAATTCCTGTGAATGAATCCATTAACAATGCTACCTTAGTGGGAATG
>NW_011888982.1:1278667-1281146 GCF_000151845.1 Pteropus vampyrus
TTTTTTTTTCCTCTCTCTCTTTTTTTCCTTTACTCTCTCATTGGCTTGGAAAGATAATGCCAACATCAGTATTTCCAAGGCCATTACTAAGGGGGTAATCTATCAGACGGCTGGAATTTTTATCACCTCTAATCTGTTCATGATGTTAGAGACCACTTTGGTTTCTCTGTGAGCAATTTCTCTTCTGTTTTCAATATTGCTATAAAATTCAATTGTCCCACCCCCTTAGAAGTCATATATTCTACGCTTAAGGTCAGAACATCTAGTGTCTTGTTTTCACCTTTCTCTGACTATGATTGTACTTGTCCAATTAGACTCAAATATTTACACAAATTGTAGTACATTTGTACTCCCCACACTCTGATGATTATCTAAATCAGATCTGCTCCCAATCACAAAAAGATCTCACCAGCAGCATCAACACTGTAAAAAAATGTAGAACCACTTTTTATTTCAGACTAGGAGGTTTATTTCTCAAGCGTGCTAAAAATCTAACTGGTCTCAACTTGAATGTCAAATGCAACAATTCCTGTGAATGAATCCATTAACAATGCTACCTTAGTGGGAATGGTTTTTTCCTCAAGAGTATTTATTTTTGTCTGTGGTGGTATCATTTTTCTCATGCCTATGAATGCTTAGATAGCTGACACATAACTGGAAAATGCCTCTTAGGCTATCTACTGTGACCTTTTACAAACAAACTGACACACCTCAGTGGTTATCTCCCCTTAATTTGAAACGTTGAGTTAGAACAGACCAATGAGGAAGTGTTCATGATTTTAATAGTCACTTCCTTTGGCAGGTTACTAATTTCTTGGTTAGAAGTGAGTACAAATGAGGCCATGATCAGGTACCTCTCCTTAACTGTTGTAGATATTACAGAATCTTTAGATAAAGCAATAGCTGCCCTGAAAAAAATACTTAAACTCTGGTTAAAGTTGTTTTTGATAATAGGACAGCCCTTGATTATTTTTTAGCTGAGCAAGGAAGTATCTGTGCTGTGACCAACACCACTGTTGTACCTGGATTAAAACTTCTTGAAAAGTTGAAACTCAGCTACATAAGATCACTGAACAATCCATTTAGCTTCAGAAAGTGATAATTTCAGTAGAATGTTTCTTTGACTTATTTGATTCTGAGTGGATTACATCTTGGAGACCATGGCTCCAAAGTATACCCCAGACAATGGGCATTTCTTTACTTATAATAGTCATAGTAGTATTTATTTTCTTGAACTCTTTAATGCAGGTTCACAACCTTGAGTCATCAAGTAAATGATCTCCCTGAGACTGGAACATCAGGAAATAAATAAAGAAAATGACCAACTTAAAAAAAAAATGTAAATCTAACCTGTGAATACCATATAATATTAACAGCAGCAAAAACTGTGAGAACTTTAGAGGAGATGCTGGGAGTGATATTAATGCCTTAAATTTGATCATATCACTCAAGCTGAGAACCTGATCAAAAAGGAGAAAATGTTAACATTAGGATTAGAAATTGCAGATTTTAACAATTTTTTTCAATTTTTCAATTTGAATTTGGAAATTATTTTATGTCTTTTTTGTCAGGACACAACATGTGTCTGTTTATGGTACACTGCTGTTCTAAGAGTACTTGAAGCTTAGAAATTTTAGATAAGTTGTCTAAAACTGATGAAGTAGAAATTTGTTAATTAGCAGATAAGTCATTAATGACCTCAGTAAAATAAATTTTCTATCTTTAGATGTAGGGTTAGGAAAAAACACAAATAATCAGAATTGTATTTTTAAATAATCACTTATTTTATAATATTAGTTGCACTCGGTTATGGAACATTTGGCATTTTAAAAATATTATGAAAGAATTATTATGAGTATATCTATTATTGTTTATTTTGGTTTGGGGTATATTCTTCATTAAACTGAAATTTAAGAAAAAAAGTCTTTTCTAAAAATATCCTGATATATAACATACAGTCTGCTTCATAACAAGACAATGAAAGAGGGTATAATGTAATTTTATTATTGATCTTTTAGGTCGTTGCATAGAATTTGATGAGAATAAAAATGGTGATTATTATCCAGATCAACATTGTATTGGAAGTCTTAGCCATGGCAATAAGACAAGAAAGAGCATCCAAATTGGAAAGGAAAAAGTAAAACTTTCCTTATTTGCAGCTATACATAAAGAATCCTAAAGATTCCACCAAAAAACTGTTAGAATTTATCAATTAATTCAATAAAATAGCAAGATACAAAATTAATATTCAGAAGTCAATGGCATTTTTCTACATTGATAATGAACTTTTGGAAAGAGAAATTAAAAAAACAATCCCATTTACAATTGCATCAAAAATAGGAAAATACCTGAGTCAAATCAACCAAAAAGGTAAAAGACTTGTTCTCAGAAAATTATGTCATTGAAAAAAGAAATTGAAGAAGATATAAATAAATGGAAGCATAGACTGTGCTCATGAGTAGGAAGGATCAATATCATT
>NW_011888982.1:1282251-1292973 GCF_000151845.1 Pteropus vampyrus
CCACCATCAATTCAGAATTGCCACCATCAATAAATCGAAGAACAAGTGTTTGCAAGGATATGGAGAAATGGAGTCCTCATATACTGTTGGTGGGATTGTAAATTCGTACAGCCACTATGGAAAATGAAGGTTTCTCAAAAAATTCAAAACAAATCTACCTTTTGACCCAGCAATTAAACTTCTGGGTATTTATCCAAAGAAAACCAAAATGATCATTTGTAAAGATCTATGCATCCTTATGTTCATGGCAGCAAATTTTACAATAGCCAATATATGGAAACAAACTAAATACCCATCAGCAGGTGATTGAAAAAAGATGTTGTGGTTCATGTATACAATTCAATATTACTTAGCCATTAAAAAAATAAAATCCTACCATTTGCAACAACATACATAGACCTAGAGGTTATTATGCTGAGTGAAATAAGTCAGAGAAAGATAAATACCATATGATTTCATTTATATGTAGAATCTAAGGAACAAAAAGAACCAACTAATCAAAAACAGACTCACAAATATAGAAGACAATCTGGTGACGGTCAGAGGGGAAGGTGGTTGTGGGGCTGGGAGTTAGGGGTGAAGGGTTAAAGAAATACAAATTAGTAGTTGAGAGATGGTCACAGGGATAGTGAGCACAGCATAGGGAATGCAGTTAGCATTAATATAATGGCTAGATGTAGAACTAGAAGAGAGAAAGAGCAATCAGGGGGATTGTTTTATAAACTGTATAAATGTCTAATTGATGTACTGTATAATTAAAACTAATCATAAAATAAAATTTAAGAAATAATGATCATTAGCTCATAAACAAATGTTATTTTTTAACACAGTCTGAACAAGAAATAATTTTTAAGCTATTACAATTAAAGTTGCCTTTAAACGCAGTAAAGTGTATAAACAAGTAACATGTATGTATTATAACATAATTTGAAGTATTTTATTCTCATTGATTCTCTAGTTTTCATCTATGAGTCAAAGTTAAGTTTTTAAGAAATTAAAGAAATGCAAGTACAAGGAAAACAAAATGTCAGCAATGTCTATCTTTATTTATATGTTTTTACCAGTCTATATAACAGCAACTGCAGCCATAAATGTAATATACATTTAATATTAATAATGTAATGTATATTCAATAAGCATAATACATTTCTTTATTCTTAAAGTATTGTTCTCTCATCTATGCAATAAGATTGAAGGCATTCTTTTTTTTGGTTAAAAAATGTGAAAATAAGTTACTGATTACTATTCAAAGTTCAAATAATGAAATACCAATCTGAGAAAATTTATGGAAAAATAACAAAACAACTGTGAAATTGTAGCTATATTGGCAAAACCAATATTTTATATTTTATTTTTTCTGTGTGGTAGTGACTTACTTCTGAGATATAATCCATTAAATTGTCACATTTTAAAATGTCTATAATAATTAATTAAAGACATTTACCTCTAAAAGTAGCAACCAAAATGTCAACAAAGCAATTTTATAAATAAGCATATATATATATATGCTTATTTATAAAATTGCTTTGGTGACATTTTGGTTGCTATTTTTAGAGGTAAATGTCTTTAATTAATTATTGTAACCTCTTGACTTGCAAGACATTTTCTTCATTTATCAAACATTATTTGACAATGTTGAGTATATTTTAATATCCCAGGGCAAGGATATAATAATCCTACCTAAAACTATATGTGATACTTTATCCATATTTAATTTTATTGAACCAATATAGCTATCTCTGCATATCAGTTTAATAAGACAAGCGTTAAATGCCCATATTATGATACATCAATGACACATCAACTTAGTTTTTCTTTTCAGATTCATTCTGAAAAAAATATTCTATGTGAGTATTGGGATTTAGAGTGTCAGAGAAGGTGGTCAACATTATGCATGTGAAAGAAGATTAAATATAACATAATATTATTGAAAATTTCAAAATATTAAGTATCCAATAATAAGCTGTCAACTCTAAAGGTATAATGGATGTACTCGAGTAATGCTTTTAATATATTGTTAATATATTTTAATTTTAATATATAGTTTATTCTAAGCACATTTTCTTAGTGTTTCTTTATTAGTTTGTACTGCTTGAATTAAATCTAACCAAATCATGATGATGTTTTCTCAGTAAGATTAAGCTTTTTCACCTCTTGTTCTCAGTAATCATAGTAGCAAATTAATTTCACAAGTCTGCAAGGACAATCCAAACTGCATGGAAGTTACACAACAGAAAAGGATCTTTTTACATATTCATCAAAGCAATTAGTTACTTTTGGTCTCATTGACCTTAAACAAATAGACAGCCAGATATATCTCCACTCAAATGGGTTTATTCAGAACAACAAAGAATTTCAATTCAGAACAATCATTCTAATGGTGGACTACCAGCATGTTCAGAAAAACAAAAAGAAATACTTTTATGGGCCTGGGAGGGGCCATTGAAAACAAAGAGTTCATTTGAGAAAACTGAGTTCAAAGAATAACTTTTCATTGGCTTAGTTATGGCAGTCTCCCATTGGCTGAGCTGTTAGGAGATAAGGAGGAATCTTTTCTTTCTTCTGCCGAGGTAGTAAAGTAGTACCACTTCTTGCTGGAGACACAAGATATATCTCTTTCTGTTGGGGTCAGTAGTGTATGTTGAGTGACATGTGTGTGAGAGTTCTCCCTTTTAGCCTCCTAATTCCATTTTAAATGAGGTTTCTGTTTATTAATTTTAACAGCCTCAATAGTTGACTTAATCTAAATTATAATCATAGTCATAGTGTATAAGATTGCAAAACATAATTAAATCTGTTTGTCATAGTAGCTCTATCCCTTGAGTCCTTCCTCTAAATGTATTAGTCTGTCAGCATTTCTAACATTAACACCAGTTATAATTCTGTATGTGTGTATGAGCTTGTAAATGCAGATAAATAAACCCGTATATGACAAGTTTCTCTCAACCTTACTGATTTTGGGGTATAATTTTATTGATATTTCAAATAACTAGAATTTCACTGCTTTTTGCCCCAACATGCACCCATGATGCTGCAAAAGTTTCTCTAACTTTCCAACAACACCAATATGTGTAGACCAAACCTCTCCAAGAAGACCTGGAACCTGTTGAACTTGGGCTCTAACTTCCCAAGATCTGTGGTACAGGGCAGCCACTTCCACCAGGTGCTACTGATTTATGGGCAGTGACAATGTTCCTAGTATTCTTGCACTTCTGCTCATTTTCCTGTTTCCATATCCTATGACCTCTATCAGACACCCCAGACATCCTGCTGATGAAGGCTGCCTCAACTGTCATTTTCAATGAACAATAACTGTAGTAGTCTCTGGGGAAGTGGAAGGAAGAGAGGCTCAATTTCTTTTTCTACTATACAATGTATCTAAAGAATGCTCTTCTGTACCCTAGCTATTGCATTAATTTCTTATAGTAACATTGCTTTACAACACTCACAGAATTATAGCATGACTCTAGTACTAGTTATCATTCTGACACCATCTCTTCTTGGCCTCAGTCTCTCATTAGATTTGAATTTTCTGTGCATCTACTCAGTTTCCTGGAATTTTCATGCATATATAAACCTATTTTTAAACATATTAGGATTTGTTATACATCTATCCGTATATATTTAAAGACAACATAATGGGTTTTTTGCCCTCTCTCTTTACCATGATTCTCAGTCTCTTGTGTTCTCTCATTAAACAGAGAGAGGGGGAGAGAGAGAGAGAGAGAGAGAGAGAGAGAGAGAAAAGGAAGGACGGAAGGAAGGAAGGACGGGAGGGAAGGAGGGAGGGAGGACGGAAGGAAAGAAGGAAGGAAGAAAGAAGAAACATTCAAAATAGTGAAATATGAAAACAGAATATTATAACTTGCCATGAACATATTCAAATATGACAATGTACCTGAGAATTCTAAATTGAGCTTTTTAGACTTACGCAATTATCTTCTGTTATATGGCCACTAGCTGGATCTGTGTCAGTTGTTTGGTAATTTTAGGTTGGGTTTATGCAAATCTGTAAATAAATAGTAAGAAATCAACACCAATATGAAAATAATACTTTAAAATTTGTATATTATTTTATTAGTCTGTTACTTTATTTTCTATATAAAAGACAACTTTTTAAAAACCTCTATGGTTATAATTGGATCATTATATATTCATTCATTGTCAGTGCATTAGTCACGATAGTCTTGGATATGTTGTGATAACAACCAATTTAAAAATTCCAGTGGCTTAATAAATTAAGGATGTGTTTATTACTCAAGTTACACACAGTGCTGACAGATTTTCCACCATCTGAAACACCATCAATCACTTTGGCAGAGGGAAAGGGGGTTTAGCGAATTATGCAATTACTTCTAAAAGTTGCACACACTCATGTCTAACTGCAAGGGAATGGAGAAGAACTGGAATGCTAGAATATTGGTAAACAAGCCATTGACTTATACAGTTTGCCAAGGTAGTCATCGAATAATTCAGAGCATCTTAACATTTAATAGCAATTAATCCTCACAGTCTTGTGAGATAATCTACATACTGTTTTTCAGATGAGAAAAATGGGGCTAGGTATTTGTCTAAAATGTAAAATAAACAAAGATTATCCAAATGAGAAAAACAAAGGGTATTTATTCAGAATTTGTTATAGTAGGATAGTCAGCCATCAATCATCACTTGCATTGTTTCAGAGATTCTAAGGCAGACAGAGTAGAAACGTTTTATAGTGGAAAAAAAGGAAAGTTCAGGTACATATGCCTTGATTGGTTGATCTAGAAGAAGGCATCCTATGTGTTTGCTTAGGAGAGCAAACTTGACTTTCTCTAGTTTACCCTAAGTTGAAGGAGGTGGCAAAAATAAAGAAGCCAGCAGTTAATAATCAAATTCTAACCATTCTGGGCCCACTGCTGTCGAGATTATCATTGAGCTTCTGACTACAGCAAAGGTTGAGTTCAGAGTATCTTGTAATATATAGTCTGGTCTTCATTTGTTTCTATATTCAGTGTCTTAATGTTTTTCACTTATTTTCATTGGTCCAACCAAGTCATGTGTCCTTGAAATATTTTATGATGAAGGAGAACTTAAATACTGACTAATGGAAATAGTGATTAAGATTCAAAAAATATTTTTTAAAAACATAATATATCTTTGCATAAATTTCATAACAAGAGACAGTTCTAACAGTCACTTGCATACAAACTTGTGTTAATCTATTTATTGGCACAGGAAAATATTTTTATCTCTCATCTACATTTTTTGGGATAGGCACAGAGAAATTTTCATTTCATACTTAACAGTCAGTATAAAATCTTCACAAGCAAAAATCTGCCGATTTCCTGTGTTAAAAAATATGTACATATGTATATATATACTCATATATACACATATATACAAACATGCAACATATAAAAATTTGCACATATACATATTTATATATGTATATAAACATACATACATAATTAGACCAAAGATAGCTCATCATACAGATGTTCACAAGTATTCATTACATCATTTTCTCTTTCTTGTGCTTAGATCATTAGATAGATTATCTAGAGTACATGAACACAAAATAATCCATTTCTAGTGAATAGGTATTTTAATATAATGTAAAAATGATCTTTCAGAACATAAATTTATTGTCTTCATTAAAAAACAAACACAAAAATTAATACCCCAAATCTAATTTGGTTGTCTAACTTTTATAAAGTCAACAAAGAACACAGGCATTTTTATTTATAATTTTTATTGTTAATTAGCCCATTTATATCACATAACTGATATAATTTAATATAAATCACAGATCAGTAAATGACTAGTAAAACTTTTATAAGTAAATAATATAAATTAATGTATTATCAATTGATTCCTAATTTAAAGAGAAACCTTAATTTTAAAAAAGTTTCCAAAATATAAAATAATGGCAAAATTATTTTGAATAGAGTGTAATATTTTCAGGGTAATGATAACATGTCTCCAATGCTATTTCCATGCCCATCATTCCCAAAGGATATCTTTTCTGTTTTCTCTTAAATATTCTTCACACCAAGTACAGTATAGTCCTATAGTTTCAATCACCATCTTCCTGGCTCTACTTACCCCTGCTGACCATGTCTTTTATTCTGAGGGGCTCTCCTTCAGCTCTGTGTAGTTATCTTCTAGCCTCTACCTTTGTCTCCTATGGTGCCATACCTTACACTTCCCCCAGTAGGATACTTGGTATCTCCGATCCTTTTCCTCCCTGGTCATTCTCTTATTGGAGAACTTCAACTTCTCCCACAATTTTGACTCTAATTTCTAAAGCCACAGAACTTATCTTAGTCAGTTTGGGTTGCTTTCACAAATTAACATAGGTAAGGTGGCTTAAATAAGAAAAAATATTTCTTACAGTTCTTGAGGCTGGAGTCTGAGATCGAAGTTCCAGCACGGTCAGGTTCTTGGTGAAGGCCCTCTTCCTTATTTATAGATGATTATCTTCTCATTGTATCTTCACATGGCAGAGAGCAGAGGGAATAGGAGCAAGCTCTCTCATATCTTTTCTTGGGTACTCTTCTTACAAAGGCAATGATCTCACTTATGAAGGCTCTACTCTCAGACTTAATTTTCTCACAAAGGCATAATTTGTAATAACATCACATTGGTGATTAGGATTTCAATGTATAAATGGGGAGAGGTGGTCAAATATTCAGTCTATAACAGTTCCCAAACTTTAATAGCATAAGAAGCACCTGGGAAACTTGTTAAACGTGTACACATCTTAGTCAGAGATGCCAATCAAGTAAGCCTTGATTTGTGGCTCTTCAATTGTCCTAGACATCTAAGATCAAGCTGACCCTTTTCTTCTGATTTAGATACTCACTGTGTACTTGATATTACTACATAGGTATTTAATAGACAACTGAAATGAAGTATATGCAAAAGACAGCTCCTTACCATGACCAGGATATTTCATGTTAGCCCTTTCTTTCCTCTCTAGACTCATTTTATTCCTTTTTTCTCTTCCTTTACTGTATTCCATGTGATATTTTCTTTATCCACATTCTCACATTACAGCAGCTCCTTCTAACCACAGGAAAGAATAATTGCCAGTACTATTTCTTCTGCTTGGATACCCTTTCACTAGGGTTTTATCCAGTTCTTCTCGGATGGCACCTTCTTGGAGAGGTCTTTCCTTCTCACTTATTCTAATGAACCTCTGACTCTATCCACACCATACACCAGTTATTCAGTATCTCATCATAATATTGCTTTATTTATAACTGTTTTCACATTCTGTACTAACTTTATTTATTTGTTTATTTATTTATTGTCTTTGTGCCAGTGAGAGGTATATAAATACTTGATAGCAAGGATCATGTTTTTTTTTCTCTCCACTGTAGACTCAGTGTTGGACACAAGGAAAATGTTAACAGTCATGTTGAAAAGAATGAAGGAAGGAAGGAAGGAAGGGGAAAGAAAAAAAAGAAGGTGGGTTGGAGAGGAGGAAAATGGAGCTGTCTTTAATTCACGATGAATCTCTAAACTCATCTCGTTAGCATCCCTCATGTTCTTTCTTTTTATATTTTTTATTCTATTTTTATCTAGTCCCTTAGCAGCTTAAATTATAGAACAAAATATTTTTTTAAGATACTGATTCTTTTTTTATTTTTTATGCAGTGAAGGATGAAAAAGAAAAAGGAAGACGTTTCCTCCAAATAACCGAACTTTTACTTCCAAATTTTATGCTTCCTTCTCCCAGGGTATTTGGTAGAATGAATATCTGCTTTTAATTTAAATCCTTCCAGATTGCAACCCTTATTAAGGTTTTGGTGAGGAAAGCCTGATAATCTAGAGGTCCCAGCCCCATACCAGGTTCTCCAAACAAGGATTCCAGTGTTGGGAAGAGAACACCAGCCAAGATTGTGGCCGAGTGAGACGGAGGGCTGCTGGAGTCCCAGGAGTTCTTCTTAAAGAGCCTATATACAAACGTACTCACCTGAAATTTTGTATTAACCAGTGGTGGAGATAAAGCCAAATTAATTAAGGTAAAAATATTATGGCCCCTGTTCTTTGGTAACATAGAGGAAATCTATATTCATTACCTTGCATGACCAATTAGCTTTTTAGATTTTTTTTTTTTTTTTTGCCTCCGTCAAGAGAACATGTTATATAGTTATCAAAATAAACAGTTACTTGGCTTTTCCAAGGCAGGAAATTTACATAGAATCATGAAGGCTGCTTTGGACAGGAATCTGAAGTTTATGGAGAGAAGGTAGGATTCAGAAGATCTGAAAAGCCAAAGGACTAGATAATAAATATTTTAGCACCTCAGTTTCTTTATTGGACCTTCACAGCCAAGATATCCTTCCCAATTTTTAACCAACACATGTCGGTATGGGACCAGTCTGTTCTTCATCTCCAGCCCTCATACCAGTCTCGAGGTGGCTTCTTCTGTATGTCCTTAATTATAGGACTTCTGTTCAGCTAGATTTAAGGTGATTCTCAGTTATAATTGTTCTTCAATTTAGCTAGATTAGGGAGGAGAAAGGAAGGTTGAAGGGCATATGTTGATGATGTGGGCTCTCCAGAGATTTATATCAGCTCATCTTTCTTGAGGAGAGCTGATGACAGACTCTTCAAGTGATTTAGTGGAAGCTAGTGAAATGGAATTGAGGAGCTCTGTAGGGTTTATTCTCACACAAACAAAATAATGATTCTAAATATCTCACTGTATGATAGCTAGACTAAACAATTACAGTATAGAGAGGCATTGCTTCCAGTGAGCCACTGAGAAATTAGAAATGCATCACATCAGAAAGTAAGAATCATCTTTGGTTGATGGGAAGTCCTTTCTTTTTAGTCAGTATTGTGCTAGGTTTTCAGATCAGCTTTATTGAATGCACAGAACATCTAAAGAAATAGATCTCACAGCCTATCTATGTCCATGAGTCAAGGAGAAGTTTGTCATAAGAATCCTGGTTTGATTGCTACATGACTTTACAATCTAAGCACAGTGCAGATACCTGAATACTCTAAAGATGAGTGGAGGAGAGGAGAGTATGAATAAGAGAAAAATCTCTCAAATCTACAATGCTATTGGTACAAGCTACTTGAAAATTAGTCTGTTGCTAAAACACATCTGATTTTTATCATTCTACCATTTTCTCCTCACACTTATTATAAGATTCAGAATCCAAATATTCGTTAGCTATGAATGTTTTGTTGTTCCTGTGCATAAATCCTATGGGTTTACCATGTAAGATCTTAATATCTACTGAGAAGAATAATGATTGTGCTGTTTTGGCTAACCTGAATAAAATGCAATTCATATATCTTTTTTTGAAGTACATAACACTAGACAATATAATCATCTTGAAAAGAGTACATTAATCTTATTTTAGACTGAAAAGTTACATAGTACCAAAAAGGATGTGCTACACTGAGATAAAACAAATATAGAAATACATTTTTTAAAGAGTCATTAAATAAGGTTTATGTTCTGCTTTCAATTTCCCCCAAATGGAAGCCTTAAAAAGGAGAAGAGGGGTGAAATATAACAGTTGATGTCTTTAATTTTCAAGAAAAGTCTAAAGATGAGTTTCAATCTTATGTTGTTCCAAAAATGGCCTGTTAAAACCCTCTATAGATATGGAATTTTAAAAATTATTTGTGTTCTGTCAAAGTAAAATAAATGTTTTAACTTTAAAAAATAAACTTTACAAAGATTGTACTGAGTTTCCATAACACTGAGTTTAATAGACTATCTTCACAGGAATGGACCTGTACAGAGAGATTGTAGAGTAGAGCTCAGTTTTCAACATTTAAAAACTTTCTTGCATAAGTGTCCCTTCTTCTTTTAATTGGCTGGTATCTACTCATCCTTCATTACCACTTTAGCGATAGCCCACACAGGGTTGTTGCTGTACATCTGCTAAGTCCAAAGGACTGAAAGTTCACTTTTAGCACAAAGCTGGTACATGTATCCCTGTCATTGTAGTTACTGTGTTCATGACATGGTATCGATGACCCTTTCCATTATTTGAGGCCAAATATTAGTGTTTTTAATCTACAGTGGCTAATACATAATAAACAGTCAATACAGCATACATAAAAATAGTAAGTGAATGGATTGTTCTAATTCAGGATTTATTTCTCATTTCGAGGCAGACTCTCATTTGAGGAAAAATAGAATTTTAGTGAGATAGAGTCAGGAAGGACAGTATATTAATTTTTAAAGCAGGAATCCAATAAGCATAAATAGCTATGAAAGCAAAGCAAAATAACAGGCTTTATATTCAAAGTGAGTTTTGCTATTATTTGGATTTCTATATTACTTAAAGACAGAAAGTTGTGACAGAGAAGCGGATTTAATGCCCAGAATAATGTCATATGATCAGAACAAGGACATCCGTTGTTCTGTCAACTTATTTCTTATCTATTTTCTCTCTACATAATACATATTTATGTAATATGTATTATATATTTGTTTTATTTTTAGTTAAAATATTAAATTTATTTTAGAATCCAATATAACATTAAAGGAAAGTATGGGTTTCAAAGTGAAGGGCCAGGGGAGGGAGGGAGCAATAGGGGAATTGTTTTATCAACAGTATAGTTGTCTAACCAATGTACTGTATCCTTGAAACTAATTTAAAGAAATTACAAAAAATAAATAAATAATAAAAATAAAAAGGAGGGTTAAAAAATTTTTAAAATATTTAAAACAACTCATTTGAACATTTTTCTTTTGACTGT
>NW_011888982.1:1293023-1296379 GCF_000151845.1 Pteropus vampyrus
TCAGGAAGGACAGTATATTAATTTTTAAAGCAGGAATCCAATAAGCATAAATAGCTATGAAAGCAAAGCAAAATAACAGGCTTTATATTCAAAGTGAGTTTTGCTATTATTTGGATTTCTATATTACTTAAAGACAGAAAGTTGTGACAGAGAAGCGGATTTAATGCCCAGAATAATGTCATATGATCAGAACAAGGACATCCGTTGTTCTGTCAACTTATTTCTTATCTATTTTCTCTCTACATAATACATATTTATGTAATATGTATTATATATTTGTTTTATTTTTAGTTAAAATATTAAATTTATTTTAGAATCCAATATAACATTAAAGGAAAGTATGGGTTTCAAAGTGAAGGGCCAGGGGAGGGAGGGAGCAATAGGGGAATTGTTTTATCAACAGTATAGTTGTCTAACCAATGTACTGTATCCTTGAAACTAATTTAAAGAAATTACAAAAAATAAATAAATAATAAAAATAAAAAGGAGGGTTAAAAAATTTTTAAAATATTTAAAACAACTCATTTGAACATTTTTCTTTTGACTGTCTAAGCAGCATGTCAGAGAGCTTTCTACTCTAATATCAGCTTCAGCAGCTAGAGAGAAGAGAGAGTGGCGCTCATGGTATCTCACAATTCATTAATTTTTTTTAAACCATCAGTTGCCATGTACTCGTATTATAAGGATAATACAAAGTGAGTAAGACAGTTCCTTCCATTAACATTTATAAAAATATCTGTATTGAGTTATACTTTTCATAGAATTAAATAAATCTATTTTAAGTGTGCAATAAAATTTAACAAATGCATTCTGTGTTACCACCAGCAAAATCATGTTATGAAATACTTGTATTGTTCAGAAATTACATCACGCACATTAACAATCAATATCCTCCCACTTGCCGCAGGTAACCACTAAACTACTCTCTGTCACTTTGTTTTTATCTTTCTAGAATTTCAGATAAATAGAATCATTCTTTGAGTCTGGCTTTTTCTTTTCATCATGTTTTGTGTTCCATCTAAATTGTAACAAGTAACAGTAATTCATCACTCAGAAGTATTTTGTTGGTTATACCATATTTTTTAATTCATTCACCCATTGAAACATTAGTATTATCTCCAGCTTTGGCTCTTTGAATAGAGCTGCTATAAACATTCATGTACAAGTATTTGTATGGATTAAGTTTTCACTTATCTTGAGTAAATAATTAAGAATTAAATTGTTAGATTATATTGTACATGCATGCTTAACTTGTAAGAAATACTTGGACCATTTTCCAAAGTTTATCATTTTACATTCTCATCAACAAAGTATTAGAATATCAATTGCTACTTATACTAACCAATCATTATTTTCATTTTAGCTATTATAGCTTGTGAATATTAGTAACTCGTTGTAGCTTTAATTTGCATTTTCCTGATGATTAATAATGCTGAGTATCTTATAATGTGTGTGTGTATATGTGTGTGTGTGTGTGTGTGTGTGCATACATATATACATACATATATACATATATATATATAATTATATACATTTCAATATATTGGCCTAGGTGTTTCTCTCCTTATAATTGAATTGTAAGAGTTCTTTATATAATCTCTATAGTAGCCTTTAGTCACAATTATGTTTTGTAGATATTATTTCTACTTTTTTTCTAATTACTTTTTAATGTTGTCTTTTGGTGAATTTTTAATTTTGATGTTCATGTTATCTAATTTTTATCTGTTGTTTGTGCTTATAATGTCTTACATAAGAGATCTTTTCATGTTTTAATGTCACGAGATTTTTCACCTATGTTTTTCCCTAGAAATGTTATAAACTCAGAGTAAATTTTGACTTAAGATATGACATAAGCAGTGGTGGTGACTGTTATTCTTTTATTGATGTGAGGTTACCACAGTACCATTTGTTGAAAAGATGGTTTCTTCACTTATCCACTGCATTACTTTTGTAGGTTAATTTTGTGAACACCTCATTCTCTATTGACACCTCCGAGGAAAAACATGGTTGTAAAAGAGGTACTGTATATCCTTCAAAACATTGAAAGAAGGTATTGTTATGTCAAAAAAGTTTTGGTATGCCATGATTTTTCTATATAAATTTAAGAATCTGCTCAATTTCTACAAAAATAACAACTAATGGAATTTTGTTTGCGATGTCTTTAACTCCATTAATAAATTTGAGGATATTTGACATTTTAAGATATTGAGAAAACCATTATTAACATCTTCATGAACATGGTTAAGTCTTTCATTTTACTATAATTAATATTTTATAGTATTCAGTAGAAAGGTCTTGCACATCTTTAATTTTCTTCTATAAAAATTATTTTAGTGCTAACTTAAATGGGTTTTTAAAATTTTATTTATATTATTTTTACTGATAGTACATAAGATCTAATTATTTTGTATATTAATTACTAATTCCATGAAATCATGAGATTTCATTAGTATTTCTAAGAAATACTTTGTACATTAACATTTTTATATAAATGATCATAGTATGTGACAATTGAAATAGTTTTACTTATTTCTTTCATATTTCTATAAATTTTATTTCTTTTTCTTAACTTATACAGAATAAGACTTCATGTGCTATTTTAAATAGAACTGGAAAAAAATGGACATTCTTTCCTTGGTTCTAATCTTAATCAGATGTTCAGTTTCTCAGTTATTAATGTTGTTTTCTTTATTTAAAAAAAAAAAAAAAACTTTTGGCTTCTGGTTAAGATTTTGGAGTAGATAAATGCTTTACTTGCCTCCACTCATGACCACATCAAAATTACAACTAAACTACAGGACTGCCATCATTGGGAGTCACCTGAAGTCTAGCTGAACGGAAATCCCACAACTGGGGACATTCAGAAGAGGCCACCTCGAGAATCATAGGAAGGATGGAAACGCAGAACAAGCTGGTCTTATACCCATGTGTGACGATTAAGAATCAGGAGTGATATCTTGGCTGCTGAGGCCCTTCCAGAGGAGTGAGAGGTCCTGGCCCCATTTGGGCTCCTCATCCCAGGTTTCCAGTGACAGGAAAAGAAGTCCTGTGACTGGCTATGAAAATAGTGGAGATTGTGACTGAGTGAGATGAAGGGTGACTGGAGTTGTAGACGTTCCTCTTAAGGGGCCCATTCACAAATTCACTTACTGACGAACTCATTCGCTTTGAGCTCCTGCTCTGGGGCAGCAGCTAAAAGGCACCAGAGACATATGGGGAAGAACTGAATTAACTGGCTTCAGGGCGAGGACTGCAGGGGTAGCTTTTTCCCAGACAGGAGTGCTGAAAAAATTTGTTATTTTGTTGAGCTCTCCACCCTCACAGGTGGCCACCATATCTGAATCTCTATCAACCTG
>NW_011888982.1:1296429-1298404 GCF_000151845.1 Pteropus vampyrus
CTAACACTGGTCACCATGCCATGATGATTCCCTAAGACTCTGTCTAACACAACTTGTGGGCCCACCCGAGCTGATATAAGTGGATTTTCCATACAAACATCCTGTCTTGTCTCATGCGGAATTTCGTAAAATCTCTTAAGGTACGCAAAACCTAAACAAGTAGCATCGGGCTTTGGGGGGCCCTGTACCTCTTGCTGAGCAGCCCCAAGCTTGGGATTAGAGGCAACCAGCCTTGGTTTGCAATTTGGCCTCTCGAGACAGTTCTAAGCCCTGCATGGTGACAACTATTTACAGATTGCTTGGTGACACTTGCCAAGTGACCCTAGGCAGGGCACAGGCTGAGGCTGAACTTGGACTGCAGTGGGCCCCATTCAGGTGAGCCCCAGAGTCAGTTCACCTGGTGGCTGGCTTCAGACCTAGCTGGAGCACAACCTGGACTGTACACCCAAAGAGAAGACTGGGCAGGCGCCAGAGCCCTGGTAAAGCGAATCCTGCTTTGTAGGGACAGCCACTTATTGGCTGTACCTCATAACAAATCAGCCCTAAGGAAATTCTTCCCATTAATGTGCTAACAGCAACCAAGGCCCAACTATAACAGGAGGGCATGCACAACTCCCACGAGAGACCCACTTGGACTGCACCACTGGACCCTGCAAGACATCTACTACATAAGACCACTTAACTAAGACTGGTAGACATAGCAGATCTATCTAATATATAGAAACATACACAGAAAGGCAGCCAAAATGGAGAGACAAAGAAATATGTCCCAAATAAAAGAACAGAACAAAGCTCCAGGAAAAGAACCATACAAAATGAAGATAAGCAATCTACCAGATGTGGTGGTCAAAACACTGGTTATAAGAATGCTCAATGAACTTAAAGGAAGAATAGATGAACTCAGTGAGAACTTTAACATAGAAATAGAAAACATAAAAATGGAGAGTTAAAACATTAAAAAAAAAACAATCAGAAATAAAGACTATAATAATTGAAATTAAGAATGTATTAAAGGGGATCAATAGTTTACTACATGAGGTAGGGGGCCAAGTCAGTGATTTAGAAGATAAGGTAGCAGAAAATACCCAACCAAAAGAGCAACATAAATTTAAAAAAACAGTAAAATAAAGTTAGTTTAAAGGATCCCTAGGACATCAAGTGTGCCAACATTTACATCATAGGGGTACCAGGGACAAAAAAGGACCCAATAATCTCCAGTTATTTATTTATTTATTTATTTGGAACAAACTCAAAACACTATTTCAAAAGAATATATGAATCCACACTTTTATTGCAGCATTCTTCATAATAACCAAGATATGGTAACAACTTGAGTGTCTATCAATAAATGAATAGATAAAGAAGTGGTGGTACATATATACAATAGAATATTTCTTAGCCATAAAAAGAATAAAATCTTGCCATCTGCAACAACATAGATGAACCTAGAGGGCATTGTGCTGAGTGGAAGAAGTCGGACAGGGAAATACAAATGTCATATTAGTTCACTTACATTTAGAATCTAAAGAACAAAATAAACAAACAAACAACAGAAACAAACTCATAGATACAGAGAACATTTTAATGGTTGCCAGATGGGGGGAGCTTGGGTTTGTGAAAAAGGGGAAATTACGAATTAAGAAGTACGAATTGGTAGTTACAAAATGGTCATGGGTCTGTAAAGTATAGCATAGGAATAGAGTTAGTAATATTATAATAACTATGTATGGTGTCACGTTGGTACTAGACTTATTGAGGTGATCACTTTGTAAGATATAGAAATGTCTAATCACCATGTTGTACACCTAAAACTAATATAATATATGCTAACACTATTTGGAAAATTAAAAATATATTTTAAAAAGTTCTTAATTCTGTTACTGTGAGAAATAATATTACTGATTTTCTAATATTACGCCAACCCTGCATGTCTTGGATATATGCCAACTGGGCCATTACATATATATATCCATAT
>NW_011888982.1:1302074-1379860 GCF_000151845.1 Pteropus vampyrus
ATATCCATTGAGAAGGATTTTTCTTTCACATAATATGATTGCTATTATTCTATAGTTTTCTTTCTTGCCATGACTTTACCTGGTTTTAATGTGAGGTAATGGTGATTTCAAAAGTGACTTAGGAAGTATTTTCTTCTCTACATTCTTAAAACATTTTTGGTGGATTGGCGATATGTCTTCTTAAGTTTTTAATAGAATTTATCATTAAGGACATCTGGGCCTGAAAATTTGTGTGTGTGTGTGTGTGTGTGTGTGTGTGTGTGTGTGTTCAGGTTTATTATTATTTATAATATTTTATCTTTCAAGAAATTTTTCTGTCTCACAACTTATCAAATTTATTCACATGAAATTGTTTATAATATTCACTTATTTTTTCATGCTTATAGGATCTAAAGTAACATTTTTTTTTTATTACTGATGTAGGTGAACTGTCTTTTTCAAAAATCAACCTAGCTAAAGTTACAACTTCACTGATATTTTCAAAGTATTAAAATTTTATTTTCTTAATTTTTTTATAGTTTGTCAGTTTTAATTTCATTGATTTCACCTTTATTTGAATCATGGCATTACTCATAAATAATGTGAGTTAATTTACTCTTTTTATTTAATTTTTTTAGATGATGCAATAGATCATTTAAATGATGATTTTTCTTTTCTATTTTAGACAGTTAAAAATTTAAATACTTGCCTACGCATTATCTAGCTGGATCTCATGTCTACCAATATTTTTATTTCATTTCTTTTAAAATATATTCTGGTTTTCCTGCACTCTCTTCTGTGACTTATGATGCATGTGTGCATGTATATGTCTGTTTAGTTTTGTATGGTTTAATCTCCAAATATGTGGAGATTTTTATATATCTTACTGTATTGATTTATAATTTCTCAAATTTAGTCAGAAAATACTCTATATGATTATAATTCTATTAAATATTAGAAACTTTTTTATGTTGTCTATATTGGTGAACTTAAGTTCCATTGAACTTAAAAAGAATATGAACTCTGCTGTTAGGTAGAGTGCTCTAATATTGTCAATTAGCTCAGGTTTGTTATAATGTTTCTCTAGCTTTCTATATTCTTTCCTAATTTATTTGTTTTATCAAATACTGAAAAATGAGTATTGGAAGCTCAAACTGAAATTGTATATTTTCTGTTTTGTTAATAGGTATATTAATAGGTATAAAGTGTTATATAAGATTGTTATTTTTCTTAATAATCTCTTTCATCATTATAAAATATTCCTCTATATTTATTATGATATTTCTTGTTTTGAATTTTGGTTTTATGGATATTAATGTAGCCACTTGAGCTATCTTATGATAAGTGCTTTCAAGGTATGTCTTTTCCATCCTTTAGTTTTAACCTATTTGTGTTTTTATATTAAAAGAGTGTTTCTTTTAGGAAGAATGTATTTGCATCTTGATTTTCTTATATTCAGTCTCAGATCTCTGCCTTTCAATTGGAGTGTCTAGATTATTCATTTCTAATGTCATTAGCAATATAATTGTGTTATTTGTCATTAGTTTTCTATTTGCCCCACCTTTTTTCTTTTATTAGCACTTTTGATTAAGTATTCTTTTTTAGTATAAAATTTGATCTCACTTTAAATTATTAAGTAAACATTATTGTTTTATTGCTGGTTGTTCTAGGGTTTATAGTATGAACATATAACATCAAAGTAATTTTCAAGTTATACTATGTTACTTTTTATATTAGGACTTTACAACAATATATTTTCCTTTACTTATTATTTTCAAATATTTTACTACAATGTATTTTATTAATCTGATAATATAGTTATTAATTTTTTATTTAATTATTTCTTTAAACAATGTTAAAAATGAGAAATATCAGTAAGTGCCATTTTCTCATTTTTAATATTTCTTTAAAAATGTTAAAAATGAGAAAATGGCACTTACTGATATATCTTTTTTTAGCACTCTTTATTCTTTTTGTAAATAAAAGTATGCAACTGTTGTCATTTTCTTCAATCTAATGAACTTCCTTTAACATTTTTTTATAGCACATGTCGGCTGACAAATATTTTTCTTAGCTTTTATTTAGCTGCAAAAAGTATTTTGCCTTCATCTCTTTCGACCAGGAGTAGAATTTTCAAATGACTACTGAAGTAAGCAATAAATTTCTACTCGTAATTGAAACAAATGACATTTGTATTTAGAATCACAGTTCTCCAACTTTGAAACTTCTTTGGAGGGGTTTTGTTTTTTCTTTTGAAATGTAGGTCTTTGAATAAATTTTCTATTAATTGAAACTTTCAAAATTAAATTATAATGTATTTTGAGGCTTCTTCGTTAATCATTTTTATCAGTACATGGTGCAATGAGCTTGCAGCTTTTTCATTTGCACTTGTAACTTCAAAATGTAGCTTAACAGTGAAATATATGAAGACACTAACTCAGACACTTATTAAACAAAGGAAGACATTTCCCGGTATTTTCAGATTCTGCTTAAAAAGTCTCTATATACTACTAATACTTTTTCTTAATTGTATGAATGTTTAGCTCTTTTCACTTTAAAACTTTACCATGTTAAACAAATTATATGAACAAGTACTTTTCTTCATGTTGCTATCACTTCTGTATTTACCCTTCCCTAATTTGCAGAACTGAACTCTAATGTACAAAGTATGAAACACAGAAAACTAAAAAAAAAAAGAAAGAAATGTATAAAGACTGTAGAACATATCTTATTTTCATATTCTTTGTCCCTTAAAGGGAAAGACCTGGCTGAGCCAGCTATTCCATGCTTTCCAAGTTACTGTGTATTATGTTCACAGTGAAGAGACCATAATTAGATTGCAAAAGGATAGCAAGTGTCTTTGACTTGTTATGCAGCATATCAAAGGGGTCTCTTCTCACAATTCCAGTTTTCATTACTCAGAGCCATCTTTCCCATCTTTTCTCCTTCTCTCAATATTTTCATTTGTCCATCATTTCTCTTTCGTCTTTATTTTCCCTCCATTCTTCGTTCCTCTCTGTTAAACCTTGAACTGAAATAAGAAAATAAAACAATAACAACAACAATGACAAAATAGATTTAAAACAAAGGAACAGAGATTTGGTTCAATGATTCTATTCAACTTAAATTTATTTGCAAATATTACAAAATTTAAATATTGGCTAAATCCCTTAAATCTTATTATCCTAATAAGATATCTACTGTAAAAAAAATTCTAAGGATGAAGACATCAGCACCATGATAATGTCGTTCCTCTTTTTTGTTCCCATTTTTAAAAACAAAAAATCATCATCCATCAACAAACAAAAGTACCTCTGTGGGAGTCATGGGATCCAGTACCATATGCCAAGAAATGTGGGAGGAGTCTTGACAATCTGTGCATTGGTCGATAAGCAGAAAACTATGGTATGAGCTGTAAAACCAGCAGAAGACAGCAAACTATCCCCAACTCTTCTCAGCCACAGTCAGTGAAAAGATGGAGAGCGCTAGTCTGAGAAGACATTGACAAGAGGCTTTTTCAAAGGCTAGCCTTCCCAAGGAGAGATTCCAACACTTCGCTGGAGTGAAAAAAAAAAAAATATGAGTTTAGATGCATTGGAGAGGGTAAGAGAAACTTTGACAGTTGCACCCATCACCCAAGGGGGCACAATGTGGGGCTTAACTAACTGGTGATAACTTCTGGGACAAAGAAAAGGGAGAGAAGTAAAGCAGTGTTTGGCTTCCCCAGCTATATAAAATGCTGCTGGATAACAAGGTTTCTATCTAGCAACACCCAGAGTACTGAAGTGAGAACTTCATGAAAAGGAGGGAGGGTAGAGATTGAGAAAAAGGCAGGTAAAATATCAAAGAGCACTAAAGGAACATGGTCCATCTGACTTCATAATTTCAATAGGAATCCTGCCCATGAGCCACTGGAAAAACTTCACCTAAGGAACCCCCTCCACATCTCTCCCATGGACAGCATTAAAAACCCAAGTGCTAAACTCACCACTCCCCTCATTCTGCAGCAAGATCCTTGTGAATGCTCATGAGTAAAACATCAAGCAAACTCCAATAGACAAGGAATGTTTTCAGATGATCAGACCTGGGTATGTGGGAAAGGAAGAAATCACAAACTTGAACCATAGTGCCACCCTCTAGAGAACAACAACAACAAAAAAAAGAGTTTTTCAGCAGCTGGCTTGATGAGTTATAAAAACCAGAAAAGATATACAAGCTTAAAAATTCAACTAAAAGAGTGAGCAAGAAGTATAGAGCAGGTGTATCCATAAAAAAATCAGAGAAAATCCCAGATACAAGAAAGGCCACTGAAAAATATTTCCTACCCAAATAGAGCTAATAAAGACCTAAGAAAATATCTGCTACCATGAATTCAAAAACAGTAATGCAAAATTCTAGGAAACATGAGGAATCAAGGAAACATGTAATCACCAAAAGATAAAAATAATCCTCGATTGACCAAACTTGAAGACTTAGCATTTTGCAATTTAACTGATTACGAATTTGAAAAACAAAACAAAAAGTAGAAAAACAAACAAAAAAAACTTGTTCTGAGGAAGCACAATGAGCTGTAAGAAAATATAGAAAGACAATTCGATGAAATCACAAATACGGTATACAAATAAAATGAAAAATTTAACAGAGATAGAAACCATAAAAAAGAACTAAACAGATTCTGGAGTTGAAGAATTCAATAAATGAAATTTAAAAATGCAATAAAAAAGCATTTATAACAGAAGAGAACAAGTGGAAGATCAAATAAGTAAACTAGATGATAAACTTTAAAATAACCCAGTCAAAGAAGGACCAAAAAAAAAAAAAAAAGAAAGAATGAAAAAGCACAAAGAAAGTCCACAAAGACAACATTGAAAGTACAAATATTTTTTTAAAAAAATTTGAGTTCCAGGAAGAGAAAAGAGGGAGAAAGAAATAAAAGTGTATAAAAAGAAACAATACATGAGAACTTTCCAAACCTGAGAAGAGTTGGACATCTGAGTTTGAGAAGCTAATAAATCATTCTATTATCAGAATGTAAGATGACGTTCTCTATGAAACATTATAACTGTCAAAAATCAAAGACAAAAGAGAATTCTAAAAGCAGAATAAAAATATAAGATTGTAACCTACAAAGCAACCCCCATTAGGCTACCATATTTATCAGCAAAAATCCTATAGGCTAGGAGAAAGTGGAATGATATATTCAAAATATTGAAAAAAAAAATTCCCAGTCAAGAATACTTTTTCTGGAAAAGTTATTCTTTAGATATGATTTCTCAGACAAAAAAAGCTGGGGGAATAGGTGTTACTTTTTCTGTGAATATTTGGTAAAATTCACCTATAAAGCCATCTGGACCAGGACTTTTGTTTTTTGAGAGCTTTTTGATTACTGATCTGATTTTGTTGGTGTTCATCATTCAGTTCAGGTTTTCTGTTTCTTCTTGACTCAGTCTTAGAAGATAGTATGTTTCTAGGAATACATCCATTTCTTCCAAATTGTCCAATTTGTTGGCATGTAATTACTCGTAGCATTTTCCTATGATCTTTTGTATTTCTGTGGAGTCCGTAGTTCTCTTTTATTTCTGATTTTATTTATTTGAGTCTTCTCTCCTTTTTTTTTTTTTTCCTTGATGAGTCTGGTTAAAGGTGTTTCAATATTGTTTAACCTTCCAAAACACCAGCTCTTGGTTTCTTGATCTTTTGTATTGTTTTTCTACACACTATTTTGTTTATTTCTGCTCTGATCTTTATTATTTCTTTCCTTCTACTAACATTGGATTTTGTTTGCAGTTCTTTTTTTAATTCTTTTAAGCGTAAGTTTAGAATGTTTATTTCAGCTTTTTCTTGTTTCTTGAAGTAGGCCTGTATTGCTATGAATTTCCCTCTTAGGACTGCTTTCTCTGTGTTCCACAGATTTTGAGTTGTGTTTTCATTTTCATTTGTCTGTAGGTATCTTTTGATTTCTTCCTTGATCTCATTATTAACCTATTTATTGTTTAGTAGCATGTTATTTAGCCTTCATTTTCCAGTTTTTTTTTTCTTGTAGTCGATTTCTATTTTCATACCATCGTGTTTGGAAAAGATGCTTGATATTATTTCAATCCTATTAAATTTGTTGTTAGTTGTTTTGTGGCCTAACATGTGGTATATCTGGAAAAATATTCCATGTGTCTTTGAGAAGAAAGTATGTTCTACTGCTTTGGGGTGAAATGCTCTGAAAATATCTATTAAGTACATCTGGTCTAGTGTGTCATTTAAGCCCATCGTTTCCTTGTTGATTTTATGTCTGGGAGATCTGTCTGTTGGTGTCAATGGGGTGTTAAAGTCTTCTATTATGAGTGTTCTACTGTCAATCTCTCTTTTTATGTCAGTCAAAAATTGCTTTATATATGTAGGTGTTCCAATGTTGGATGCGTATATGTATACTAGAGTTGTTTTCTTGTTGTATTGATCCTTAAAGGAATATATTTTTGTGCTACCCAGAGAAAATGTAAAAATTGTTATTTATCAACAGAACTGATCTAAATATATATGTGTAACCATGGGAAACTATGGGCATTTATTTTTTGAGATAAACACAAATCTATCATAATATAATACATATTATAAATATATAATTTTCAGGTCCCTTTGGATATTTTAAAATAACATATTGAGTACTATAAAAATCTCTGAACAGTAATCCCATCTGTTTTATTTATAAAATCTAATCAGGACAATTAAGACATGCTATCTCTGTTTTTAATCTATTAAATCACATTTTATAAAAGCTGCGTATTAATAATAGTCTATGAATCATGCTATTATTTCGGCAGGTTTCCTTTCCTTTCATGTTTAAAGCACTTAGCAGTAAAGGGAATTTCTTTAATATTCTGGTTTTAACTTTCTTATTTCTTCGTTTCCAATGTTTTGACATATTGTATTTTTTTAGTCCCCTTGATATCTAAAAAAGCTCAGCTTTCGAGAGCAATAGAATATAAAATTGTAAATTTTATGCTCTCAGCTTTTTATGCCTTCTACAAGTGAACTTTTTTGGTTAGAAAAATAAAAGAATCTGTCTCCGTATACTCTGTTACCTTACAAGTCCAAATTTATCAAACTCAGAGTTTTCATATATATAAATCTATATCATGTGGGGATGTTATTTATTGTCAATAATAAAGACGAGTGGAGTGGAGTGTGTGGAATAAACTAGAATGTATTTAGAAGATATATTTGACATATGAATATGAACAGTCCTACTCTGTGACAAAACAACACTTAATGTTTAAGTAATGATATTCTAAAATGAAGGAGACTTTTTAAAATTGTAGTAGCAGGACTTTGAAATTATAGAAGTTACTGGACTATTTTCAGTAACAATAAAATTGTCAATATAGTTTTTAATGGAAAAGTTAATTTTGTTTTCAAACATATGATTCACTACTGTTTAGACGAATTTAATTTTCTTCTGGAGAGCTGATTCATTTATTCTAATGTATTCTTGTTTCCTTGATGTGACCAAGAATTACATTTTAAAGATTCCATGGTTATAATTTATGAGAAACAGAGCAAAGCACGGAAAGGTGGAGGACTGTTATATGCATTATATTTTCTGCATTATTTAACTTTCAACTGTATGCAAGTATTAATTCAATTAAAATTATGTTTATTTTTCTATTATTAGTATAAAACTGATATATTTATTAACTGGATAATGTAAATTATTTAGTAAATGTGGTTAATGTATAACTTCTTAAATATTTGGAAATAAAAGATTCTTACATCATGGCACAAAAATATATTCCAACTAGAATAAAAAATTATATACATATATTAAATCATGAAATACAGAAGAATTCACTTAAATAAGAGGGTACTTTTTTCCATATATGACCTAAGATAAAAATGGGAAAAAAATGATCAACAGAATTAAATATAAAATTATTTTAAAATCTATTTATTACAAATAGATCATAAGCCAAATCAGAAATATAAAACTATAAAAAAATACCTGAATACTGTAAGAAATAGGGTTACCAGCCTTCTGAATAATAAACATTTTTTTTTAAAATCCATAAGATATATTGAGCACTTTTGTGGACAATTGGGCAAAATTTGTTTTTTAAATTTATTTATTTTTAAATTACAGTTCATGCAAAATATTATACTAATTTCAAATATGCAACATAGTGATTCAACATTTATATACCTTATAAAGTGAAGAGATCACCATAATAAGTCTAATAAATATTTACCACTGTAGAAAGGTATTACAATATTATTGACTATATTCCCTGTGTTGTACATTACATTCCTGTGATTTATTTTATAACTAGAAGTTTGTATTTCATAATGCCCTTCGTTTTTTTTTGTCCATCCACTCACCGACAGCCATCAGTTTGCTCTCTGTTCTCTGTATCTATGAGTCTATTTATGTTTTTGTTTGTTTGTTTGTTCATCTTTTTTTTCAGAATTCACATGTAAGTGAAATCATATGATATTTGTCTCTGTCTGTTTGACTTATTTTACTTAGCCTAATACCTTCTAGGTCTATCTACATTGTTGCAGATGGCAAGATTTCATGTTTACAGATGGCTCAGTAATATTCCATTGTATATATGTACCACATCTTTTTTATTCATTCATCTATCAGTGAACACCTAGGTTGCTTCCATATCTTGGCTATTGTTAACACTGCTGCAGTACACATAGGGATGCATTATCTTTTCAGATTAGTGTTTTCATTTTCTTTGGATAATTACCCAAAAGTGGAATTGCTGAGTCATATGGTAGTTCTATTTTATTTTATTTTATTTTTTTAGAAATATCTATACTGTTTTCCATAGTGGCTGCACAATTTTACAATTTCACCAGCAGTTCATGAGGGATTCCTCTTGTCCACATTCTCACTAATATTTATTCTTTGTTGTCTTCTTGATCATAATCATTCAGATAGGTGTGAGGTGAGATCTCATGGTGGTTTTGATTTGCATTTTGCTGGTAATTAGTGATATCAAGCATCTTTTCATGTGTCTGTTGACCATTTGTACGTCTTCTTTAGAGAAATGTCTATTCAGGTTCTCTGCCCATTTTTTAAATTGGATTATTTGTGCTTTTCTTTTTTCTTGCATGTTAAATTGTATGAGTACTTTAGAGTTAATTTACTGAGAAATAAATTCAACTACTGCTAAATATGTGGAGAAAATTAATTTATCCGATAAAATTTGAAATTAAAAAATTTCAAAATAAGATAAGTATACAGTACTTATTGCTTATGTAATTGCAAGTAATGTCTAATTTTGATATGTTTTAAGTATTCAAATGTCTATGAAATATATCTACAAAAGAATGCATAAAATGGATACTGATTATTTAATTAATAATAAAAATATAACCAGTACACCCACTACTCAAACAAAGACACAGAAAAATATAGATATCTTAAAAGCTTTGTGATAATCCATCAACCACACCTTTCTCCACTTCTTCAAGGACTAATCAACATTCTAAATTTTACAACCCAATTTTAAAAATAGTTCTACTTCCAATATATGTATATCTAATATAATTTATTGTATATCATTATATAATATATAATTTTTGCTTTTAACTTTTCATACTCTTTTCTTTTTTGACTTGCCACTTTCTCTTTATGTATAGTTTTTGAAATTTGTCCATGTTGTATGTAGTTGTAGTTCATTCATTTGTGAGGTTGTATAGTATTATGTAATATGAATGCACTAAAAAATATACATGTTTTACTTCTAATAGATATTTGTATTTAGTTTTTTCTTTAATAGTTTTATGAGCAGTTCTGTAATTTGCCTCTTAATATCACATATGCAAAAAATTTCTCTTCATAAAAGTCTCTCATCTATATATATATATGAGCAAAATAGGTAGGACTTAAGTTTATACATTCTCATTTTAATAAGTATATGAATTTTTTCAAAGTGGTTGTAATAACATATATTTTTATTAACCATGGCTAAGTTACTGTTGCCTCACATCTTAATGACTTAATTTTTTAAAAACTATCTGACATTTTTTCCAATTAGATAAATATATAACAGTTTCTCATTTTGACCTCAATTTGCAAATGAATTGAGAAACTGTTATATATTTATCTAATTTGATTATATAACAGTTTGATTACTTGTGATGTGTGTATATTCATATAATTTAGGGCCATTTGTGTTTGCTCTTCTAAAATGTCTGCTTGTTTCTTTTGCTCATTTTTCTAATAGGTTATTATTATTATTAATGTTCTCAGAGTATAACGAATACTAATCTTGGGTTAATTATATAATTTCCAAATATCTCCTCAAATGTGTGGCTTATATTTTCACTTTCTTTATCGTTTGTTTCAAAGAACAATAATAATTAATCTAATGCAGTCTAATCTATTAAATATTTTCTTTATTATTTGCAATGTTTAACATTGATATCCATTACCTAACCTGAATTTATAAAAGCAGAATAAGTTCAAGTTAGATAACATAATCATTTAATATGTCACTAATCTAAATTCATAGTTATTTTTCATATATTTGTTTTTGTTTGCATGTTTTGTAAGATTGCGAACATAGCAAAGTCAATTATATAAATGGGAACAATACTTCTGTTGAGTATACTAGAAAAACTGGGAAAAAAACTAAAATGGCTTGAATTAGAAAATTAAGGAACTATGAAAAAATGAACTATTACAGAGTCAAGACCTAAGAGAAAAAAAAGACAAATGATAGTTGGTGTGTCTTTTCCCTAGTACATTGACAATTACATAGAAAGCATTTAAGAACCTACAAATCAAAGCAGAGCTTTCCATGAGACCAGAGCCTGCCAGAGATGGGTGAGGTCAAGGTGACAAACTCACTTTTTGGGACCACATCAAATCCATGTGCAAATCCTATCTGAACTACTTCCCAAATCAAATAGATCATTTCAAATATAAATAAAATGTTAAAAAATTTAAAATCTATTAAAAATCTCTAAAATCTTCTCATTGTAGGTAATATAAAATCCAACCTCCCTCATCTCTCATACTTCCCCTGCCTCTGGGTAGAAAGTTTGTTATATTTTGCCCTCAGATTTCATAGTATTATCTCCCTTTTCACCTTCAGACCTCAGTTCAAATGTTTACCTTCTCTGAGAATTTCCCCAACTGCCCAGCTAAAATCACCCATAAAACACCATTGACATTGGCATCATCCACACCATTTTTTATTGCATCACTCTGTTTTATTTCCTTAAAGCAGGTATCATTCACTGAAACTATCTTGTTCAGTTTTTCACTCCAACTACAGAATACTCCTCTTGAGAGCAGGGACCTTGCCTGTCTTATTTACTGTTGAATATGCTGTGCTAACAATTGCTGGGAAATAACGTGCTACGAATAAACATTCTGTGTGAAACAGTATTATTGCTGTTTGTTGTGCAAGCATTGAGTCATCAGGCATTTCTCATCAGTACAGATAATAGAGAGTTGAAGGTTTTTTTGTTTTGTTTTATTTTTATTTGTTTCCTATATGTGTCGGTCACAAATATTTCCTCTTTTATCTACGTTGACTGCTCTTTTTTTACATTTACTACAGTTTGGTGAGCCATGTGGAAATGGATTATTATGAAATATTCTAAGAAAACAATCTCAAAAATCTTACCTGTCCAAATGAGATACAGAAGAATGCCTTTATTTATAACTTAAAAGCCTAAGTATCCCCTTAACATGAATGTGTACCTAGATAAGTAGATAATACCTGTGTTTTTAGAGTGAAAGCAGGCAGCTAATCTGTTTTTCTCATCTTGCATTTGTCAAACTCTTGTCTCACCGTCTGACTGGTTTCTCTTCTTCTTCTCATAGTATTCCATTTTGTTCTCTTTACTTCTTTTGTATCCTTATTTTGGTAAGTTCACCTCTGTTCACACTTTGGCCTCCACCTCTACTGTTGTAACTAGATGCACAGCATCAATTTTATTTTTGCCTTTATTTTATAGAGTGGGAATCAAATGATCAGTTTTTAATGTTATTTTATAAGTGATTGATTTTGCCTGAATTAGTCTGTATTTATTTCAAGCTTAGGGCTTCTGTGGGGTGGAGGGAGTGCGTGCGTGTGTGTGTGTGTGTGTGTGTGTGTGTGTGTGTGTGTGTGTGTGTGTGTGTACAGAGAGTCAGAATGAGTTCTTATTTTCTCTATTGCCTGATATCCATAATAATTTATGGCTAACAGGGGAAGATTATAGTTGAGGTCAATTGCCCCTTCAAACCTGCTCATAAGCACACACTAAAAATGACAATTTTGTCTGAAAGTAAGTATAAATGAAAGTAAAAAAAAATACTAAATGTACTTAAAACACTGACAAAAGAGAGTTCACATTAGACAGTTATATTTCCTTGACTAAAGAGTTACTGAGATTTATTAGATTGCATCCACCTTTATGATCTTGCATTATACTAAATATCCCAAGTAATTTCAGAGCTTCCCAAATATATGCTATCCTAATTCACTTCAGTTTTAAAAATTAATCTTTTTTGCATAAATTTTGGCTTAAAGTGTCCACATGAATATATCTCAATGGCTTTTACTCTAATTACAACATGAAATATTCCAATTTGATGCCGTTGAACTAAAAATTTCTATTTTCAAAGAAGCGTAGATAAAAAGCAATAATTAAAGTACTTATAATACCTCTTGTTGTTAGACTCCTCCAATGAAACCTCTTTGGAGGCCTCTTTCCTCTTCTTTTAATGAGATTTTTTCATTGACATTCTCTCATTATATTGGTCTTTAATTCAACTTTTCCATTATGTTGTGATCTCCATCCTGAAGCCCCTTATAGTTCTAAATTGTTCCCACAAGCTACTTGTAGTCATCTCATGAACACGACACTTCTCCTTTTATCAGAGTCCTCTCTTCTTAGCCCAACTGAAACTTAGCAACCCCTTGGGTAGTGTGTTATTTGGACAATTTCCATCACTCTTGGAGTTGCCTTTTCTGAGGGTAATCAATGATTATTTCCCAAGCCTTTAAATAAATGCTTCAGAAATGTACATTGTTATTTAAAAATATCTATGGGCACTGCTGCAGGGGTTAGGAAGACACAAATCAAGTGGAAGCACATATACTCAGATTGACAATAACATCTCTTGACCACAAGTTCTAATCATTGATGTATTACTTGTGTGGGGCATAAATTACAATCATCAGTGAAGATGTCTTCTTTTATATCCCCCTAAATTCATATGTTGAAGCTCTAACACCCAGTACCTCAGAATATAACTGTATTTGTTGATAGATTGTTTAAAGATATAATATAGTTAAATTGAGTTGATTAAAGTGGACCCTAATCTGATTTGAATGGTTTTCTTTTGTAAAGAGAAAATTAGGATACAGATATGTCTAGAGGGAAGACCATGTGAAGACACAGGGAAAAAATGGCTGTCTACAAGCCAAGGAGAGACACAGAAGAAACAAACTCTGTTGACACCTTGATCATGGATTTCTGACCTTTAGAGCTGTGAGAAAATACATTTCTGCTGTTTAAGCTACCCAGTTTGTAGTACTTTTTTGTAGTTATGGTAGCCCTGCCAAACTAATACAAGCTTCTCAGTGACTAAATAGTGCCTAGTCTTGCAGCTCAGACTTACAGTTTTCCTGGTATGGCTTAGCATTACTTTCTTAAGCATCCTAGAGCCATCTTACCAGCTATGCTCTGTTTATTAGTGGCTCTTCCTTAGCTCTGCTAATAATCAGCCACCAAAATCACTTTCATAATGACACAAATGTTACAGAGAATCTTGCATAAATATACTTTTATATTTTCATTTTTAAATTTTGTCTTCAAAATTCATTTTCCTAATTAAACAATTCAATCAACATTTCTAAATATTCACATTGCATATTTTAAAAAAGCAATTTATGGACATAAACATCCCAAGGCCAATGTAAAATATCTCAAACAAATCTCTTTGCCAATAATTTTACTTCTATATTAAATTTTACTTTTTCTAAAATCATATCAAGCATTTCATTTTTCTTTTAAAACAAGATATTGTTTCTCTAGCCTTATGGGTTCTTGAAAAATGCTCTTTTTGTTAAGATATTGTAAGATTTGTATTGATTCCCTTCAAAGTTTCCTTGGAATTTGCTTTCATATTACTACCCTTTCCTTCATTATGATGAATAATGTTCTGTCTACCTATGATCTTTCATGAGTGATTTGAATTCAGGGTAAATTAGTATAAGTTAATGTTCTCTATTTCTCAGAATCTCTTCATCTTCATCCATCTTCTGCAGAATTCAGACTAAAATATTTTTAATTTTCTTCTAACAACATATCTACTATTTATTTAGCACATTATTATAATTCAATAACTGAGATAAATGTTTTGATTCATATGATTATTCTCCATTTTCCCAATGAGAAACTAAGAGTTATAATTTGAATAATTTTTCAAAGTTATTAAGTTTGGAAATAATATGTAAACCCAGATCTGATTTTACAGCTAAACTCAAACCACTTATGTGGATTATTTTTTAGAGATTCTTAATCTTCAATTCTATAATACTTTAAAATTATGACACATATTTCTTTCTTCAAAAAAATATAATTTCCCTTATAAAACAAATACATGTACAAAACATAATAAAAAAGTAGAATAAAAAAATTATGTTCACATCCTAAAAACAGTCAGTTGAATATTTTATATATAATACACTAGCTGTTTATAAATAGCTTCTCTCTCTCTCTCTCTCTCTCTCTCTCTCTGTCTCTCTCTATCTCTGTCTCCAGGAAGGAACTTGAGCTTATGGTACACATCTGATATAGATATGATCATACTTCACGAAAAATTTATTTACTTTTTCCATTTAACATTTTAACATAACTATTTCCCAGTTTTTTATATAAACATTCTGAAAATATTTTTAATGACTGTGTAATATTCAACTGAGTGTATAAACCCAAATTTAATTTAAAATCTCCCATATCTTATCTTGGATATGATTTATATTTTTGTATGTTAGAAATTTCCTGTATTTTATCCTTAAAATATAGTGAATCCAATATCTTTTAAATAAACTTTGAATTTTATAATACTTTTTTTGATATGCAGAAAAGTTGAGAAGATAGCACAGAAAGTTTTCATATATGCCACATCCAATTTCCCTTATTATTCAATTCTTGTATTTATAAGTTATATTTGTCACAATTAATGAGCCAATATTGATATATTATTAAGTAAAGTCTATACTTTATTCAAATTTCTTAGTTTTTACCCAATTTTTTTCTTGCTCCAAGATTCTATCCAGGAGTCTACATTATGTTCTATCATCATATCTCCTTATGCTCTTTTTGATGGAAACACTTTCTCACACTTTCCTTGTTTTTTGACAGTTTTGAGGAGCACTAAGGTATTTTAGATAATGTTCCTCAATTGGGATTTTTCTGTTTTTCCTCCCATTATTAGTCTGGGGTTAAACATTTTTAGGTGAAAAACCACAAAGGTAAAGTGTCATTTTTATCATATCATTTTAAGAATTCATACTATCAACAGGACTTATCACTGTAGATATTGACCCTGATCACCTGATGAGGTAGTGTTTGCCAGGTTTCTCCGTTTTAAAGTTATACTTTTCCCCCTCTCCACACTGTATTCTTTGGAAGGAAGTCACTATGTGCAGCTCACACTTAAGGAGTAAAGAGTTGTACTCTACCTTCTTGAGGGCAAAGTATCTACATAAATTATTTGGAATTATTCTGTACTAAAAATTTATCTCTTCTTCACTTATTTATTTATTCAACCATGATTTGTATCAATATGGATGGATATTTATCTTATAGTTATAATGTGAGCTATTTTGTTTATGTTGGTTAGCTAAAATTGTGGTTTGTTCATTGGGAGCTCATTCAGTTGATTCCTGTGTCCTTTTGACATACCCCACATTATGCGTATTGTGGGGAAGATAGATGTTAGACTATTTTCTTACTTTCTGACATAAGGAGGTGCTTCAGGTTCATCTTGTACATTCTTTTCACCAAGAGTAATGTCACACAGCAGAAACTGTAAAGAACTCTTTTCAGTTCAAGGCACACTTTTCTAAAAATTAAAAATATCTCAGATAGCCACAGTTTTAGAAACTTTTCTGAGATGTTGTTTCTCCCCTCTCCTCTGATATATCTGAGGACCATAGATGTTTTCACCATCACTCTTGCATTCTCACATTTAAAAGATTCCAAGACACTGACAATGCCTTGAAAGTAAGTCTTGTGGTGATAGAAGTATATTGAGGAGCATTCTAATATTGAGTGAATCAACAACCTTCAGTATTAATATGTTGGTGCTGCAGCAGCTATTTGCTGAGTAAGTTTCACACAGTTCAGATCCTGCTGGGTTCAGAAGCCACATCTGAAAATAGACTTTCATAGCATCTCTGTAGGCTAAGCAAGCACAGTGCTTCCTGCTTCTGCAGACCAATCCTCTAGCTGTCCAGTACTTAAGAGCAGAAAATCGACATTAAATTTAGGGCAAAATGGGTAACAAGTGCTATTTTTCATCTTACTCTTCCCTGTTCCCTAATAGAAAAGGATAGTGAGTCTTTTGCAAAATATGAGAGGCAGTCAAGTCTCCAAGAAGGGGCCAGATGACCATATGATGAATCCTCATTCAAAATGATGTTGGACTACCCTTTTGGTTTCTCCAACTCATAAAAGAAATTTGAAAAATGAACTAAAGAATGTTGAATTAAATTAAAGATTACTAAAGAAAGAAAATAGAGTAACACAATTCTTGAAGACAGATATTCTTTATATTGACAGCATAATGTAGTTTTTTTTTTTTCTATTTCTATATTCTCTTAATATCTTGGGGAAAAACAAAGTCTTTTGGATAAGTACCCTCTAATCAATTGTGTCTTTTTGAGAAATTACATATAAGGGAAGCTGTTTCACGAATGCTTTGTCTTCATTGAAATTCAACTTTTTTATCTATGGGAAAAAAGGTTTTAACTTAAGAGTTATTAGTATTATTTCAAACTCTAAAATTGTCAGGGTCCTCAAACATTTTAAAAACAATAAGATAACTATAGTAAAATATAATTTAAATTTAAAATATAAAAAATACAAAACACATTTGTTAAAGAGTTAAAAATGTAACATCTCTCCCACTTTAATGATTCATTCTTTTCTTCCCTCTCTGGTTATCTCAAGGGAGAGTTTTGGAGTAGGGACAGTGGGAAAGGACATAGCCTGGCCTAGCCAGGCCTGCCGTGAACTTAACTCAGCTGAGGACAGAAAGAAATAAAACATAGAAGTGAATCCTTCTAAAACAACCTGTGTTCTCTTCTCTGTAATGGAGGATCTTGTGTTTCCAGTCTGAGACAATGAACGTCAGATGTGCCTTCTTCAGGACAAAATTAGCACTGGGCCTTGCATATACTTAGGTCACAAATCATGTGCATATTATTGATATCCCCAAAGGGAACCAGAAGGTTCATTCTTGAATGGTTTACAAATAGAATTTTAAACGACTTTCTCCCAAAAGTTATTTATTCTAAAACGACTATCTTAACTTTGAAATTTGAAACAATTATACCTAACTTTTAACATACAACATATATTTTATTCTCAGGCTGACACGGGAAATGTACATCATATAAACCATTTATGGGTACATTATGGTTGAATAAAATTATTGGATGTTTTAAGATTGAATTTTCTACCTGACATACAACAGTTTTATTTTTATTTCACCTTAACCTGTGAAATATGACTATTGTCTTTTATTTCAGTATTTTGGCAATCACAAAGGCTACTTAGTACAAGCTGTCACCCTGTGACACCCAGCATTGTGGCTGCTAATTCTCTGACATATTTTACTGACAGCACACTCATTATTTATCAATCAGTACAACTAAAGTACGCTTAGAGTATTGCAAAAGTTGCTTGTACTTTTGTTGACAAGATAGATTACCCATGCTAAACTTGAAATTTTTAATTATGCATAATTCAGTGCAGCTCTAGCTTTGTAATTTGCATGTTTATGCCATTTTAGAATAAAAATGTGTATATGTATATATAAGAATAGTGCAGAGGATAATTACTAGCACAAGTAGGCAACCCAATGGAATACATATGAGTTATACATTTAATAACAAACATCAAACACCTCTGTTTAGAAAAATTAACATACAAAGTATTTATATCTTGTATAAGTTAAATACAATATAAATAAATAAATAAATACATAAATGAATGAATGAATGAATAAATAAATAAATAAATTAATTAATTAATAAAAATAAAAGTGACACTTCTGGTTCATAATGTGCCTACTTCAATGACTATATTTTTCAAATACTACACTGTAAATATCAGCTTAAATCTATAATCTATAGTTTAGAATGTGGTTAAGTAATGGTTGCTTTTCTATGGTGATCTTTGAAGATAGTTTATCAGTTACACATTTTCTGCAAAAATCAACAACTTTAATGATTCTAAAATTCTTAAATTAGATCAGAATCAAAATTTAAAATTACATATTAAATGATAATATGATATAATATAATGGCATGAAATATAAGCAAATATTCAGAAAAATGAAATATAAAATGTTGACTCTTCTCTAAACTAAGGTTTTAAACCACAGAAATATGTCTAATACGACTCAGGGTACATCTTGTTTGGGATATGTAGACAGAAGACAGAACATCAAAGAGAAATGAATACTGGCCTCATATTGAACAGAAAAATATATGTATGTATAAAATAAATACATAAATATATATAGTAAATATATATAATAAATTTATGTATATTATATATATATCCTCTAAGTTTGACTTCTACTTTAAAAACGTGTGCTTTGTAACATTTCTAGTAACTTATTGAGGAAGCAACATTATGAAATTGCCCAATGGCTCCTACTTCCCTGACTTAGGGACTTTCCGTAATTCAGACAATTGCACTGTACCTCATTTTACCCACTATATATTGGGAGTATGTGATACCCAGAGTTTACTAAGCTCCCAAATATATGGTGGGGATCAAAGTGATTCTTTTTTATTCATACGTGTTTTCTGTGCTTAGAGGTTTTAAAAATCGAATCAGCTTGGAGAAGATGTGTATAAAGCTGAATGTGTCCTTTGAAATGTCCTCACTATTAAATTAGAAAAAATAATGAATTTGCCATGACGGGTTGTGGAGACCAATTTTACTAGCTGCATAATGAGGAAGGGTGGGACTCTTAGGTACATTTTGCCAAGGAGAACAGGGCAAAGTTGAAGACATTTCCTCATGGCAGGGCCTCTGAAGGCTCTGGCTCAGGAGGTTCATCTAGGAAGCTAGTAACCTAGCCATTGGGGATCCCAGAACCAAGAAAGATGACTATCCCAGCTTGACATGGAGCCCCTAACTTCAAAAGACTATGTGGACTTGGCCAAAGGCCAAGTAGTGACAATGATGAATTAAAGCTCATAGTTTCATTTTCTGTGCTACTACAACCCTTCCCAACATCTCACTCAAATAATTGTGCAACCTTGAGAAAGGACATGTAGTTCAAAAATGACTTGAATTTACTGCCATCACAGCAAAATGTTGGCATGGAATCAGATTTATGTTCATCTAAAGAAATATGAATAGGTATTTCTCCTACATGCAAGTTTATGAAGAATCAACTACAATTGATTACATTATTATTATTATACTTATTTAATATAATTTATAATTAATTATATTATTTATAAATGTATTATTATACATAATTTGTTATAGCATTAATGTATTTATTATAATTTTGTAAAGTATATTAAATATTATTTTAAGTCCTGAAATTTGGGGAGAATAAAGAGGCTTGATTTTTTTCATATAGTTTTTGAAATCTATATTCTGATTTAGAAGATAATTTTGGGGAACTATTTCATAGCAAAAGGAGGCATTTTATAATGACCAGGGAGGAAAGGGATTGGGAGGGAGGGCAAAGGATAAAAGGGTCAAATATACAGTAGTGGACAGAAACTAGACTCAGAGTGGTGAGCACACAATAGAGTATACATACATCGAATTACAATGTTGTACACCTAAAATTTATATAATGTTATTAACTAATGTTACTTCAATACATTTAAATTTTAAAAAATTAGTGCTGTGGAAATACTTTTTGATATAGTTGTGCTCTCAGAATTGTTTGGCAGGGGAGAAATACTGTCCTATAGCATCAGTGATGGTGAAATATATTTTCACCTACTTGGACTTTTACCTGATGGAGTGAACTCTAAGTCTAGCCAGGAAATCACCTGATATTTATCTGGTTTCTACATTTACCCTGGAAATCTCTCAATGTGCTGAATGTTTCCTGTTCACCTAAGAAAACCTCACAGATATGATTGTCCAAGAATTTGTCACAAGATCATGTCACTTTTTTTATCTCCTTATCTATGAAACTAGAAAATTGGAATTAATATCCTGTTGAATTAAAACCTGAATGATGACCATAGAATGAAAGATTGTATTTAGATACACTGACATTTATGTCATTCTCAGATACTGCATTTTCAACTCTGAACTAGAACAATGAAATATTAATCTTATCTTTAAAGCTATCACAATATAAGATTATACATTTCATGCTTTCTTTGCAAATAAGTATAAACTCATGTGCACTTATTTTAATAGCAAATTCTAAATGATACTATTAAAAATAGGGTAAAATATATGCACAGGTAAAAAGTAAATCATTATAGGCCACAGTGTGGTAAAGTTATTTTATTTTTCCAAATCTTATGCGAGATGGGTGGCAAAGATAAATCTAACTAGTTTAACTAAATTTAACTAGTTTATTAGAAGTTCAGTTTCATGGAGAGAATATTTTTTTTAAAAGCACTTGAATTTTTTTTTTTTTCAATGGATTTCCAGTTTGATGTTGGGGTAATATCAGGAACCATATATTTGCACACCTTCTGGGATTCCCCCTACATTAAAAGATTTTAGAAAATAATTAAAATTGTAATATATGCAAACTTATTTTGTCTTACAGCATCAAAACTAATATATCAAGTAGATAAATAAAGCCCTGAAATCATAAATTTTAATAGAGTAGACTAAGCCTTCACAAAAACAGTAATGTTTACCAAAAAGTGTATTTATAAGGCATAGTTGCAACTACATTTCCATAACATTATTTATGAAATCATAGTGAAGTACATACTTCATAGAATGTTTATAAAACTAAGTAGGATAACACTACTCTATTTTATGGAAAAGTAAAGTAATTTGGATGAACTTTAATTTTTATTTCAAATGTCATTAACTCTTCTATGATTTATTAAAAATGCCACATTACTGTCTCTGTGATTTGTTAAAATGTCATCTCCCTGTCTCTATTAAATCTGCACATCTATATTTTATTTCCAGCTACCATTATTTGAAAAAATATCTCCAAGAACCACTTTTAATTGAAAAATTTCTTCTTGACATTTTCTGTATAATATTTATAACATTTAACCAATATTCGATAAATCAGTATGTTTTCATATGGCATCTATAGAACAACAAATCCAGGTAAAACTTATAAAATGTTTTTAATCACTTTATCCTTTGGACTATATCATCATCATTATTATCATCATAATCTATTGGGCAAATACTATGGTTGTTTCACTGTTTGTCTATGTAGGTGAATATTTCCACCCTCACATTGATCTGCCAGGTCACTCAGAAGCCTGCTAGCAGAGAAATTTTCCTAGAACATCAAGAAAAAGAACACTGGATATCTACAATAATATTACTAGAATAGAATAAACCAGAAAAATTGGTTACATTATATGACTGTTGGTTAATTTATTGTTAGTATGGGAGGAAATATTGAGAAGGCTTAAAATAAGTTGTCTTGATAAGTAATATTTTTGTTGTGATTAGATAAGAAATGACTTTATATAGGAAGTAGACAAGAAGTTGATAAGCATATTATACAGAGAGGGAGACAAACATCATAATTCTGATCAGAGTTCATAACCTATGCCCTGCTAGTCACTCTTAGGGCTCATGCAGGCCCTCCGAATTCTTCTCCGTTGATGTGAATAGTATTGGGAACAGAGCAGAGATCTGAAGCTGGAAAGAAGCAGAAAAAATAGGTGCATCTAGGATCCAAGCTCAGATCTTAGTTTCTAGATGATTTTTATTCTTTGCTAAGTACTTGCAGGCCTGTGGAACCAATAGAACTACTTCAGCAATGTAGTTTGGAGCTTTTTTTCTGATAGTATGTCTTCTAAATTTGATTCTCTGTCCCATTCAAAGATTGTTTGAGCTACATCATGTCCTTTAAGTACCTTTTATAAATTTTATTACTGTTTGTAGAATAGCTGTGACTGATGAGAAGCCCATGGAAACAGTTTTAAAGCGGTTGAAAACTTTCCTAAGGACAATGGAGCCATGGTCACCAAGTGTGTGTGCTGGTGAGTAGCAGGATGAGCTAATGGAGACCTTATAAACCCCTTACACTATTATAATTGTCAGAAAGAAAGGCAGGTGAAAATTAAGTTAATGTTGTCAACCAATATATATCTTAGGCTGTAAAAAAAATTCAAATTTATTTGGCATCTTAAAGGATTCCAATCTAGCAGACACAGATTCAGAAGAAGGCCTGAAATGTGCTTCAGGAAAGATAAAGAATGCCAGGGCTCATAATGGCAAAAAACAGAAGTTTGTAACAAAAGACACTTTTCCTATTGACCGTCTAACATGGGCTGATGACAAGTTCAAAAAGGGTGGGTCAGGACCCATGGGTTTGACTCTGAGGAGAGCAAGTTCTAGGCTTTGCTTCTAAGGAAAGTCTAAAAGTGCAAGTGTTCAAACCTCACTTAGATCCTCTCTGCAAATGAAGGATGCTGGCTGGTGAAAGAGACTGGCTCTTATCTTTCTTTTTTTACAATGTTTTAAAAACATCTTTATTGAGATAATAATTTGCATGACATTAAATTCATCCATTTCAAGTTACAATTTATTGATTTTTAGTATTCCTTTTTGATTTCTATTTTGATGGTAATTCCTGAAACACTAGGAAGACCCAGAAGCTGCTCAGACACTCACAGGGAGACCCCATTAGTCATGCCTCTACATTCCTGATTTCCACTTAATGACAGTCAGGATCTTTCCTTGGCTTCCACCCCAGGGTGTAGTATTTTGTCATTTTCCAAGTAGAATTTTTTTTTTCTCTTTATGTTTCTAACTTCCTTGTACTTATTTCTTACCAGCTTTTTCTCTTTCATCTGTTCATTCTTTCTTCCTTTCTTCCTCAACTATGACTATAATATCTGTTTCTGAACATAAACATTGCCCAAGACTTTATGCTGGATAATGGACATTTTGCAATAAACAGAAACTGGCTGGGCTTTTTCTGAAAATGTTCTTGGGTTCCAGAACCTAAATATGTGTACCTGGCTTTATTTCCTGTCTCTTGCTGATACAAATTTGTGACGTATCAGTTTTAATTGATCCAGTTAGTTGTACACCTGGATTGGATCCGGTTCCAAAGTTATGTTAAAATTATTTTTTTTCAAGAGAGTTTCTTCACTCCATACAAGTTTCCATTTTCACCAATTCTAACTTAATACTCTATTTTATCAAGCACAATTATTTTATCTAAATAAGAGCGGTATGACTGAGGTCTCCATGCTGAGTGATATTTGCATTTCCTTATTCTAACTTTAATGAGAAGTCTTATTGATAAATACCAAAAGTATTTTGCTAAACTCAGGAGATGCAGCAGAACTGTCTGATTGTTTTTTAATCTAAATAACCATTATTTTTATATTCTGACATGGCCATGGACCCCTACTGTATACATTTTATTTTATAAGTTAAGTTTTCTGAGGCTTCAAAGTCTGTAAATTCAGCCCTATGAGGCTCCTCAATTCAGGCTTCTCCAAATTCCTTTGGAACAAGGTGAATATAAATACATGAACAATTTCAGCTCTCCGTAGTGTTTAGACACGTCACCCTTCTCCCATAACAGATCTTAGAGAATCACACTTGAGATGGGTGGAGGATTTTGTGACATCAGAGTGTTATGTCCAAGTCTCCATGGCTCTCTGCATTAAATGTGAGCCTGAAAGGCTTCACACAAGCTGCTGGCAAACCTGATCCTTTGGTGTTTAGTTTTGTTTTGTTTTTTCAAGTACAGATGCAAGTGTATTTGTTAGACATTTTTCCAACAGTATCTTCACACCCAAGTAATGCAAAGCTAGAATTGCAGATAATGATGCCATGGCTCAGAGAAACAACTTACTGATTTATCTCAGAAAGCATAGCTGATTAGGACCCAAGAGCTGACCCCTCACAGAGTCTCTGGCCCCATCATCTGTTCATTAAGACAATTGCTGGGGAGAAATGAGTTACAAAGTCATGTTATAAGTTAGAAAGAAAATCACAGGTTATTGTCACAGACCACACCACACCAACTTAATTTAGATTCTGATATGGTTTCCATAGACTCCTCCAGACATTTTCCTTTTAGTTCTAGCAAACCTATTAACTTCAAATAAATACATTTACAGCCAGATTCTTAGCAGAAGTGATGGACTTTTATTCAAAGGTTCAGTTGTAAGAATTCACTGAAAATACTGACATTCCAGCTATAAATAGAGAGATGTCAGCCATCCGATAATATTCAAATCTGTTCCAAAGGTGGCCTCAAATTAACCAATGACATATTCCTGTAAATTTGATTTATTTAACCAATTCTTTTATTTGTAAATTTATTTTTTAAATTACAGTTAACATGCAATATCATATTAATTTCAGGTATATGACAGATGTTTATATAACTTATAAAGTGATTCCTTGATAAGTCTAGTACCCATCTGACACCATGCATAGTTATCACAATATTATTGATTATATTTTCTACATTGTGCTTTTCATCCTTGTGACTATTTTTATAACTGGCAGTTTGTGTATCCTAATTTTTTCCCTTTTTTCACCCATCTTGCAACCCCCTTTACATCTAGCAACCATGAAAATGTTCTCTGTATTTATGAGTTTGTTTCTGATTTGTTTTTTGTTCATTTTGTTTTTTAGATTCTACACATAAGTATTTTCGCCATCTGACATATTTCACTTAACATAATACCCTCTAGGGCCATCCATGTTGTCACAAATGGTAAGATCTCATTTTTTTTTTTAATGACTGAATAACATTCTATTGTATATGTGTACTACTTCTTTACCCACTCGTCTATTGATGAACATTTAGGTTGCTTCCATAATTTGGATATTGTAAATAATATCTGCAATGAACATAGGGGTACATATATCTTTCAAATTAGAGTATTTGGATATCTTTGGATAAATATCCAGAAGTGAAACTGCTGGGTCATGTGGTAGTTCTATTTTTAATCTTTTGAGGAAACTCCATACTGCTTTCCATAGTAACTATACCTATTTACAATCTCGCTAACAGTACATTAGAGTTTTGTTTGTTTTTTTTTTACATCCTCGCCAATAGTTGTTTGTTAATTTATTGATGATAGCCATTTTGACAGTGGCGAGGAGATATTTCATTGTGGTTTTAATTAGTATTTCCATGATGATTAGAGATATCAAGCGTCTTTTCATATTTCTATTGGTCATTTGTGTGTTCTCTTTGAAGAAATGTCTATTCAGGTCCTCTGCCCAATTTTTAATTATATTGTTCGTTTTTTGGTGTTGAGTTGTATGAGTACTTTATAAATTTTGAATATTAACAGCTTATGGGATGTAACATTGGCAAATATCTTCTGCCTTTCAATAGGTTGTCTTTTTGTTTTATTGATGATTTTCTTCCCTATACATAAAAAAGAAAAATCTTTTGAGTTTCATATAATCCCATTTCTTTCTTTTTCTCTTGTTTCCCTTGTCCTAAGAGGCATATCTAATATATATATGTATATATATTTCTAAGAATGATGTCAAAGAGTTTATTGACTATGTAGTTTCCTAGAAGTTATATAATTTATGGTATTATGTTTAAGTCTTTAATCCATTTTGAGTTTATTTTTGTATATTGTGTAAGAAAGTGTTCTAGTTTCATGGTTTGTATGTATTGGTTCAGTTTTCCAAATACCATTTTTTAAGAGATTGTCTATATCCCATTGTATATTCTTGCCTCCTTTTCATAGATTAATTCACAATACAGGCACAGGTTTTTTTCTGCTCTTTATAGTGTTCCATTGATCAAGATGTCTGTTTTTCTGCCAGTACAATGCTGTTTTGATTACTATAGACTTGTAGTATAGTTTGATATCATGTAGCATAATACTTCTAACTTGGTTCTTTCTCAAGTTTGTTTCGGCTATTCGAGGTTGTTTGAGTGAAATAAATTTTGAGATTATTTGTCCTAGTTCTATGAAAAATGTCATTGGTATTTTAACAAGGATTGCGTTGAATCTGTAGATTGCTTTGGGTAGTGTGGGTATTATAACTATGTTTATTTCTATCCATAAATCTTCCATTTACATGGATCTTCTTTAATTTCTTTTTCAAGGTCTTAGAGTTTTCTGAGTATTTTATGATTTTAGGTATTTTATTCTTTTTATGCAAATTTTAGTGGAAAATTGTTTTTACATTCTCTTTATAATAGTTTATTATTGGTATATATAAAAACTAATATATGAATATTAATTTTATATCCTGCTACATTACTGAATTTATTTATCAGTTTTAATAGTTTTTGGTAAAATCAGCATTCTCTAAATATATAACATCATGTCATCTGTAAATAACAACAGTTTTACTTCCTTTTTTTCAATTTGGATAACTTTTATTTTTTTTCTTGTCTGAGTGCTGTTGCTAGAACTTTCAATACTATGATGAATAAAATTAGTGAAAGTAGACATCCTTGATTTGTTCCTGTTCTTAAGAAAAACATTTTTGGCTTTTCACTGTTGAGTACGCTGTTAGCTTTAGGTTTATCATATATGACCTTTATTATGTTGAGGTATGTTTCCTCTATTCCCACTTTCCTGAGAGTTTTACCATAAATGGATGTTGGATGTTTTCAAATGCTATTTCTGCATTTATCGATATGGTCATTTGATTTTTATACTTCATTTTACTTATGTGGTGTATCACGTTCATTGTTTTGTGGATATTGAACTAATCTTGCATGCCAACGAAAAATAACACTTGATCAGGGTGAATATTCTTTTTAATGTATTTCTGAATTTGATTTGCTAATATTTTGTTGAGGATTTTCTCAATTTTCGTTAGGGATATTGGCCTATAATTTCCTTTATTGTAGTGTCTGTCTGGTTTTAGGATCATGGTAATGATGGATTTATAAAATGAGTTTTGGAGCCTCCTTTCCTTTTCAGTTTTTTGGACTAGTTTGAGAAAAATAGTAATAATTTTCTGTTTTAATGTTTGGTAAAATTCGTCTGTGAAGCCATCTGGTTCAGGATATTTATTGGGAGATTTTTGATTACCAATATGATTTCGTGAGTAGCTATAGGTCTGTTAAGATTTTCTGTTCCGTCCTGATTCAGCCTTGGAAGATTGTATGTTTTTAAAGATTTATTTATTTCTTTCTGGTGGTCTAGTTTGTTAACATAAAATTGTTTATAGTATTTTCTTATAATCCTTATTATTTGTGTCATGTTGGATGTTACCTGTCTTTCATTTCTGATTTTATTTTCTGGGGCCTTCTCTTTTTGCCACTGAATCTGTCTAAATGTTTGTCAATTTTATTTATCTTTTCAAAGAAGCAGCTCTTGGTTTTATTAATCTTTTCTATTTTTTTAGACTCTATTTTGTTTATTTCCACTCTTTATTATTTCTAAATTTTCTTTGACTTTATGCTTTGTTTGCTCTTCTTTCTCTAGTTCCTTTATGTGTAAGTTTAGATTGTTTATTTGAGATGTATCTTTTTTCTTGAAGTATGCCTGTATTGCTATGAATTTTCTCTTAGAACTGCTTTGGCTGTGTCGCATAGATATTGTGTTATTGTGTTTTCATTTTTATTTCTCTCAAGTCATCTTTTGATTTATTCCTTGATCTTATCATTAACCCATTTATAATTTAGTAGCTTGTTATTTAGCCTTCACATGTTTGTGTGTTTTTCAGTCTTCTTCTTGTAAATGATTTTTAGTTTCATACCATTGTGATTGGAAAAACAATAATAAATCTTATTACATTTATTGAAACTTGCTTTATGACCTAACATGTGGCCTATTCTGAAAAATGATCCACATGCACATGAAAAAAATATATATTCTGCTGTTTTTGTGTGTGAAATGTCCAAACATTTCAATTAAGTCATTTGTCATTTAAAGCCACTGTTTCCTTGTTGATTTTCTGTCTGGATGATCTATCCATTTATGTCAATGGGGTATTAAAATCTCCTACTATGACTGTATTACTGTGAATTTCTCCATTTATCTAATCAATACTTAATTTATACATTTAGGTACTCCTACATAAGATGAGCAGATGTTTACAAGTGTTATATCTTCTTGTTGAATTGATCCATTTATCATGAAATGCCCTTCTTTTTCTCTTGTTAAAGACCTTATTTTAAAGCCTGTTTTGTCTGTTATAAGTATTGCTACCTCAGCTTGTTTTTGTTTCCATTTGCATAAAATATATCTTTTCATTCCTTGACTTTCAGGCTGTGTGTGTCTCAATCTGAAGAGGGTCTCTTGTAGTAGCATATGTGTGGGTCTTGTTTTCTTATTCCTTCAACCACCCTATAGCTTTTGATTAGAACATTTAATCTATTTACATTTAAAGTGATTATTGGTAGGTACATAGTTTATTGCTATTTTATTATTCACTTTTTATTATTAGTTTCAAGTATATAGTACAGTACATTTATATAAGTATAAATGGTTAGACATTCATATAGCATATGAAATAAACCCCCTGACTACTCTATTCCCCATCTGGCTGTACACATAGCTATTTTATTATTCATATTTTTTATCTTATTTCTTCTCCTTCTTCTTCTTTCTTCTCCTCCTCCTTCATGTCCTCTTCCTTCTTCTTCTTTCTTCTTCTTCTCCTCTTCCTCTTCCTCCTCCTCTTTTATCTTTTTCTTGTCTGAGAAACTCTTTATCTTTCCTTTCATTCTAAATGACAGCCTTCCTGGGCAGAGCAAACTTGGATGAAATCCCTTGCCTTTCATCACTTTGAATATTTTATCCAATCCCTACTGACCTGCAAAGTTTCTGTTGAGAGATCAGTTGACAGTCTTATGGGATATATTTTGTATATAAATAACTGCTTTTCTCTTGCTACTTTTAAGGTTCTATCTTTGTCTTTAACATTTGGTATTTTAATTATGATGTATCTTGGTGTGATCCTCTTTAGGTTTATCTTGTTTGGGATTCTGTGCTTCCTAAACTTGTATGTGCATTTCTTTCACCAGGTTAGGAAAGTTTACAGTCACTATTTCTTCAAATAGGGTTTCAACCTCTTGCTTTCTCTCTTGTCCTTCTGGTATCCCTATGACCAAATGTTGGTATTCTTGATGTTGTCCCAGAGATCACTTAAACTATCCCTAGTATTTTTTTTTTCCTTTTCACTCTTCAGATTGAATGATTTCCACTACCTTATCTTCCAGATTGCTCTTTTGATCCTCTTCTTTATCTAAACTGCTGTTGAATTCCTCTAATGTATTCTTTAGTTATTGTATTCTTCGTTTCTGAATGACTCCTTTTTATGTTTCTATCTCTTTATTGGAGTTCTCACTGAGTTCATCTATTCCTCCTCTAAATCGATTGAACATCCTTATAACCAGTGTTTTGAACTCTGTGTCTGGTAGATTGCTTGTTTCCATTTTTACTTTTTTTTGTTGTTTTTTTAGAGTTTTGTCCTATTCTTTCACTTGGGAAATATTTCTTTGTCTCCTCATTTTGGCTGATTCTGTGTATTTGTTTCTATTTATTAAGTAGATCTGCTACATCTCCCAGTCTTGACAGAGTGGCTTTATGTAGAAAGTGTCCTGGAGGGGTCCAGTGGCACGGTCTACTTTGTCACCTTACCAGGTGCTCCAGAGGTGTGGGTTGTGTGTACCCTCCTGTTGTAGTTGACCCTTGATTGCTATTGGCATGTCTGTAAGTGTGTATAACCTTAGGGCTGACTCACCATGAGGGCTGGCCATGACTACAGTGGATGAGCTATTGTGCAGGACCTGATTCCATGAACAGGAATCACTTTAGAAGGACTCTGGTGCCAGACAAGTCTTGCCTTGGGGTGTATCATTTATGGAACTGGTTTGGTGGTGCTTTGATGTGGTCCAAAGCTAGCCATTAGATGTGTTGGTTCTGGAGCCTCTATAGAATTGCTTTGGTATAAGCCTGTTTCCTCTTGGTAGGTGCTACAAAGTGATCTATAGTTAATTCTGGAGCCAGCCCTTTCCACATCTCTGCCCCTCCTACTAGCTTAGATATGGTTTCTTTCATATAACCTTAGTTTTAAGACTTCTGTTCAGCTATTCTTCAGGTAATTCTCAATGATAGTCACTATATAATTTAATTGTAATTTTTATGTACTCATGAGAAGAGGTGACCACAGAGTTTACCTACTCCTCCATTTTTACCAGAAGACTGGGATTGGCTCCTCCAAAATGACGTGTGCAGATGGTCTGGTTGCCATGGTAAAGAGGCAGTAAAGTTCAAGACATAATCTTAAGGCTGGTTCAAAAGTTTATAGGTGGGAGAAGCATAAGGCAAAACTCTTTTGGGATCCATTTTATTTTTTATTACATAAATGACTCTATCTTAGCAGTTTCCATTCACAATAGAAAGAATTTTCAAAGCCTAAGTATTTCTTAATGTGTTAGGCAACTTGAAGAGGCAGTGTTAAAACCATCCCTTGAAAATGATTGGATTTGTAGGACACAGTTTCTAAATAGGATGGTAATCACAGGTTGAAAATAAATAGTTCTGCCTTTTATCAGCGTAACTCTCTTAAAACTTTAAAGATATCAGAAATAAAGAGGAATTAGAGGCCATTCATGGAAGTCAGTCTGTGACCATACTCAGATTGCCATGCACCTCACCACAGCACTGGCCTGCTTAAGATCCTTATCCATAAGCATGGTCTTAGAATGGCTCAGGTACTGAAAAAGATTAGAGACCACTGGCTGCTGTACTCACTTAGAGTGAGGTGAGGCCAGGCAAAGTAGGATCATTCTCAAGGTTAGGGGATTGGTTAATCAGTGCTCTATACAGAAAGTTTGCTAAGCCTGAGAATACTTATTATATTTGTAAAATAGAGGCATTAGTGCTAAAGCCAGCTTGCAGTAGTAGAATTTAGTTCTTACCCCTTGGACAACTGACATCAAACCAATGAAGAATTTATGGGACTGTAACTCACCTTCTTCACTTGAAAAGGAGAGGAAATCTTGTGCAGGTCCACGGCAAGACTCTAAACAGCAGAGAGTGGAGGCAGGATGCAAAGAGGACGCATCTCTAAATACATTACTTTCTGTTCAAGAAATATGAGAAATAATCACCACAAATGAGTTGTAGAAACAGTCAATTTTGCCACAGAGATATGACATTATGCAAGAAACACACTAGAGCTAATTAGTATTACAAACACTCCCACCCTATAGCTCATACTCTTAAAATGTTACTTCTTCCTAATTATTTATATATTGTGTCACTGACTATACCATTTTAAAGAATCCATAATATTAATTTATGTACATTTCATTGTCAAGATATGAATGATATATCAGGTAATATAAGAATAAAATAAAATTATGTCTGTTTTCCTTTACTGTTGGTGAATAATAAACTTCAAGTCAGTCGTGACTCCGGTAAATGATGTGAAATAAACACCTTGTATGAATTGTTTGCCATTTGATAGTGATAACAGTCTTCACCTCATCACTCTGTCTAAAATGTATGAGTATAAAAATGATTATTTAGGATATAAATTTCATAATGTCTTAACAATCATTCAGTTTTTAAGAAGCAGTGTTATAACAACAAAACCTAGTTCAAGGAACATGATCTATCCGAGAACTATCAGATTTTAGGATTTTAATATTTTTAGCAATTAGTATGTTTTCTCTCATGAAAGTCGTGAATCATATTGCTCTTTAGCTTTCTTTTTTTACCTTGACAGCTACAGAGTTACAGGGCGAAATATTGTTCAACTACAGTATATTCAGCAATACATTGCCTATCTTTGACATTATTTTTATCCTGGATTTTTATCATAAATTTTAAATGTTATCCAAATATTTTTGGAACATCTTGATGGAATATGTTGAGGGTAAGTAAAAACAAAGGAAAAATCAACAAATGAGTTTAAAAAGTAAATAAGTATATTTTATTTTAAAGTATTTTCTCTCTTGTGTTTCTAAACAATATAATTTTCCAATTGCTTATTCAAAATATCTCAAAACCTTGATTATCTCTGAAATCCTGAATGCAGCTAAGACTAAATTTTATAGCATGAAGTCCAAACTTTAATCATATCTAGCCCCATACTGCCTTGCTGTGGTGTCTTCATTTTTGGAAGCATTTGGGCACAATGCTCATGTAGTTATTGGCTTAGCTACTCCTTAGTTGGATAACTTGGCAACTTTTCAGTTTAATTCCCGGATATTTTGGCATTAGAGTCACTCTGCAAATTTATTGCAAGGGGTCTAATTGCTACCACTGCCTTCTTGATGGCCCTATTTAACAAAAGCATGGTGAGAACCACATGGCTCCAGATATAATTCAAACACAAGGTGAAATAAGTCAAGGAACTATTTTGCAGAGATATCTTGTTTTCATCATTTTTCTTTGTAAAGTTGTTCAGAAAGATAGGTATTCCTCTTGGCACTGACAGCATGCTTCATATATCATGATAAAAATTCTACTTTTAAAATAAATGTTCTCATTCAATACTCTCATAGTTTAGTTATGTGAGATTATTAAAATAATTTAAACAAGAGTTACAATTAGTATCAGCAATTTTTAGATATATTTTTAGTATATTTTATTGAATATCAACATACCTACCTTGATAACATTGTTATAAACATATTACAGAGACTTCCCATAAAGCAGGAGACTGCTCATTGTTTATTCTCTACAGAAGTAGTCAGTTTTATTTTGCAGCTATGTTTACAAGCTCTTACTGTGACATGTATAACTTAAAAGATGCATCTCAATAGATAATCGTTGCTCCATAAAGGAAGAAATTATTTCTTAAGAAGTTGAGGAGATGAAAAAACATTTCCGGGTACTTTTGGGAGGTTAGACAGACACAATGTGTGAGTGAATGTTTTCTTTTTAAACCTAATGCCTCAGGTCTCTGTAATTTTCACAACACACACTATAAACTTTTCTCTGGTTAAAAAGTGTAAGTGGTGAGATTTGGGCGATAATGTGATATTAGAAATAGGAAACAAGAAACTATGATTTGCTATAAAAAACTATTTACTGTCTAGGCCAGGCTCCTTTAGAACCATTCCTGGCTGAAAAAATTAAACAGCATTTGATTATGCGGGTGATTTCAAACAAAGTATATACTTTACTTTCTTAATAGGTGTGTGGAAAACTAACAAGCCTGGGCACTGCCAGGATAAGCCTTTAGAGTATAGAAGTAAAAAGAACACTAGAATTTTCCCAAACAACAAGACTTTTGGGTTCCTTTGTTTGAATTTCAAAGGCTGATAAGCACTTCCTAATCCAAATCAAATCAGAGGTCTCTGTGCTGCAGCAGCTCTTCTTACTATAATGAACAAAGACATCTTGGAGACAACAATGTAACTCATTGTAAGCACCCATTGTTCATTGTGCCGATATGGATGAAAACATAATCACTGAAGATGGCCTGGAATATGACATAAGGTTACTTCTAAGCATCAATGACCTATGGTGGCCATCTCAAATAAGATTTCCATTTATGAAACTAATATAAAATAATATTTAATGTCAATTGTAATTAAAAAAATATATTTTTTAAAGTACTAAAAGCTTTTTGATTCAGTGTTGTATTTACAGAACTTAATTTTAGGGCTGGATTAAGAAATTGGTGATGGAGGGGGACATAGTGCTGAAGTAAATACTATTTAATCCCTGAGGAATATTCTAGAATAGCATTTTCATGAATTGAGTAGGAGCTACCCACAGAGAAGGATGAGAAAGATGCATGGCAATAGAAATTATATCATGGGCACTTGTGACAGCCTTGTAAGGTTAGTGAGGCACAGGAAAGATATGAAAGCAGGCTAGACAGGTCTGAAGGTCTATTAGAAGGATATTTCTTGTGAAATACCAAATCTGGTAACTAAATCAAAAAGAATTATAGCATTCAAGAGATCCCTTGCATTCTCAATCTAAAGTTTCACCTCAAAATAGAAAAGTGAAAGAAGTTACCTGCAGATCGTAAATAGTTTGGGTATCTCATAATGAAAGACGCTCCAGCCAATTTGCAGTACCAAATTCTACTTGGTCACCTACAGGGGTACACATTTATGGAACATTTTCATGGTAAACTGAATTAAAAAAAAATGATTAGATAGATAACATGACACAGAAAGGACGGGAGGAAGAGGAATAACATCTCGGGCCTTCCCACACTACAAGCTACCTAGAGAGAACTTTAGTTGTATTGCCGTACACTCAGTGGACAAGGAGGAAGCTAAAGGAGAATCTTCAGAAGAATCCTAAAGTAAAAATAGAGAAAAAAATCCATGGTAGTTCAATAAGTATAGAGCTCCTAGAATTGCCCACCCCCAGAACAAAAAACTATAGCATAAATGCCAGTATGACAAATTGTTTGAAGCATGAAAAAATTGCTCGTTGTTTTTTGCCTTTTAAAATAGCACTGCACTTGTGTAACTAGAAAATCTATAATAGAAGAAAATATAAGTTCTCCAAATAGCAGTTTTGTAGTGGCAAAGAAAAGGCGTAGAAGAGAGATATTGAAGACTTTCAATCCAGTGACACTATATGCTCATGCTTCAGAGGGAAAAAAAAAAAAAGTTTAAAACCAACTGTATTCAGCAGAAATTAAATTGAAGTGTCAAATACTAAGTGGGAATGAAACTGCAAGAAGTTGGGCTAGAGAGGCTAGAGAGCTGAATGTAGGCAGGGAGGAAATTGAGGAGACAAAATGTACCGTTCTAAAAGGGTAGACAGGATCCAGCAATACTGATTGAAGCTGAGATATTCAGCGGAGCTTCCCAGATCTTGAACTGGGGACACAACTGTTATGAATTTGTTAAATTAACACTTGCTAAATGAGGCACAGAATGCCAGATGGTGAGTCACTATTCAACAACAGACCATAAAAGAAAATGAAACAGAGAAGTTTATTACTCATAGGTCCTGGAAGAATTACCCAAAATGTCCCCTGGGGCCAAATAGAAAGCCAAATAGAAGGCAAAGTGCAGACAGAGAGACGGGACTTGGACCATATACTTTTATTAGAGTCTGAGGATAGAGTACCTTAAGGTTCCCAGGCTAAGGCCAGATTGGTCAATTCTAACCAAAATGTGGGGTTTGGGAAAGTACCATGAGGGCTGTCTTATCTAAGTGGACTATAGAGGAAGGTGTTGGTGGGGCAGAGAATGTTGATCACAAGGGCTTTTAAAGAAGTTATATGAAAAATTTACATTTACTGGTGACTCTGTGGGTTATCTAGGGCATGTGCTTACATGAGGAGCTAGTGTCAGTTTAAGGTTCCTGTAGGCCCCTTGGCCAAACAAAATGGATGCTAAGGCAGTAATACCGTGGTGTAGCTTAGCTAAACTCTCAACATCAACCATTGCATGAGATTAACACTGGGAAACAGAAGTATAGATGCCTCAAACACAGTCCTGACCCTAGGGGCTGAAAAAAGTTCATTGACTGGATCATACATCCCCAAACCTAGAGGCCATATTGAAGTGCTTAAGAAGATGAGCTCTTGTAAAAGAATGTCTGACTCCAGAAACTACCATCTTGTGACATTTAGTTAGGGAGTTAAATGTAAGAGTGGAATGGGTTAACACCAAAAAAAAAATTACTTAAAAGAATGCCTGGTCCATTAAAAGTAATCAGTAAATGATAACTATTGTTATTATCACTGTGGAACAGGAGACCTAAACAATCATGATAAGAAATGATTCTGAACTACTAAGAGTAAAAGAAGAAGCTGTTACACAGGTATGCATAAACTCATAGACAGTAAGTAAGCAGCAGAAAAAATATTCCACTCACTCAGCATGAGTCTAAAATCACCAACAATGTACAAGAAAATATTCCAGATCAAACAATTTAATGGAATTGTCTGAGAACTTAAAATAAGCATATTTAAGATCAAAAAGATTGAGGAATTATGTGTATCAAAATACACCAGATATTATGCCCCTAAATATTGGTAGACGTTAAACAAACAGAAAAGGTCTTTGTAAGAAACAATTAGAAATCTTTGAAAAGAAAAATATAGTCATGGAAATTAAAAAAAGGAGAGAGACAAAATGTATAAAAGTGTAGTTACAAAACATAGAAGATGGTTGATATACTCCAATTTAACTCTAATGAGAGTACTAAAAGAAGAAAATGAGAAAAATGAGACACACAATATGCAAAAAGATAATAGAAAAGATTTTCCTAGCAATAGAAATGTCTTTCAACCAAAACAAACAAACAAACAAACAACAACAACAACAACAAAACATCTGATTTCCAAACAAGATTATCATTTTAAGCCAGAAAGCTATGGATCTTGAGAGCGAAATGAATGCTGAGGCAGCAATACCATGAAGTAACTTAGTAATATGGGTCCAATGTGTTTAATAATTTAGTTGTTTAGTGATTTTTCATGATATTTGATATATAAAGTTTATGTTATGTTATGTTTTCATAGTATACAGAGAAAGTTTTAAGAATAATGCATATCCAACTTCAAATATTCTTCACACACAAAGCAAATATCCTAAATGTAAGTGGAAAAATTATCCTAATCTAACAACCTTTGAAAATCGATTATGTATTGCTTAAACAATGTTTGCATATTAGGAATGATACCATTTTTCAAATGATAATCTATATGTTGGATGGAGAATATGTGGTGGATTAAATTACTCACCACACTGAGTTTACACCCTTTCATTTCTAACTTGGCAGTTCTTCCCACTAGAGGGGATGTATTCTTCTCACTTCATGGAACTTGCTTTGGTCAAAAAGATTTTGGAAGAAGTAACTCAAATCAAAGCTTGAATCATATCCCCAATGTTCTGCCACTACCATGAGAATAACATGCTGCACTAGTGAATTGGTCCTGCGGTTCCCTGGAGGACGAAGACATGGGAGCACTCCAGATCACCCTTGCAGCTCGGAGCCAGGCCCAGACAAGTTCATCATAAAACTGCATAAAACTTATCCCTAAATATAGAAGCTTAAAACAATGCACATTAATTATTACACATTTTCTTATTGTCAGAAATAGGAGAGAAGTTTAGCTGCATTGTTCTGGTTCAAGGTGTCCTATGAGGTTACAGTCCAATTTTCAAGCCAGGGCTGAAGTCACATCAAGGCTCAAATGGAAAATCTGTTTCTAAGACCATTCAAGTATTTATTGAAGGACTTCAGTTCTTCAGTAGCTGTTAGCCAGAACTGTCTCTTGAGTGCGAGAAACCTGAGAAAGAAAGACTGTCAGACAGAGACACAGAGACAGAAAAAGACAGAGGGAGCCAGAGTGAGCAGGTAAGCCATTGAGCACTCTGGATGGAGCTGCAGACTTTTATAACTTAATCTTTGAAGTACTGTTCTATCACTTATGTTATATGGTATTAGCCTCACAGACCAATCCTGATAGAAAGTGAGAAGAAACTATGGGCTACACAAGGGTGTGAAGACCAAGAGTTAAGAATAATTGGAGACTATAGAAATGAGACACTGGCAACACATATATGAACCTTCCTTAACCATAATTTATAGTAGGCCCAAACTAAAAAAGATCAAATGTTCATCAATATTAGATATACTCATAAATTGAAATATCCAGCAACAAGAATAAATGTTCTATAGCAACAACATACATCTAATTCTTATAGATACAATGTGGAGTGAAAGAACAAGACAAAAGAATAATTATAATTTGACTGACATTATATAAGTTCCTAAAAGGGAAAAATTTATTGAAGTTTTATAAATGTATACATTTAAGGTAAAAACTATGAAGAAAAACAAAGACTTGATTACAGCAAAAGTCAAGGTAGAGGTTATATCTAGTGAGGTGGAAGAGAATGTGTTTGGAAAAGAACACGAGAGGGTTTATGAAGAACTAGTAATGTATATTTCTTAATCCAAATAATGTGTATAATGAATGTTTCTTATATAAGTTTTTATTATACTCTATATATTTTTGCATTTTTATTCATGTGTGTTATGTCATGTGTGTCTAAATACCACATAAAGTTTAGTTAGTTTCTTAAGTGAAAACTTATTCTATACACATTATCACATTATTAGATCTGAGTTAATGATTGTTTAGAAGCAAACTAAAAAAATATTAGAAAATAAATTTAAAGATTCTTTCCTTGATAAATATAAATGTCTCATTGTCAAATTAATGAAAATGGCCTTGTTCTATTCCAATGTTTCTTATAATTAAAGGCATCATCAAATAGTTCTTAAATGTCACACAGAAGTCTCAGAGTATGCCATGCAGTGCTGATATTCAAAAAACATTAAAACAGAATAAAAAAAGAAAAAGAAAGAACAGCAGAAAAAAGAGAAGAGAATGGAAAATGAAATGGAAGGATACAGGGTAATGAGAGGAAAGAGAAAGAATATGATAATAAAAGCTTTATTTACATGGATGAATAGATTTAGGAATCACCTTGCTAGTTCATTCAGTGTTGTTTACACAAAGTATATCTGAGATTTTCCAAAAATAAAGGCTTTATGTCTTTAAGTTTGTTGAATGAACTAAATTAATTATTAGCTGAAAAACAAGCTATTAATTTCAATTTTCTCTATTAAGGAAAGAAAATAAAACATGGGAAAGAGCTTGATAAATTATAAATTTCTATCAAAACATTAGTTATTATTATGATCTAATATCTTTAATAACATCTTTTGGATTAATAAACTCTAGATAATTTGAAAACTCTTTGAAAAATTTCCAAAGAAACTAAGCTTCTATTTTCAACATTTCAACACTTCCAGTATATTGGTTAGCCATACACAATGATCATCAACTCTGATGATCATTGTGCAGTTTCAAAATCTGAGGATTAACATAACACCAACTCTGAGCCATTAGGCTTCTTAGAAGAATCAACGTGTTCCTCTAAAACACTGGAATTGTTTTCTTTCATATCATTTCAGTAGTATTTGGAACAGCTGCATTACTACAGATCAAAAGTAAACATTTGGCAGTTATGATTTTGAAAGTTATGATTGAAAGTGTTATAAATGGGATTTATTTTTTTAATTTTTAATTAAGTTTATTGGGGTAACATTGATTAAAACAATTATATAATTTTCAGGTGTACATTATCGTTTGACATTTGTATATTCTATTGTGTGTTTATCACCCAAAGTCCAGTTTCCCTCAGCTACCATATATTTGATCCCCTTGACCCACTTCATCCTCCCACTAGTCCCCTATATTTGACCCACTTTACCCCGTCTACCTCCCCCCTCCTCCCTCACCCCACTAGTAACCACTAGTTTATAGTTCTCTGGTAACCACTAGCCTACAGTCCATGTGCATGAGTCTCTGTTTCTTTGTCCTGTTCATTTGTTGCTTTTAGGTTCATATCCCACATATAAGTGATATCATGTGATTTTCAACTTTTTCTGTCTGGGTTATTTTGCTTAGCATGATTGACCCACAGTCCATCCATGTTGTCACAAATGGCAGTATTTCATCTCTTCTTGGGGCTGGGCAATATTCCATTGTATATATGTACCACAGCTTCTTTAGCCAATCATCTATCATAGGACACTTCAGTTGCTTCCATGTCCTGGTCACTGTTAATAATGTTTCTATGAACATCAGTGTGCAAACATCTTTTCAGATATGGATTTTCGAGTCTTTGGGGTAAATACCCACTAAAAGGATTGCTGGATCATATGGTAGATCAATTCGTAGTTTCTTGAGGAAACTCCATACTGTTTTTCATAGTGACTGTACCAATTTGCAGTCCCACCAGCAGTGTATGAGGGTTCTTTTTTCTCCTCATCCTCACCAACATTTGTTATTACTTGTCCTATTGATTATAGCTATTCTAACAGGTGTAAGATGATATTTCATTGTGGATTTAGTTTTTTTTCAGAAATACCATCTTGAATTCTCTATTATACAAAAATATGTATAATATGTTAAACATAGACAACTAATAAATTTATAGCACAATATGCAATTCATACAAACACCATTTTAAGAGAAATGTATATTATTGTACATATTTTAGTAATATGTACATATTTTAGTAATAATACCAAGAATGAGAGAGGTAAAACAAATATGGCACTTTCATTAACTCTAATATGTACTGCTAGTATGTTTTATCATACAAATTCCTTTGAAGAGAAAGAATATTTTATAATATCCTGTGTCCTCCCCAGGTAGATAAATGAGAAGATATATACTTTGACAGAATTTCATATAATCATTAATTTTTCCCACTTTGTGCAGTTTTTACTTGTAATTTCTACTTTCTACTTAAAAATAACTTCATCTGAGGCAAAGTGGCTATTATCCAGCCTCGCACTGATAGATATTGTGAAGGAATATTGACAAAAGATTCTTTTTCAGGATATAAATTTTCCACTTTAAAGTATAATAGAAATAACACTTAGAGCATAATTGAAACTTCACTTTTTAAAATACAGATCTCGTAGCAGATAAGCACAACAAAGGACTGTGTTGTCTATGAAAATTTTGATTTACATGAAAATGATACAATCATTAAAATGCATATTAGATTTAAATATAGTAAAAATCACTTTTTAACTTTTCTGGAAATTATGATCTACAGGTATCCTTCACATAATTATTGTACTGTTTCTGTCAAAGTCACTGTTATTTCCAACATATTTTAGAAATTAAAATTATATCCAGAGTAAACTAGTGATGCCTTAAAAGACTATTAGGATTTCAGATTGCATCAAATAAGCAAGTTTACCCTCAGAGAAGGTTAAGATGCTCCTAAGTTTAATTTTCTTATCTTTACTTGCTCAGCTTTCTCGGAGTGTTGAAGGGTTGAAATTGTATCTAAAGATAGGGGAAAAAATAGCTTTAAAACACTAGAAAAAATTTGAAAATGGAAGTCAGATAGTTGACCTCGATGGCAGAGATAAGGCCACTACTTGCCTTTGAGGGTAAGCATAAAGCTCTTGCCACTTCCAGCTATCCAAAACAAAAACAACTTTGGCTGCAGTAACTATGGCTGCTTGGTGCGAAGGAGGGTGAACGTGACCTGGGTAAGCTGAATCACACAGCAGAGGGCTCAAGTAGACTACAAAATGTGCCTTTCAGTTGAAATTTGATAGCTCCAGAGTACAAGTACTCTTCGGCTGCCTCACAGAATCATTAGCTTCTTAGACAATATACTAAATCAAATATCAAATTTTCCTTAGTTTGAGGGTCCTATGAACTCGTAGGGGCAGTGCACATCAGTAGGAATATGCATACATTTTAGGACATGGCTTTGTAGAGATTATATACACAAGACAAGACAAGACGTCAAGAAGGAACAAAACCTGCACTAGTTAAAGGATATAAGACAGCTTTACTCAGTACTACTGCAGTAAGAGAGAGAGTCAGTGTAACCTGACCTCTCCCCCCAGTGGAAATTAAAGGTGGGCCTTTTAAACTGGAGTATGCTAACAGAAAGGTATTGAAGGATGTTAAAGACTGTGACTAGGCCACCTGTGTCTATTAACTGGTACTTATCAGAAGTTAGTCTTTTAACTGACCATACAGACAGGACACAGAGGCCCTGTTTTTCTTGATGATTACTTTGCAAAGGATAGCACCCAAGTCCTTGAGAAAGACGTTCCTATTTTATAGAAGATACTTATACATCTCAATATAACTGAGAAAAGATTTACAATTCCCAGTTTTCTAAAGTAAATGCTCTAAGGAAAGAGAATTTATGGGACTATGTCAGGTTTTAGCTGAAACAAAGAGTAAATTCTTTGTCAACTTTGAGTTTTCCCAGGCAAGAACTTAAAAGGTCATCCCAAGCACATGGACTTAGGCTGCTAGAAGCCTCGCTGGGCTTGATCACATCACTAAGAGCTAGAGAGGGAAGTAGATAAGTCATTTCAGCTGAGAGGTTTTGCAGTTCTCAATGACAAGGCTGGGACCTGACTCACCTTACTTGTAAAAATACAAGAAACCAGTTAGACAGAGAAAAGAAGACTAAACCAGAGATGTCAGCTCCCTGTGGTCCTGTACCACACACCAAAAAAGGCAGTAGTCCAAGAAAAAAAGGGGACCGATGTGCAAGGAATATCATGAGATACTCCGTTGCAGAGGCACCAAATACAAACTGCAGTGCACTAGGTATATGTTCTGCAGCTCTATTCTGAGCTCCACACCTCAGAACTCTGGAGGCTTGAGAAACTGTTTCCTCCCAGGGCAGGGAAGGAAGCCCAAGGAGATAGCACAGAAAAGGGCTGCACAAGCCCCCATTCTGCTATTCAGCAAGCTGCATTTACCCTTTGCTTGCCCACATGGTTGCATGCAAGGGTGCCTTGGGGACTGCAAAGGCCATAGCATTGCTGCGGCAACCTCTCACAGCAGCCTCTCATGGCAGGCACATGGAGTCCCGTATGTGGTCTCACCACCCTAATGAATGTCAAATGTCTGTAATTTTTCTGTTTGCTTCTACTTGTAACTGGCCATCACTTTGGTTTGGGTTGTGGATGTTTAATATTTCTTTTTGTACATGCTGTCATTTTGATTTTGATATTTTACATGCCCTAGTGGTTATTGATCCTCATTCTGTATGTAGGCCGGTTACTTTAGATTGGTTTTGTTTCTCATAGCTTCACCAACTGCAAAACCAAGTGCAAACTGGAAAGGTCTGGTGTCTTGGAACCTGGCTTTGGGACCTTTAGCCTCACCTTATTCTGGTCTCTGGTATGGGACTGCTTTGCTGAACCCTTTGAATCACTGAAAACTATCAATTATTAATTCTTAACTACTCAGTCAGTCATGGAGCTCTTGGGATGAGGCAGAGAGTTCTTTAAATATAAGATGCCACTTTTGATGTTGCAGGGCAATTGACCAAGTTAAACAGAAGAATAAACTATTGACCAAGTTAAACAGAAGAATAAAGACATTCTGAGATACATAGTAGTTCAAAGAATGTACTGGGAGGCTACTATTAAGAAGCAATGGTCCTGTATAGAATAGTAGTTCAAAGAATGTACTGGGAGGCTACTATTAAGAAGCAATGGTATTGTATAGAATAGAAGGCTCTAGAAGTGAAAAAAGTAAAGTCTCCTGATGGCAAGAAGGGAATTGACAAGGTAGATAATGGGTGCAAGATTCCGGTGGAAAACAAAATATTCAAGGAATTATGACAAAATAAATAAAAATAATAAAACAGAAAAATAAAGGTCTATACATAGAAAACTATGCTAATGAGGAAAACATGAGTTAATTATTAACTCCAGGAAAAATAAAAGATTATACAAGAAAGAAATGTTAAGTAGTTAGTCAAGCATGAGTGACAGGAGTGAAGGCCCAGCTCTGTAACCATAGAAACCTCCCTGGAAACACCACCACCTTTAGGGTTATAAATTACCCCAAATCCTAGAGCACGAAGACCATAAGCACAAAGCTTCTGATTAAACCAGCCACAAATGCATACACAGAAAGTACTACCCTGACCTGCCCTTAACCTTGGCCTTATTATACCATCATTATAATATCATGACTATGCCTGAAAGTTCATGAATCTAATTATAATAGACTGAATTCTGGATAAGCACATGGCAGTAATCAAAGTGTTATATAGCAGCCAAGTGTCAGTCAAGGTTACTTCATATGAGGATCATCTAATACAGCCTTTGTACCTTCCCATCAAGACTCAAAAATAAGCAGACCTTTTCACTTCTGTGCTGTTACTGCTCTCTTCATTGAAAACCCGCTTCTCTCTTGGGGTGTACTCTGTCTTTTATCTTTTATCTTTTCATCTCCCAAATTCCACAGGGCTGAAACCTTCCTTAGCATTGCCAGTCTCCTTCTAAAATGGACTTTCAATAAATCTTACTTTTTCTAAATCTCACTTACCCATAATTCTTTGCTATGTTGGCAGGGAAGAACTGAGGATACCCTCCTCCTCATGCCTCTGGGACAACACTGGATTTCACATCACCCCAGCTATAACATAACATAAACAGAAACAGAAACAGAAACAGAAACATTGCAGCAGCCTCCTTGGCTCAACAATTAAAAAAAAAAATACCTAACATAAATCATTTAAATAATAACCTGATAAACCCAGTTAATTCTCTAATTTTTAAACATCTTGTTAAACTATATGAAAACTACAAATAGACTTTTATTAATTGAAAACGTCAGTAAAACTATATAATTTGTAAAAGTAATAATTTGTGGCTAGCAACTACATTATTTCTAGTCATCCTCTTTACAGTGCAAATGTATCCAAAGGCTTACATGTAGGCATAGTATTTGACCTAGCTATTTAATTTTGATAAATATATCTTTAGAAAGGAGTGAAGTCTGATGAAAGCAAAGACCTATATACAACTTGTTAACTATTTATGTTAGTAAAAACTTGAAGACTATATATAGATAAGACATATTATGTATAATATATCTCCAAAGAAATTAAATAATGATTATTTTTATAAACTGTAAAAGATGAATACTATTTTTTTCCTCCTAAAACTTACAGAATAGTGGAAAGTAAGGCATTATAACCAGAAACTGAAGGCTTTGAACAAATCCAGCATTTTTTACATCATATGATAGGTGAGCTAATACAAAGAAGGGCCTGTTTAGGACCCCTGTAGTTGAGGTCTCATAGCATCCCCGGCTTTACTTTTTCTTGCCCTATAGCTTAACAGTAGATTGTCCCCAGCAGCTCAGAATGTCTTGGAACATCCCCTGCCATAGAAAGTTGCTCTGAAACTTATGATTAATACCCTTATGCTTACTGATTACAATCCTTCTGGTTTAGCATTCTTTCTAGACTACTCCCATCTTTGTTCCTGAATTGCTGACACCACATTGCCAGAGGAATGGCTCCATGAAGCATAATTGACTTCCCAGAACTGTCATGCAACTCCTGGAATAATACCTAGATTTTCCCTTAAATACCCTAAGCCAGACTGAGAAAGGAAGGCAGTTTTGAAGGTGTTAATCTGCTGCCTTCTCATATCACTGGTGCTCTGACAATAAACACTTATTCTAAATATCCCAACTCTTGTGTCAGTCTATCGGCTGAACAGTGCAGGCAGCACAAGCTTGGGACTCAGTCGCTCTCCAGTTTCAATAGCGCATGTGTTACTGAACTCAAGGGGTTTCTTTTGCCTGCATGTGTCAAAGCCAAAAGAGACACAGACAAGGGTTTGCAGCAAAGAAAATAGAGGTTTATTTAAGGAAAAAGCGCCAGGCTGGGAGACAAAGGTGAGCTACTCTCCAATGGCTTCTAGGGGTAGGTTGTTTAGGGAAAAAACTCATTAGCCATGGTAGCTAAGAGAGATGGGGTCATGGGCTCTACTGATTTGTCAGGGCTAGGGTAGGAGACAGTTGATCATTGAATCAGTTCCTGCTGTCAGCAATGGCATCAATCTGTCTGATTTTAAGGGGCTCCTAGTAGGGTCTTTCACCTTCATGAGTGTGGAGCTGCAAGATGTTATCTCTAGTTTGATTAAAACTCTGTTTCTGTGTTCAACAGATCTGAGGCTTTGTTTCTAAGACTGTTTGATGCTGACCTAAGGGCTTAATGATTAAGGGCATGGTCATGCAGTATGCAGAAGGATAACGAAAGAAAAGAAGCAAGTGAGCCCGAGGCCAGTTTGGATCAAGAAGAAAGAGAAAAAGTCATTTTAAAGAAGTGATTTACACCATAGTTACACTGGAAAGTTAGGAAAGATTTTCCAAGGAAGCAATACTTAAAATGAAACCAAATAAACAGGGAAACTATCTGGTGATGGAATGGGTAGGAGCAGGAAAGACCAGCAGAGTTGAAGCTTTATGAATAAAGGGAATGAACTCCGAGAACCTGGGGAGGTAATTAAATCAGAGCGTTTTGAATTTGTTATGTTAATGTTGCTAAAAACAAATAGATAAAACAAAAACAGAACAAAATAATAGCAAAAATTTTATAACTTTAAAAAATTCTCTCATGCTACATATATATTTTTAATTATGGTGACAAAAGTAACACAAAATGTTCCATTTTAACCATTTTTAAATGTAAAGCTTAGTGGCATTGAGTACATTTATTTTATACTGTTATGCAATCTTTCCCACCATCCATCTCCAAAACTTCTTTCATTTTATAAAATTGAAACTTTGTACCCATTTAATAATAACTCCATTGTGTTCCCCCAGCCCTATTCTAATTTCTGTCTCTATAAATTTCACTACTCTAGATACTTCATATAAGTGGAATCATACAGTATTTGTATCTTTGTACTGACTCATTTCACTTAGCATAACATCTTTAACCTTCACTTAGCATAACATCTTTAAGCTCACCCATCTTGTAGAATATGTCAAAAATTTCTTCCTTTTTGAGGCCAAATAAAATTTTATTGCATGTATATACCACAGTTTATTTATCTATTTATTTATCAATAGGTATTTGGGTTACTTTCACATTTTGGCTACTGTGAAAAATGATACAATAAACATGGGAACACGAATATGTGTTTGAGTCAGTACTTTCAATTATTTGAGATGTATACGTAGAAGTGAAATTTCTGGATCTTATGGTAATTCTATTTTTATTTTTTGAGAAACTGCTATACTGTTTTCTATAGCTGCTGCACCATTATATATTCCCACAAATAGTACAGATGGGTTCCAATTCTTCCACATAATTGACAACATTTGTTATTTTTTGTTTTATTAATAATAGCCATACTAGTTGATGTGATGAATCACTGTAGTTTTGATTTGTATTCCCTTCATTATTTTTAATTTTTTTCTGTTTGTTTAGTTGTTCAATTGTAGGAGTACTTAATATATTCTGAACATCAGCCCCTAATCAGAAATATGACTTGCAAATATGTTTCCTGTTCTGTGGATTGCTTTTTCACTCTGTGTCCTTTGATGCACAAATATTTCAATTTTCAGTAGTCTAATTTATCTGTTTTCTTTTGTTACTTGTGCTTTTGGTGTCATATCCAAGAAATCAATGCCAAATTCAATGTTACGAAGCTTTTCCTCTAGGTTTTCTTTTAAAAGGTTTTATAGTTTTACACTAATGTTTAGTTCTTTTATCTATTTTGAATTAATTTTGTATATGGTATAGGCTGAGTTCAACTTAATTCTTTTGCATATATGTATCCAATTTTTGCCACACCTTTTGTTGAAAATGCTATTCTTCCACCATTAAATTATTTGTACCTCTTAACTCTGTTTAAAAAGAAGGTAAAGACAGATTGTACTATCCATACCTCGATAAGTCAGTAGCTTGCCTGTCTTGTAGTTCTATTTCACGTAACTTTCCAAGGTGAGCCTCCTAGGTCAGCATATCTGTGCAGTCTGTCTTACAGAGACTTAAATCCCCTCTGTCTTGTTTGTCCTTCACCCCTGATAACAAAGCCATGTAAAAGATATCACACACACTCATACACAAAAGAGCACTACAACCTGTAAGCCTTTGGATACGATTGTACAGTAAAGATAAATTTAAAAAAAATGTAAATAATGTGGTTGCTACAGGAGACATGTGTCCTCCTCTTTTATATTATTCATTCATTCATTCATTCATTCATTTATTTTTTGAGGCTGGATTTTAGATATATCTCTATGGCTCAAAGAAAGAGACAAAAAACACCAAAGAGGTAGGTTCACTGCCTTATAGTGTCAACCTTGGCAAACCACATGTTGTTTCCACTTCCTTTTCATGAGGGAAGTAAGGCTATGAAGTATGTCAGATAGCCATGCACTCAGGCATCACTCCATTTCAGTGAAAATGGAAAATGGATTTTGACGGACATCTAGTAGCATCCACAGCAGTAGTCATTTCCTGCCACTAAACAATTGTGCATCCACTTTCTACCACACTAGAGTCCACTCACCACTATAAGGGAGATAACCGCAATCCCACCCAGTTATAGCATCCAATTCAAGTGCAGGATTTCTACTTCTCCAAGGATTTCTACTTCTACTTCTCCACTTTCCACTATTCTGTAATATGATGTCTCATGATCCAATGACCTATAAATTAAAAAACAATTTATCTGGACTCTCATATATAAAATATCATGGTGAATCATATTAGCCACAGAAGAAGCTCTCAATTGGAAAAGGAAATAATAGGAAACATATAGTAAGAACTGGTCTAAAAACATCATTATATACTGCAGAGTAGGAATTGCAAGGACCCCTAGTCCCAGCAGTAGAGGAAGATGGAGTAAAGGGCAAACAAGTTAAGGCAGGGTTAAGCATTCATTTTTGAACTTTCTATTCTGATCCATTGATCTACGGGTCTTATTTTTACTCAAATACTGCACTGTCTTGATTTTCTATATTTATTGTAAAATTTGAAATCAGGTAGTTTTCCTCAAATTTTGAAAATTGTGTTGGCTATTCTTTTGAAATTTCCTATAATTAGAATTAGCTTGTAAATTTCTACAAAAATCTTTCTGAGATTTTGTTAGAAATTGTAGTCACTTTATAGGTCAATTTGGGGAAAGTTGCCATTCTAACAATATGAGTGTCCAATTTGCAAATTTTAAATGTTCTGTTCATTTATATCTACTGTAATATCTCTTAGAAATATTTTGTATTTTTCAGTGTTCAAATACTGCATTTCTTTTTAAAAAATTTATTCTGAAGTATTTATTTTATGCTTCTTTATACTTTTGTGAATAGAATTATTTTCTAAAATTTATTTTTGATTGTTCATTGGAAATATAATTTATAGTTTTTTATTTCTCTTGCATCTTTGGTAAACTCTTTTATTGCTTTAGTATTTTTATATATACATTATTTAGGACCTATATATAAATTTATGTTTTCTCCAAATTAAAATAGTTTTATTGCTTGTTTTTCAAATTGTGCACCTTTTGTTTTTGTCTTAATTCTCTGATCAGAACCTCTAGTTCAATGTTGAATAGAAGTCGCAAATCTGGATATTCTTGCCTGGTTCCCAATTTTAAGCAGAAAAGAATTGATTCATCATTAATTATTATGCTAGCCATAAGTTCTTCATATATGCTAGGTATCTGATTGAAGAAGCTCTCTTATATTGCTATTGAGTGCACGTTATCACATTTTCATCAAGAATCAGTATTGTATTTTGTCAAATGCTTTTTCTGTGACTATTGAAATAGCGATGTGATTATTTCTTATTTTTTTAACATGGTGTATTACATTAAGTGATTCTTGGATTTTATACCAACTTTCCATTTCTGAAATAAACTCCACTTGGTCATTCTGCATATTTTTAATGTATTGAAGGATTTGGTTTGCTAATAAGTTAAAGATTTTTGCATCAATGTTCATGAAGAATGTTGGTTGTAGTGTTCTTTTTTATGTAATGTCATTGCATGGATTTTGTCAGTGCTGAACTGATCGAGAAGGAAAGTTTTTCATGGTGAGACACCCAGTTGAAAGAATGCACAGGGGCTGACATGAGAATGAAAAGGCAGGCACCTACTTTATTGCTTCTATTGAGGGAGTGCACTTCTGTTTCTGCTCTTCTTCTGCTCCCCTTCTTGTGCTCCCCTTCTCACCAGGGGACCATATGGGTTCCACACATATCAGAGTACAATTCAGCCACACATGTGTGAAACAATAACCTGAATTATGTTTACATATTTTAGGTGCAGGCACCCTACTACACTAATGTAATATTCTAAATCCAGAGACCTATTCCTAGCCATGACCCTGGATCACAGCCAGACATTGGACCAGCCTGGCCTGGCACCCACAGAGCTGAAGACGATTCAGAAACAGCAGTCACTCGAAGAACTCATTGTTCTCCCCTTTTCTGCCTAAAAGCAGGGCATAAATTTTCATTTGTAAACGATCTTCCTCTCCAGTTCCAGGAGGAGAACAACTCTTAATCAAAATAAAGGGCTCTTATCATTGAATATTTCACCGACTTGTCTCTATAAACAAACCTTACTAAATAACTCTTATCATCCATTAGTTTGCCCCATATATTTACCTTTCCACAATTTACCACCCAAACCTCTCCTTCTCTGTCTAGTCACTTCTCCACAATTTATCACCCTTCGTCAAAATGGGATATAATCCTCTAAAAAGCCCTAATGGCTTCTTTGAGGTTTTCACTTATTTTCGGTGAAGCCCTCATATTCATGCAAAATAATTATTTTCTCCTGCTAATCTGCCTTTTGTTAGTTTAATTAGTATACCCAGCCACTAAATCTGAGAAGGTAGAGGATTTTTTTCCTCTTCTATAATAGTTAGAGATAGCCCCCTTAAAAAAAAGCCAATTATAATTTTACATCTAATCCTTCTGTCTATACTCTTTATTTTCTAATTCTTTTTTCTTATACTTTCCTCCTTAAAAGATCAGTTATAAAAGCTGAAGTCCTAGCTAAGTTTCCTTGTGTGAGATAGTAAAAATAGTAGTAAAAACACTTTTAATACACTGATATGAGAATATATTTTGGATAAAAATTTAAAAAATTGAAATTATTAAAAGTAGTTTTTCTTTCTCTCTCAGGTTTAAAAGGCATGATAGAATAATTGCATTATACAGTGTTAGGGCAGATGGAAAATGAGAAAGCTTATGGAAATTAGGTAACGAAGAAAAAGAGGACACTTTTTTCTTTTTCCTTTTAAAAATTAAATAAGGATTTTTGTTTTACTTTGCTTATTTTATTATGGTAATATATTTAAAATAAAATTGACTATTTTAACTATTTAAAGTGTATAATTTAGTGGCATTGTTACTGACCAAAGTTGGGTCCTTTGTCCATTGCGTACAGAGAAGACAGATTCTGAAGCAATAGATTTTTCACAGAGAAAAGTTGTTTTTATTTGTGAGGAGGCCTGACAAGAAGGAGACAGGGAAAAAGTCCAAATCTGTCTCTTTGAATAAAAATGTGAATCAAATTTAAAGAATAAGGTGAGGAGGAGTTATGCATATTTATTAATTCTAATTCTGGTGGTCCGAATAAATAGTTTCAGGACTAAGCCATCCAAGGTAAGGAATGTGAAAGAGAGCAGGACAGAACAAAGTAGTTTCAATTTGTCAAAGTTTGATTGACCATTCTATATGTGTCTATATTTGGTCTAGGCAATGATGTATTGATGGACCTCTTGCTTTTTAAAGGGTTCCAGATAGCAAACTTGAGTTCTGTAAACCTTGATTCCACTGTGCTCTGTGCTCTCAAGGGAGGTCAGCTTAGAGTCATTTTGCTGCTAACTGTGCCTGCTCAAGTTTTTGGGACCTGTTTAATCCAACTAAGTCTGCTGGTCTCAGGAGCTCTGTGAGGTGGCCTGGTTTTATTTGCTGAAAAACACAAAAAGCAAAAACTATTTGAGTCTGGTTTCAGTGTTATGTCCCTCAGAAGTCACCCAGTTTCAGTGTTAGGGCCCGTTTTCAACATTAAGTTTATTCACATTCTTGTGCAGCCATCAACATCATCCATCTTCAGAATTTTCCATCATCCCAACTGAAAGTCTGTAGTAATTAAACAATAACTCCCCATTTCCTCACTCCAATCCACCATTTTCTTTCTGTCTCTAGGAATATGACTGTTATGGATACCTCATATAATAAATAAGATTTCAGTATATCATTTTATGAAAATTTTTTCTTGGATAAGATTATCTGAGTATTGATGATGAAGGGGATCAAAAAGTTTTGCCACTGTAAAACTGACTTTTGGGATATTTTGATTTTCTGTTATTAATCTGTTATTAATTTGAGTACTAACTCAGCTACAAAAATGTAGAAGGTAGGAGGGAAAGTGTTATTTCGTTTTGTTTTGTTGCTCTAACAATAACAGCATTTCTATTATCTAGGAATCATATTGAACAGAAATGGAACTTTTATGTTAAAAGAGAAATGAAAAAAATATAAGCTATCCCTTTCTAATTACCATTAAAACAGAAAAAAAAAAAAAAAGAAAAAAAAATGAAAGCTAAATAATTATACCAAAATTGGTTCTACACTCTTTTGAAGAAAGTAGAATTCTTCAGTTCTTGGTATAGAATTTTCAAGGTCTGAAGTGTCACATAAGCCAGATATAGTCTTCTACACAGAATTCTTCCTTTAAGTCTCATAGCTTCTCAGTTAAGCTATTGTTATGATGCTTTAACAGAAATTTTCTGCTATAGCAGTCTCTTACAAAAGAGATTAAATGGAAATTGTAGAGAAGTACAGAGACAAAAAAAGCTGCACAGAAGGGTGTTTCTCAGCAAGCCACAGGCATAGGGGCTTTCCAGGGTAATATTTTGGAGGTAGGAGAGTACTCTATTAGGAAGAAACAGTAAACAAGTTGCAAATCTATGAGAATCTTATGAATCTACTGCTCTGCAGAGGAATAGAAACAAATGAAACCAGAGTAGCTATAAAATGAGAATGTAATAAATGGATTGAATATGATGATAATCCTTTTCCTTTTTGTTTTCCTTTATATGAGCAATATGGCAAAATGCCAATTTAAGGTATTATTACAACTTATTTGTTACTTATATTTAGGAGAATGAGATGTTTTCCTAAGCATACATTTAGTGTTATCTTAGATCACATTGTTGGCTTTGTTACACTTAAGCTTACATTACCCTCATTTGGGCTTATCTACATGAAATAACACATATTTTATACATCACTTTCCAAAATATAAACTCTGGTTTACGTAATTTCATATTTGGAGGCATAAAGTTGTTTTTTATTAAAAATAATTTTAATAGTTAATTTTAAAAGTATTTAAATAACTAGAAGACAAAGACTGGAGGTTAATAAATACATTATCAGTAAGTTTTTGCTATGAACTGTGTAAATATAAACATTTTAGGTAAAAAGCAGAATGATGAGATGACTGGATATATCTTTTTTTTTTTCATTTTACCCCATATAAACTGTTCATTTTACCCAAATGTATGTATGTAATGTATATATATATATATATATACACACACACACATACATACACAAATATTATATATATGTAATATTTGTGTATGTATATATAATATTTATAATATTTATATTTGTGTATGTATATATAATATTTATAATATTTGTGTATGTATATATAATATTTATAATATTTATAATATTTGTGTATGTGTATATATATACATACACAAATATTATAAGCCAAAACGCATCAATCTAGTCACTTCATAAAAGTCATATGGTTTTAATCTTCCTTGGGGTTCTCTTTTTAAAGATTACACTGCTACATTTAAGAAACATTCACTAATGATTAATTCAGCCAAGCTTGGAATGGTTCTGCAGATAAAACTAATGTAGGAAAGAGGCACAAGAACTAAAATGTTAAATAAAGCTATATCAGAGATTGCAACATGCTGATCAGCCCTGCAGCCAGGACAGGGGGACAACTGCAGAATGAAGAAAGATTTTTGCCAGAATTGCTAACAAACCATTTCCCCACACCCACACAATAAAGGAAAAATGGGAAAACAGTCCTAAAGTGGTGCCCTACACAAAATAAGTCATTCATTCCCTATGGGTAAAATCATATGGAACTAATGGATAGAAGGCTGATAATTGCCAGCGGGCCTTTCACACTCTATATTCTTACTTTTTCAAGCTAAATACTCTTATCTTTTCTCATTGTATGCTCATATCATCAAAGGAAAATGAGTAAACAAAGTCTTTAAACTATCATTCACAGAAACTAAAAAGTGATATATAAACTGAATTCCCCCCAAATTTGGAGTTCCTCTCAGTGTCTTTCTTTGAGTCCTCCTCAGTGTCTTTACTCTGTTCCTCTCACTGTCCTCTCTCTATTGTCTCTTTTCCTCTGAGTCTCCTTTAGGTTCTCTCACTGTCTGCCTCTGAGAGGAGACCATACTCTTTCTGACTATGGAGCGTTACCCCTTCTCCTTTTGACTCCAACTTTAGCGTGTGCTTGAATTCTTTCTCGTGCTCAGACAAGAACCTTTTTCTCTCCGTGCAGGACTTGAGTTTTCCCAGCTCAGAGTAATTTGCCCTGTGCTGTATCAAAACCATACTGGCTAAGGTCAGAGAGTTAAAAACTATTTAAGTTAGCAACAATTAATATCATCAATTGACTTGCTTCTAGATTTATATTAATAGTTTTGAGTAAAATAATATATTAAATTTTTAAATTCTAAATTTCTTTCTTTAGTATGGATTATGAAGCACTTTAGATGTTTTTTGTTTGCTTGTTTGTTTGTTCTAATTTCCTCTCCACATTGGGTAAAATAAACTAATAGCTAAAGATCTAGATGAACTGTTTTGCCTGATTTAGCATGATCACCTAAGAAAAATACTATTTTCCCCAGTAACGCTATGGAGCTCTTCTCCGTTCTCTGCTTTCAAGAACTATGAAGGATCTGGGATTTTACCTTACTTATAAGTTAAGCCTGTGAAGGGGACCAAAGGTTTGCCACCCTAAAGCTATCTTTTGTGATATGGATTTTAAGCTGGTTATTGAGAAACAAAAGATTCAGAAAGAAACTTTGACCCTGCCTCTTTCCTGTTGAAGAGATTTAGATAGAAAAACCTACTCTATGTTTTCCTTAGCCTAATATGGATGAAATATGGCAGATAGGAAGATGCCAAGCATATGCCTGGTAGTTAGATCACTCCTTGTGTCCCACTGATGCAAGATTTTGCCTGCCATGTGTGTTCTACTCTTCCTCAATTACCTGTAATTTGCCTAGTTTTGGTTTTGAAATCTAAGCTATCTTTTCCTCCTTTTCTCTTTTGTCAGATATTACACACGCGTGCGTGCGCGCGCGCACACACACACACACACACACACCCTTAATTTTACATTACTATCTTTGGAATTTTCATGCTTATGTGAATTCCCCATGTGCACGTATTAAAATATTTATGTTCTCTTATTAATCTGTCTGGTAATCTAAGTATTAAGCCAGGTAGAAGAACTTAGAAGGTAAAAAAAATATATATTTTTTTAGCCTTCACATCTGCCATAGTTTAACATATGTTGAGAAGAAACAGAAGACTCAAGAGTCGGAGACAGCAGACTATTCATGACACAGCAAGCAGAATGAGTTTCATGGTCACATCAATTTCTCTTGTCCCTCAAGTCCCATGGGAATGATACACAGGTAGATACTGTACACAGAGTGGGTTTTTGTGACAGTAACTTAACACTGAGCTTAGAAAATCTCTAATTTTATAAAGGCTGCAAGCAAACCTACTCAACTTTTGCCCCATAGGGAGACATTGTCTTTATTACCTTGGTCAGAAAACAAAACAAAACAAAACATAAAAACTTTACTCTTCTCTAGGAAAAGGCAGTAATTACCTCTCTCTTCCAGGGTGGTTTGCTATACAAACATTTTTGAAAAGGTAGCACAAGACAGATAATGTCATAAACATATAGAAATTCCATAAAGAATCCCTTATATCAGAATGACAGTTTCCTTTTGATATTATTTTAAACCAAAGGGGGGGTGAAATTAGGAAGAAAAAAAATCAAAATAAGACATGAAAATGTTAATGTTATAACATGACTATGTTATACTATGTTATAATTTTTGAATCACTATGTTATACTATGTTATAATTTTTAAACACAAAAATTCATACTCATGAGTATTTCTATAATACTTCTGATCTAAAAGGATTACCATTCTAAAGAGTTTCGGATTTAATATGAGGCCCTGAAGTAAATTAAATGCTCATGCTCAATCTTTTCTATTCCATACCATTACTTATTCATTGTATAAATATTCAAAAAATAAAGCATACGAATGTGCTTATATTTGTCTCTAAACTGAAGTAGTACTTTAGATGTAAAATAACAATTATATTTAAGATTTTCCACTTAATTCTTCAAAAATATTTGTTGAAATGTTAAAAATACAGTAAGATTTCTTTACAAAAAAAATTCTCTAAGCACAATATATGCAGATAAAACACTAAATATCTAATACAGTAAACAAAATTTTCTTTACTCACATGAAATAGTAATGAATTTCAAATTTAATATATATACATTAAAGTTGAAATTCTCAGCACTCATACAATTTTTAAAAATGTTTTGGTTTCAAAAATGGAGGAGTAGGTAAACACTGTGATTACCTCCTTCTAGATCACATCAAAATTACAATTAAACTACAGAACTGCCATCATTGAGAAATACCTGAAGTCTAGCTGAACAGACATCTTACAACGAAATACATACACAAAAAGCTACCTCAACTGGTAGAAGCCTTGAAGAAGAGGAACCAGCTGGTCTCACGTCTGTATGTGGTGGTTAAAAATTGGGAGGAATATCTGAACTGTGGAATCCCCTCTCCCAGAATAGCAAGAGATCTTGGCCCCACACCAGGCTCCTCAGCCCAGGATTCCAGTGTTGGGAAGAGAAGTCTCCACAACATCTGGCTATAAAAATTGTGGCTGAGTGAGACAATTAGTGGCAGGAGTGACAGATGTTCCTCTCAAAGGGCCCATGTGCTGACTTACTGGCAGACTCATTCACTCGGCTCTTCAGGGCTAGAGCATCACCTCAGGGGAGCCAGGGACATATAGGGAGAAACTGAATTGTCTGGCTTTAGGATGAAGGCTGGAGGAGCAGCTATCTTTCAGACAGAAGTGCTGGCAGAAGCCACTGCTTCTTTGTTGAGCCCTCCTCACTCCCAGCTTGCAGACATAGGTGGCTGCCATAACTGAGTGTTCATCAGTTTGACTAAGACATACACAACTTGCAGACCTAGTGGCTTTCTTATACAAATAGTCTGTCTTGACTCATGCTGTGGGCTTTCCTAAAATCTCTTGAAGATTCACAAAATCTCAAAAGCAGCATTTGGTTTCAGTCTTAGCACAGCTCTTGGTGAGTGGCCTCAAGCCTGGCACTACTGTCATCAGGCCTTGGTTCATGGCTTGGCCTTTTGAGGCACCTCCAAGCCCTGTGCAAGTGGCAGCCATCTATAAATTGCTTGGTGGCTTATTCCAGGTGGCCTCAGGCAGGGCACAGGCTACGGATGAACTAGGCATGTGGCAGGGGTTCTTCCAGGAGGCCGTGGGGCCAGCATACTAACTCACTGGCTTCTGATGAAGCCAGAGCATTACCCAGAGCCAAATCTGAGGATGACTCACTCAAAGGGAAGATTAACAGGCACCAGAGACCTGAAAAATTGAATCCTGCTCTGAAGGATCAGTTCCTACACAACAGCTCCTCTGCTAGAGTCATCGCCAGTTCTCACAACCAGTTAGCCAGAGAGTCAATTCCTCCCACTGTCATGCAAACAGTAACTAAGGCTAAACTTCAACAAGAGGGCAGACACGACCCATACAAGGGACTCACTTGGATAACAAGGTTCAGGTGACCATAGATACTGCACCTCTGGGTCCCACAGGACACCTACTATGTTGGGTCACTCTATTAAAAAAAAAGGGAGACAGAACAACTCTAATTAATACATAGAAACAAACACATAATGGCAGCTGAAATAAGGAGACAAAGAAATATGCTCAAATGAAAGAACAGAACAAAACTCCAGAAAAAAAAATGGAGACAAGCAAGCTACCAAATGCAGAGTTCAAAATTCTGGTTATAAGGATGCTCAATAAACTTCGAGGAAGAAAAGATTAATTCAGTGAAAACTTTAACAAAGAGGCAGAAAACATAAAAATGGAGACGGAAAATATATATAAAAAAAAAAAAAACGAAGACTACAATAACTAAATTAGACTATATTAGAGGGAATCAACAGTAGGTTAGATGAAACAGAGGATTGGATCAGTGATTTAGAAGATAAAGTAGCAGAAAATACCCAATCAAAACAACCACAAGAAAAAAAATCAAAATAATAATAATAATAATAATAAGGCTAGTTTAAGGAGCCCCTGGAACAACATCGAGAGTACTAACATTTGCATCCTAGAGGAACCAGAAAGAGAAGAGAGGGTAAAAGGAATTGAAAACCTATTTGAAAAAATAATGACAGAAAACTTTCTTAACATGGAGAAGGAAATAGATAAACAAGGTTGGTAAGCGGAGAGATTCTCAAATAAGATGAATCCAAGAGGTCCACAGCAAGACACATCATAATTAAAATACCAAAGGTTAAAGACAAAGAGAAAATCTTAAAAGCACCAAAAGAAAAGCAATTAGTTACCTATAAAAGAGCTCTAATAAGATTGTCAGCTGATTTCTGAACAGAAATGTTACAGGTTAGAAGGAATTGGCACAAAATATTCAAAGTGATGAAAAGAAAAGACCACAACTAAGACTATTCTACCCAGTAAATCTTCCCAGATAAGAAAAAGCTAAAGGAGTTTATCATCACCAAAAATGTATTACAAGAAATGTTAGGGGGACTTCTTTAAGAGAAGAAGAAAAAAAGATCAAAAATACAAATAATAAAATAACAACAACTGTGTATCTATCAATCATTACTTTAAATGTAAATGGATTGAATGCTCTAATCAAAAGGTAGTATGGACAAATGGATAAGAAAACAAGACCTTTACATATATTGCATACAAAAGACTCAATCAGATCAAAAGACACACAAAAACTTAAAGGAATGGAAAAAGATATTTCATGAAAATGGAAACAAACAAACAAAAAAGCTGGGGTGACAATACTTATACCAGATAAAATGGACTTCAAAACAAAGGTTATATCAAGAGACAAAGAAGCACCCAGAAATCTCTGTTCTGGGTATATTATATTCGAAGAAACCCAGAACACAACTTAGAAGGGACATGTGAATCCATATGTTCATTGCAATATTATTAACAATAGCTAAGATATTGAAGTAATCTGTGTGTCCAATAATGGATGAACAAATAGAGGTGGTATATATATAGAATAAAAAATTATCCGCCCTAAAAAAAAAAAAAAATCTTGCCTTCTGCAATAATACAGATGGATTTAGAGGGTATTGTGGTAAGTGGAGTAAGTCAGACAAAGACAAATATTACATGATTTTACTTGCATGTGGAATCTAAAGAACAAAATAAACAAATAAAATAGAAACAGAATCATAGATACAGAGAACATTTTGATGATGGTTGCCAGATAGGAGATGGGTTAATGGGAAAGGTAAAAGGAAAAACAGATAAAGAAATACAGACTGGCAGTTGCAAAATAGTCATGGGGATATAAAGTATAGTAATGTGAATATAGTCAATAATATAAAAACAGTAAATAAAAAGTTAAATAAATAAATGAATAAATAAATAAATAAATAAATAAATAAATAAATTTCGTCAGTTTTATTTGTTATTATAATTACATTAGTTGATTCATGTTGTGGTCATTAAAATTAGATTTTTTTTTAAAACTCATACTTATTTTTACTTGGCGCATTTGTTATTTGGCTACAAAAAGCTCTTTTTTCTTTGTTAATAATGAAATAACATGAAAATTAAAAGAAAAAATGAAATTGGTAAAATGAAGAACACCAAGAGACAGACGAGACACTCTCTGCCACCATAGTTGGTCAGGAATGAAAGAGGGCTCTCTGTCAAGCTACAAGCATGCAGGTCTCCGTGGGCATTACTGACAGAAAAGAAGGCATTTCACCACAAATGGAGTCAGAGTATGGTACAAAAGAACGTCTCTCAAAAGAGGTTTTCTAACACAGACACAAGGATGATGAGCTGGTCCTCCTGGACGTGGACCTCACAGTAAGTCAGGAAGTCGGCGGCTGCTGGAACACTTTCACCCTGTCTATGCAGGCTTCCATCTTCAACTGCTTCACAGCCCTCCTGGCCTGGGAGATGCTGGTGGTGCTGTTACTGGACAGGCCCTCCTTCATCCTGTGGCATTACTGAAGAAGAGGTCTGGAAATAGGCCTGAGCAGGAGATAAGCTGGTGTGTGGTCAAATGAGAGGCTGATTCGGGGCTCCTGCTTTGAGGCTCACCTGACACAGAGCAGAACAGGTTCCCCTGAGGCCACAGTTTACCGGGCCTCACCTGATGGCCTTCCCCAACCTGCACACCTCCCCCGGCTTGCAAGTCCCAGCTCCAGCCAGACTTGTAATGAACTCAGGAGAGGGGGATCTTAGGAAGAGCACACTGGGTCTAAACAATGCTGGAACCTGCTGGTCACCAGTCACTAAGTAACTGCCCTTTCTATCTGACCCCTCATGGCAACTAGACTGAAGTAGGCAGGTCCCTGCTCAGAGGAGGGAAAGGCAGCTGACTGATTTTGTGGCTGGGTCAGTGTACTGGTTTCCTAGGGCTGCTGTGACAAGTTATTACAAACTTGGTGACTTAAATTCTGGTATTATTTATTCTCACAGTTCTAGGGGCTATAAGTTCAAAAACCAAAATGTCAGCAGGGAAATGTTCCTTTTGAAGGGTCTAGGGGAGGGTCCTTCCTCTCCATTTTCCAGCATCTGGGAGTTCCCTGGGCATTCCTGGGCTTGTAGAGGCATCTCTTCAATCTCTGCTTCCATCTTCACCTCACATCTGTTCTCTGTGTCTCTCTGTGTCCTCTTTTTGTCCTATAAGGTCCCCAATCTTGGGGGTTGAGACCTGCTCTAATCCAATATGACCTCTCCTTAACTGAGTACATCTGCAAAGATTTGATTTCTAGATAGTCACATTCTGACTAAGAAATGCCTCTCTGAGAATGGTATGGTATTTCATGGTTGTGTGAAAGAAATTTATCTTAGTGTGACTGGAACATGGACTGAGAAGCAGTCTATGCAACAGAATTAGTAACTTATACCCATTTCAATTTCCTCATTTTACAAATGAAACAACTGAGGTCCAGTCAGTTATTTTTCCAAAGACATTAAACAGCTAATTAGTAGAGAAAATATGATAAAAACCCCAAATCAATCAATTAGTCAGTCAATGAATCATTTACTCATTTATCTAACCCTTACTATGTCAAGAATTGCACTGAAGAAACAAGGACATGATTCAAACATGCTTTCTGCCCTGTACTCAGTGTGGGAGACAGAACCGACAGCAGCATATGCAATGATCACAGAAGTCCGCAAACAGTAGAGGGGTCAAAAAGAAGATGACTGATTCTTCTTGGGGTGGGATAAGAGAAAAGTGAGAAGAGTATCGTACTTAATCTGAACTTGGAAAGGTAAGTAGGAACTCACCAGGCAGAGAGAAAGGGAGTTCCAGGCACAGGGAACAGCATCTACAAAGACGGAAAAAAAAACTGAACAAGACTGGCATGCACAATAAACTCTGCATAGTTCTTTATTCCTGGAGCTCATGAGGACAGATCAGGGAGGGCCTCAAATGCTATGCCAAGGGGGTGAGACTTATATCAAATAGACAGTTGTAATCAACTGAATGACAAGGGTCAGGGGGAAGGAAGTTGCCCAGGGAGATGACGCTACATCATATATCATGCTTAAAAAAAGAAAAAGTGGGGTGGGTTTGCAAGGTATTCAATGGATTCACATGGGGAAGGTTGAACTTAAGGTGCCTTTAGGACACTGAAAACAACATGCCCAGCAGACAGGTGGACCAACAGATTGGAGCTTGGTAGTGAGTTTGTGCTAGAGATGGAGACTACAAATCGCGACTTGTGTGGGGCAGCAGAAGTCTCATTCATGGAAAGATAGGGAGAACAAGAGTTGAAGGCTGGGCTAGCTGAGAGCTTTACTCAAAGCAGCAAGTCGGGAGCTGGGCAGAAGAAGGGAGCACCATGCTCATCTCTGGTCTGTTTCTCTGCTCTTCAGTCTGCATTTTCAGATTTGTACAAGCAAGATTCCAGTGACAATAAAACCAATAAATAATTCTTTAAAGACCAAATGGCACAAAATTTCTAGGATTGTGTCTGAGACTTCGAAAAGTAAAATTTTACAAAATGAAGACGTGACAGATGAGCTACTATGTCATCATTAACATCAACTATTATGTAGTTTGTTTGAAGAGTGTTATCTTAAGTGAGGCTGTTGGCCATTATCTTAAGTGAGGCATTGGCCATTACCATAACATTCTTCTACAGAGATCATGATACCTACAAGCCTGTTCTGTGAATTATCTCAACTATACACACCGCACAGCACACACCATGTAGTCAAAACAACAGCACAAATGTAGTGAGCCATGAGCTTTGATGTGTGAAAATGCATTCATGCCATTCAGCTAACCCCTAGTCGGATCCCTTCATCCCATCAGCATAGTTATTCAGTCACCTTGCATAGATTTAGGTGCAGCCCCAATGTCAGAGCAAAACCAGTGGCCACCAGGAGTCCAGACACACTGCCTCTCCCTGGATGGTCTCTCCTGCCCTGCGCGGGGCCACCTTCATGACTCCCACAAATGTGGGTGGTCCTCTCTGATGTGGGCTTCCAATGCCATGGCTTATCCATGGTCTTCTGGGAAACAGCAGTCTCAGCAGACAGACCTAGCAGTCCAACTAAGATGAAGTGTAAAATTAGATAATTTTTAAATATATATATATTTTTTATTTTTCATTTATAGTTGACATACAATATTATATTAGTTTCAGGTGTATAACATAGTGATTATACAGTTATATGACTTATGAAATGACCGTACTAATAAGCCTAGTACCCATCTGACACCACACACTGTTATTACAATATTATTGACTATATTTCCTATGCCATACTTTATAACCCTGTGACCATTTTTATAACTGGTAATTTCCACATCTTAATCCCTTTACCTTTTATACCCATCCCCCAACCCTTCTCCATCTGGTAGCTGTCAAAATGTTCTCTATAACTCTAAGTTTGTTTCTGTTTTGTCTGTTTATTTTGTTCTTTAGATTCCACATGTAAGTGAAATCATATGGTATTGGCCTCTCTCTATGACTTATTTCACTTAGCATAAAACCCCCTAAGTTCCTCCATGTTATTTCAGAAGGTAAGATTTCATTTTTTTATGGGAACCTGATGTGGGATGGCATTCAGCAGGGGACCTCCACAGTCAAGATATCGCTCTCATTTTTTAACTGCCACACCATGTGTGCGAGACCTGCTCATTCTGAGTCCCAACTCTTCTACTAGTGTCCACATGGTTTCTTTATATCCTTAGTCGTAGGACTTTTGTTCAGCTAGTATTCAGGTGTTTCTCTATGATGGTTGTTCTGTAGTTTAGTTATAATTTTGATTTCATAGGTAGATTTTTTTAAATGTTCTAAAACATATTATTATTATACTGAAAAGTTGTCCCAAAATATTCTCCAAGAATATGAGTACATTATTAGAAATAGAAAGCTTTTTTGATATGTTTGAGATATAATCTATTTCTTGCATTTTTCAGGCATTGAAATATATTTCCACCCAAATTCTAATTTAGGAAGAAATTCTTTCAGAAATATTCAAAGTGTAAGTTATGTGTAAGTTGAAAATTCTGAAGTTTTTACAATTTATTTACTTTTTAAATGTAATCTGAAAGCCAAACTTCTTATTGTTGGAAATAAGTTTTATTTACAATCTTCTTGCCTTAAATTTCAACTGTATTTATTATAAGTGCTTCAGCTGCCTGACTCATTGTGCCGTTTTCAGGAGGCTCTGTGCAATTCTCTTTTTAAGGATAGATTCATAGAACTAGATAGAGCTGCATGAATTTCACTTTGTCATTCATAATAACTGGCTACAGGAAACTGAAACAGCCTTATCTATCAATCCTGTGAGTCATTCTTTCTAGTGTCATAGTGGCCTCAGCCCTTTGCCATCAACCAACAAGACTGCCATCTGCTCAGAGTATAAAGTTCTGACTCATTCTGGCTGAGATTCACACCTCTGACTGAAGTGAGAGGGCTTTGCAGCTTAGGGTAGAGAAATTTTGCCCCTGGTTATGGTGACCTTGACTTATGAGAGTTTCAAATTCTGTGTTTGAATCAAGAGTTCAAGGACTTGCACTGGAAAAGAAAATAACTCAACCCTATATCATACAGATAACATTTTTTTACAGACACCACTTGGCGCTCTGGAGTAGGACACATGAGTAAGTTATTTCTATGTCCTTTAGGTTTAATGAAGATGCCCTATGAACTTCTTGCTTACTCACCTAGGAGTCATAGTGAGTTTCCTGAATATGAAAGCCCCAATGGCTGCAATGAATTCTCAGAATCCCTTCAGTGGAAACAGAGATCAGGCTTACTCTATATATTAGTATATTGAGTTGATTTTCTAAGTTATTTGAGTTCTCCATATCCTTTATTGGGAAGAAACTTCATGTAAATGCATAATAACATTATGAAAGTCAATTTTAATTTTTTTCTCTAACAAATATAATTCTTATTTATACAGCTATTTATTCACACATTCATTTTCATTCTCATCCTCCTGTATATATTTCACTGGTTAATTGAAAACAGCATGGATTCACTGTAGCATAATATCATTTTACCACTTAAGCCATATCAGCTGTTCTGTAAGGGAAAGCTATGCATCCTGTCATCAGTAGATTGTAAACTCACTAGGTTAGACAGATGTCTTCTCTTCAGTCTGTCTTAGCAAAGTGTCAGCAAAAGGTCTGCAAAAATGTTGACCAAAAACATTTACTAAATGAGTATTGAATAAAGGGATGAAGAAATACAATAAATGAATATCAGAAGGAGTTGTTCTAGACAATTAGAATTTCACACAACATTGCAGCTATTTAAATATGAGGCGTACTACACAGACAAATTTTGGTAATTAAGATTTTTAAAACTTTGAGATCTGAAAGTATGCTATTATCACAACTTTGGAAAACACCAGAAGACATAGAACAATTTTACTTTTTATATACATATATCTTCATGAAATTTCTGTGGTGTATAATTCTATATTTTTCTATATATATGATAAGCAAAAGAGAAGAACGAGTAGAAAGGAGGACAAGGAGAGGAAGAAGAAGAGAAAAAGCAACAATATAAGCATGAGAAAAAGACTAGAAGGAAGTAGGAGCAAAAATGAAAGAGAAATGAAAATGAGTAAGATTAAAAAAAAAAAAACATTTGGATATTACAAATAGAAAATGAACACTGTCAGAATTTTCAGCCAGTATTCTTTATACGACTTTGGAATTCAAGACTCCTTTTGAAAATGACAGTCTGTATTTAGAGAAAAAGAAATATAAATGTTCAAGTAAACTAGGATTGTAATAAAAATATAGAAATATGAAAATTTAAAGAAAGACTAATTGTTTTGCATAGAAATATTTCTCTATAACCCTATATATGCATTTGGGTGTTTAGTTTACATATAAAAACCATAATATTTAAATTCCACACACATGCACTGTAAAATAATTTTTATTCCAAGATTAAAACATAAATTTGGCCTTTATTTATGAGGTTATGCAATGCAAGAAAGTGCATGTTGAGAGAACTGCTCAATTTTCTCCTAGGATGAGGGTTTTCTTTAGAGTTTAGAGTGTAGGTACTGTTGTCACAAGTCTGAATGAAGAGACAAGGACTGGATAATTCTGAAATTAACAAGGAACAGCATGAAGTCTCTACAGCTAAAAGTCAGTCACATTTGTGATTTACCTGAAGTAGTAGAAAATTACTAGGCAAGGAAATTTCCCAGGGAGATTGACAACACACAGACATGTGCATGCATTCCACAGACCTTTGTTGGCCCACTAGTATGTATGAATGAGTCCATATGTTCACTACTTGAGAATATAGCCATATCCTTCCATTGTTCATTTCCTGGTGAGGCAAATATGTAAAGAATACATGGTTTCCCAATGGGCTTGCTAGAAAATAGGAATCTGGAGCTATCTGTGTCCAACTTTTCCATTGAATATTTGAAACTCTCGGCCAACTCAAAGAAGTAACAAGGTAAAGGCAAAGGTGTGGCAATGTCCGTATTATAGGTTTTAGCTCTAAGATCCAAATGTGTCTGATTCTACTTCTTCTCTAAGCTTACTGTTTGTGAGAGTCAATACATTCACCCATCTTGTTTTTAAAAACCCCAAAACAATAACAAAAGCAATTATGAGTCAATGTGAAAAGTGCTTTTAAATTTTCTTACTTCAATTGATTTTAGTACAGAAAAAAATAAAATAAGAAGTAATCAAGTGCCACAGAAGCAGAGAGAAGGGTATGATTAACTCAACTGGGTTGCTAGGAAAACAATTTATGCAAAATGTGAGATTCGGATTCTAAATAAAATACATTGTATTAGTTAGTTACTGACATGAAACAAACTACCCACAAATTTAGTGTCATGAGTCTAGGTCATCTAATCTCAGGTCAGCCCACAGATGGTTGGGTTAGGATAGTGTCAGCTGAATAGACTCAACTCTGCTTTATATCATTTCTCAGTATATAGCTGGCTTGTAATTGTTATTATTGTGGGGAGAAAGGTCCAAAAGAGAACCAGAAGTCAAGGGCTTTCACACTCAGATTTGAGACTAACATATCATCACTCCTGTTGCCTTCTATTAGTAAAATCAAATCTCATAACTACCCAGATTCAAAGCGTGAGTAGCTTTCAAGTTTTATGAAAACTGTAAAGTCTTACTCCAAAATATGGATACAGGAAGGTCATTAATTAAAGTTGGTAATGCAATCAACCCACTAGATAGGTGGATATAGATGGGTAGATGGAGAAAGAGAGAGAGATGCTTTACATATATGTGAGTATCTGAACCAAAGACAGTTACATAATGTATTGTGTAGATGGTTTATAACAGCATATAGTTGCATTCCTGCCAAAGGTTTTTTTTCCACTTAAGGAGTTATAACAAGATAATAAATCGGTTTAAAAAGAAAGCAATACTTATGCTATATACAATCCATAGTTATTGGAATCCATCGTAAATTTATATTTTCATACATTTTCTTTGGCATTGTGTTTGATTCTAATCTTTTTGAAAATAAATATATCTATATAAGAACTTTAAAAAGCAAAGAAATAAAAAGCTTCCATTTGCCTTTTTTAAAAAACCTGCCTATTACAAAATCTGACTGAGTTTATGTTTTAGATGGTTTTACTTAAAGGAACTATGCTTTCTAAAATTTACATGGGAGGATGCTGGAGAGAACTTCAAAGATATTAAGTGATCCTAACCCAGAGAACCTTGGCTGAGAATGTATTTTTACCATACTTGAATGCCATTTTTGAGGTGGTTTGACAAAAATATAAGTTTTGTGGTATTTATAGAATTCATTCTTGGGGAAGTAGGGGGTATACTTATAAGCAGATAGTTATTCTTTTGAGAGGCTGACATTTTAATATTATGGGAAGTGTGTAATATTGACACACATATTATGATTTGGAAAGAGGAAGCAAAGAGTACTTGCAAACATAAGTCCACCATGAGTCACAAGGAAAAATTTCTTGTATTAATTTAAACTCAGGCTACCTCTCACACTGAAAACTTCATATAGTAGTAGTTCCTGGAGAGAATAACAGCATTCATTTATTATGTATATATGGTTAATAGTTAATAGTTTTATCTAGTAAGGAAGGGTAGGACAGGTAATTTACACTCTCTTTCAGACTTTCCCTCTCTCTCTCTCTCTCTCACACACCCAGAGACCATATATTACAAACCATAAAAATAAGCAACTACTTTAAATTAGTATTTCTATTTCTTTGTCTCATCACCTGTCCCAAATAATGCAAATAATAAAAATGGTATATCTATGAAATTATTCACATAAATAACATACAATTTTGAAAATACATTAAATGTCACAACATAAAGATAGGACCAATTATGTTACCTCCACATAATGGAATTATATAAAACTTTTAAAAGTGGTTTTGAAGACTATATAACAATACAGGAAAATCTTAAATATTGTATTAAATTACAAGTATTAGTAAAAATTGTAACTATACTATGATAATTAATGGTAGGTCTGGTGCCACTTTGAAAAATGTTTAGGAGAAAATATACTAAAATTGTGATATAATTGATAAGGATGTGCCAGATTGTTTTCTTCATTCGTTTCCAATTATTCCATAGTCATTGTATTAGTTTTATAATAGAAGATGCATTTATAGATAAAATTAATCACATGCCTATTCTTTCTACAGAATTGAAAATAATGAAAGTGTAAAAAATGTAGATCAAAGAGAATGAGGGGAAGAGTTTAAAATAAAATCTGTACTTATGAACTTACTTTTATTTTTGCCAGACTATGAATAATTTTAGTAATTTTAAACATGAATATCCATCTAGTTAATTATACTGAAAGGTTATAATTATAGAAGCATACAAGGTGAACCTCTCTAAAAATAAATTCTTATTACAACATCAAAAATACACCTTTGAGAGTTTCAAAATGGATGAGCACATTTTTTTAAAACCAGTAACCATAGTATTAAAGTTCTTGTTTCTGTAAATAAAAAATATTCCCCAGGTGTGAAGAGCAAATACAATATTTGTTTAATTTTGCACTCTCGGGAATTATCACAGACTTCTGTCTTTTAATCATTCAATTACCAATCATTTACAGAGTAGCCAATATGTGTTGGGCACTGTTCTTAGGACGGAGGTTCACAAATCATACAAAGTTATTGTTTTCCTGAAGCCTGGATTATTGAGAGGAGAATTAGTAAGGAAAACCACAGATTAATAATTTCCCATTATGTTGTAGACATTTTAACAAATAGATGGATACACAAAGATATCATGAAGATTGTTTAAATTGGTCAAGGAGACTTCCTTAATAATGTGACATTCGAGCTGAGATCTGAAGGAAAAGGAGCCAGACATGTAAAGATCTGGGGGGAGGATCGGGGAGGAGGAGGAGTATTTCTGACTTTGAGGAAAGCATTTGCAAAGTCCATAAGGCAGGACTGGGCTTGGCCAGTATGATAATCTGAAATGTAGGTGATCGAAGAGAAAGTGATGAAATAAATATCAGACTGACAAAGCCAGATGTTATCCCAACTGCATTAGGAAACCCTGGAAAATTTAAGCAAAGGCATGCTATAAAATGATTCATGTTGTCAAAAATTTATTTCTAATGCTGTGCAGAGGAAATATTCCAAGAGAAAAACTGGTAACAGTGAGATAAATTATTAGACTACTGAATTAGTACAGATAAGAAATTTTAACAGTTTGCATTAGAGCGAAAAGTTATTCTTAGAGGAAGTGGGTAGATTCTAGATAAATTTTAGAAACAGAAGCAAGAGTATTTTCTGATTCTTTGTACTTGTTAGGTGAGGAAAAATAAACTTTGAGATGGCTCGTTGATAGTAAGGTTTAGTCTGGTGGGTAGTGGTACAGTTACTTGATAAAGATGATGGAACACTTTCATTGGTGTGGTGATCCAGAATGCTGTTTCAGATACATTAAATTTGAGATATTTATTTAGCATTCAAGTAGAGATGTCAAAATACAATTTGTATCTATATATATTTTGAGCTCAATTGACAGGTTAGGAGTCCTTTACAGATTTATGTCAATGTTATATATAAATGATATTTAAAACGATGGGATTTGGGCTTGGATGAGATCACATGAGCAGATAATGCAGAAAAAGAAGAGTAGAGGGCCAAGAACTAAATCCTGTGGAATTTCAACATGAATGGGTTTGAAAGGATAAGAAAATCAGCAGGGAAGACTGAGGAAAAATAACCATTTGTGTGATTAATATCACAACAACAAAGAAAGGAGTGTTTAAAGAAGAAAGAAATCATCGAATGAGTCAAAGGCTGCTCTTGAGTTAGGTAAGATAGTTAAATGTATTGAGGATAGAATGATGAACGGTGGATTCAGAAATAGAGAACTCATTGATGACTTTGACAGAGAAGTCCAGTTACATGGGTCTAAAAAGAAAATGGTGTGATAAGAGGTAAGAAAAATAAAATAATGAATGAGACAACTTTAGACAATATCTTTAAGATTTTTTTTTATGTAAATAATTGGTCATCGACTCTAGGTATCAGTTTAATATTTATTTATTTTTATTTATATGCATACATACACATAGGCATGCACATACTTATGCACATATGCACATATGCAGGAGCACACTTTTTTTTTAAAGAAGGAAGCTACTAAAGCATATATATGCTTATTAGAAAGGGTATATATTACTAGACAGTTTAAATATATAATATAATAAATAGGCTAACTTGGTAGTATGTCCTTTAAAGATAGTTTTATTTGCCAGTAGTTAGCAACTTGTTACCATGGGGGGCTTGAGGACCTGTGAAGAGATTTCTATAGTACTGAAAACTTATAGTGAAATTTCCACTTACTTGTATGCAAATTCTATTCATATTGATGTGTTATGAATAAAGCAATATTTCCTGTTTGATGTTAATGAATAAGAACAATTTTCCAAGGTACTGTTTTTGCCAGAAAGACATGGAAAGATGTTTTATAAAGGGAGAATCCTGTTATATATTGAGCATTTTATGTACAAGGCCCTGAGCCAAGTGCTATATATTAACTCTAAAAGCAGGTTGCATTATTTCCATTTCAAAATGAAGATATAGACTAGAAAAGGATTAAGTAGCTTATCCAAGTAACAGAAAGTAGCACTCTTTTCCAAATCAGTCATAATCAACTTAGAACCCTTCTTAAAAGAAAGATAGAAATACAAAAAGAAAAAAGAAAAGTGCTCAGGGAGCTATTGTCTAAAATGAAATCTCTCTCATAGGCAGTTCTGATTACTAGTGCCCAATATCCTAGACTTCTCTAACCTTCATTTGTTACCTCCCCAAGAGAAAAATCAAAGAAATCTACCTGATAGATTGTTGTACTTCAGTTACTTTGAGGCCTTGGGAGTACTGAAATCCCATTCACTTTTTTCTTGTAATTGAAGTCAGCTGAGTTCAATTAATACAAAAGCAAACACACATGAAGTCTTCTGGATTTACCTGAAGATTATACCTCAGGAAATTAGAACACTCTGGCTTAGTATGTGCTGAGTGAGAATTCCTACATAAAATGAATAAAACAATATACAACTCAACAACGGTTCATTAAAAAACTCACAAAAGGGAATTTAAAACTAGGATCTTTGTTCCAATTTAGAAATAATGGATAATAGATAAATGATATCTTATATTTAAACACAATAAAAAAAATCAGCTCAAAATATTGCTAGAGATCATATTGGAAAGGGTTCAGATGTGGATATTTGATTCATATAGCCCTATCTCTAATAGGAAACACGAAGCGCCACAGAAATAATTAGAAAAAATATGTTAATCAAAAATGAAAACTCCAGTTTACCTATCCAGTCTTGAAACTGAGGTGTAGCAATAGTGACTACGGAACATTCCATAGTAATACTCCATATTGCCCATTTTTTGTTGACTTATACAAGTTTTTTCACACATTTTTTGTGTATGACAATTCAATGAGCTTAGCAGAAATTATATTAGTACCATTTTATATATAGTGTCAATATGGCTTAGAATAGTTGAGGCATGTGTAAGTTATACAGCCACTGTCAGAGTTTCACATACAATAATCATTACTTTAGATCGTATTGTATGGAAGTTTTGCTTTGCATTTCAAATTCCCTTCTCCAAAAGATTTCAAATTGGGTTCAAAATGTTTCACAAACTAATATGTTTTCTAAAATTCTGACACTATGAAGGGTGCATTGGGTAGAGATTGTATCCTAGTTTTGTAAACAGAGAGATTGAATGACCTGCTTTAGGATTCACAGTAATCATCCTAGGGTACTGAATTTTCTTGTGCATATAATGTTTCATGTATTGTGTTGTTTTGATGATTTACATTTACATTTTACTATGCTCAGTGACTTAAAATAAGAATAAAAATTTACATTTAAAATTAACTTAAAACTCCCCCCCCAAATGTGATATTTCTTCTAATATTTCTTTAATCCATCTTACTTTATCTGCTCCCTAGTTTTGTTGTACTTCGTTTATATTCTTTTGTAGCACAGATGTTAGACTGCATTTAATTTTTATCATCTTAATTTCCATACTGGTTATACAACTTGATGAGGACAAATAAGAAGTAGATTTTGCTTCTTCAATAAAAGACATCAAGCTACATAATCTTAGTGAGACTGACAGTTCAAATTATTCAACTATTTTTCTCTTACTGGCAGAGAGAGGGGGAAGGGGAAAGAAAGATTGAGAGAGAGAGAGAGAGAGAGGGAGAGAGACTGCATTAACATCAATCTGTGCTCAGAGAGAATTTGTTCTTCTAGGTCTGAATAATCAAGTGCATATGCATTTAATTAGTATCATTATTGTACTCTGTGTCTCTTTTAAATGCTCTTATCTGGTATGTTTTATTTCTGCCATCATTCTTGCTTCTACATATTTGGAGAAAATATTTTAAACAATCAATTCAGTCAGCTGGAGTAAGCATGGAATTAAAGCCTGCTGAGAAAAACCTCTTTACGGACAGGCAGAGAGTGGCACCAGACGAATGCAGCTCTCACACAAGGAGGTTTGTTTTCTCCTCCAACAGAAACCCTGCACTTTCTGAAACTTATACAGATGACACGTTCTTGTTTATGCAGCGAAAAGAAGCATGTGTTTGTCTACATTTGTCTAAGGAAAGGGAAACTTCATTTACCACAATCCTGAGCAATCCGTCTATTTTCGTCTTTTTTTCATCATAAAGCAAAACACACCCCTTCCAAATTAGCCTCAAGTAACAAATACTCTGAGTAGGTTCGTGTATCACAGTGAGGACAGATAGCTTTATCAGACAAGAGTTGAGGGGCTTTCTCACACCTTCTAATAGAGCCTCTCTTCAAAAGGCCTTTTAGAGAAAGTTGAAGAGGGTTTCTTTTCTCGGCGAGCATTGCCTGCGTGTGCAGCTCCACACAGCCTTGGCCGTCTGAAAAAGTCCATCACGGTGTATGGCCCCTTGCAGCCAGAGCCCTGAAGCCGGCAGCGCCGGCTGGTCGCCACCCCTGGGAAATGAAGGTATCGATGCGGCAGCGAAACGGCTCAAAGTCTAACGAAAACCTGGGCTTTACTTGTGAGTAAATAACCCTGCCTGTTTGATTTTCATTCCCGAGTGATGCCGGCTCAATCGCATTTCGCCTCCCGGGAACCGGCTGCAAGTGGTCCGGCTGCGGCCGCCCGCCGCGCCCCAGCTCGCTCGCCTCTGCTCGGCTGGCGCCCGAGAGCTTGCGCTAGCCCCAGGAGGCAAGGACAGCCCACCGGAACCATCGGCTCTGCACCCGCGGGCGCGCGCTCCACTCCTTCTTGGAGGCTTGGGAGGAAAATTGCACCCCTGTGACCGCCTCTCTACTGTCAGAGCTGGAGGAAGAGGAAGCTGAGAAATTCACAGGGAAGAGAGGCCAGAAACAGCTGTCAGTAGCTATCCTACGCCCTGGACATATTAATGTTTCCCTCCCCCCTTTCACCCTCGCTTCCGAAATCATTCTTTTCCGAATTTCTTCACAAGTCTACCAACAATCTTCTGGCTCAGAAGTCTACACTGAATACGTTCGGTGCCTGAAGAGGCGAGCTGTGTTACGACTCTCCCTACGCTTTCCCTCTTTATTACACACAGCTCCGAGGGTTCTCGTGGACATGGTTTTGATCAGTTTTCCAACAGTGTCAACATTGTGTAACTCAATTCCCCAATCTCACCCCATCTGCGTCTGCACCCGTTCCCGAATAAGCGTGGTGAGCCCTCGGTGACTGTTCTCGGGACCACTCATGTAAACCCTACCCTAGGTTCGATTGTTAAAAGCAGCCGGAGAGGGTAGAAGTGGGGGCCTGTACGGAGCTGGAGCCAAGAGCTTGTCAGGCCTGTGAAGAGCGCGGACTCGGGACCAGTGAGTCTAGAGGGCAACGTGGGAGACAAGAGGGGAAATGGATAGAAACCCCAGGCGTAGAGCCCGGTGCGTTGAAAGTTGTTCTGGCTTTAAAAGGACGGGGATGGTCCAGCCCTCCTGCTGATTTTATACATTCCTTATTCGATCCTTTGTGAAATCTGCCTCTTCCCGCACCTCTAGAGTTGCCTGGACTGTGGGCGGCTCGCGAGCACTGCCGCCCCCCACCCCACCGTAATGCAGCCTCCCGAGGCTCTGGATTCGCCCAGCTGTTTTTCGAGGCTTCTCGAGCACGAACACTCAAACGAACAGCGTCGGGCTGGATCCCCTTAGCTGCTCTGCAACGATTCCGAACCAATTCTGCAGCGTTTTAAAAGGTAGCAAAGCCGAGATACATGTTCTTTCGTTCGTTCTCTGTCTTTTTATTTTTCATAATAACCTGTAATTTCTGCTTGGAGCATCTAAGAAGAACCCGCGACCTCTTTACTGTGTCTAATCTAGGAATATCAATGGGGCTTCTCAGAATTTAAATGCGGTCCTCTAATTGGTAATCAAAATTATGGAGTCTTCCAAAATAGACCTTTCCATTTTATGTAATGAAAGACCCAAATGAAGCTCTGGCTTTTCTATGCTACATAATCTGTATTCATCTCTCTCTCTCTCTCTCTCTCTCTCTCTCTCTCTCCCACCACCTCCTTCCTTCTCAAGCTCTCCTTCTCTCCCTTTCCCTCCCTCCCTCCCTCTCTCTCCCTCTCTCTCTTTCCCTCCCTCCCTCTCTCGCTCTCCCTCTCTTCCTCTTCCCCTCTCCCCCTCCCTCTCTTTCTCGTGCGCGCGTGTGCGCGCGCGTGTGCGTGCGTTTTCTTTCATTTTTATCATTAGGAAACTCGTTCAGGGCCACTGAAAAGTCAGGAGAGGCTTAAATCTGATTTCCCACGGATTCCTACTTCTCACGTCAAATAATGTTCGAAAACGTTGCCACCAAATAAGTATGAGAGATTTATTTTGGAGAAACAATTAACCCCTACCAAAATATAAGGCGCCAGAGAAGAGAAGGTGAGACTGAAAGACAAGAAAGCCCTTGCATTCGTTGGTAGAGAAAAGTGCAATTTGGGGACGGGCTGGGGGAAGAGGGGTGGTGGTGGCGGGAACCAGTAAGCATACTTCAGCACCGGAGGGGATGGACAGCGTCTCCAGATTGGGCCGTGACCACAGGGACAGAACTGCGCTGCCACTGTCACTGCTACTGTCCTTGCCGCCACTGTCGTCGCCACCGGCAACTGTGCTCTCTGCTCTTCGCAACTAAAAGGCGGTGTCTCCTAATAACCCCCCTCCCCGTATCTTTCCTCTTCCTTGATAGACGAGAAGTAACCCTCCTATCCACCTGCTACAACTGCCATACAGGGCTCTGTTGAGTACGCTTGTTCCACAGATTAAACTCGTAGCAGCAACTTCATAAATAATTTTCTATAAGAGGTGGGAGAAATAAAATCAGAAGGGTGAAGTCGAAGTTCTTAGAGGCTCTGAAAAACTATGGACTCTGCAATAGGGGTCGAAATGCTCAAAGACCACAATTTTTGAAATAAAATGTTCATGGGAGGATTGCAATTGTTTTGGAAATAGCTTTGTGAAAGGAAGTTCCAGAATTAGTTAAAACCTTGTTCGAGAAACTGAAAGACTTCTAATTCTTTTACTTGGCAGGTAAGTGATAATACTATTTTTTTTTCTGCTTATTTACAACTCTAATGACTTTTTTCAAAATTTTAACAGAAAGATTATAAACAGTATTATTTTTTACTGGTGGATTAAGAAGAACGTAAACAATTTGATTTTTAAATGATTGTTCCTGCATCATGATTTTAGGAATCTCTTGCCCAATAACATAGTTGGATGTTTTCTTCTCTGAAGTCTTTTATGTGATGAGAATATTAAAAATTATTATCTATATTTGCTTACATAATTATAGTAAACTCTTATTTTTCATAGTGCTAATCTAACATTTTTTAATTTGTTTCTGTTTTTTCCCCCCAAACTAATGTAATCTGGTGTTTTCTAAGAAGGCTTATTTTTGTCTTATGCTTGCAGTTCAAAGTGATCTTGTCTGTGTTACACAGTATGTAAGACTCAAAAAGTTACAAGTAGAGATGGTTTAACAACACCTTCTATTATATTTTACATGATTATAATTTGCCACACAATGCATAGGAACAAACACATGTATACATATACACCTGATCCCTCTCTCCACCCAAATCCTCATGTATACCTACCTATACGTGTAGAATCTTAACTAAAGAAATACATACATTTTTACTTAGCATGAGCTTTTCAGCTCGTAAAAGCTTAAGGCTGCTTGCTCAAATCACATATACCAGGAGGTAGAAAATGAGAGGTTTTAATGTGCCTGTTTAGGAGAGCTGGATTTTGATAGCATTCTGATTTCTTAGTTCTACAAAATACATTCGTCACTGAAATCCAAAAAGTGGTAGGGGAAGATAGGTTCTTGACAAACCATAAACTTTATTTATAGCATTCATTAAATCTGTTTTCTGTTGATTCTTATTTCTGGAGTCTTCTCCTTGAGCTTTAAAATTATAATCTTTCACAGTGACCTTGATAAGCATTCTGCTTTAATAAAAAGGATTCACTGGGTAAAGGCATTTACACAAATTTATAGCCCATGTATGACATTTCACTAAGAGTTAGATCAATTCCAATGAGCACATTTAGTTCAGTGGAAATGACTAACAAGGATGAACTTTAACAATCGTGTAAATACATATGATGCTATATGCATAACCAACACTGTAGAAAGAGTTTGCCCCAACTGAAAAATTACAGTTCCTGTTTTTTTTCTCTTAATTCTATAAGTCATATATAACTGATAATAAAACACTCATAATATATACCCTCCTTCTCAATTTCATCACAAAAAATCCTCTGAGGCAGTTAAGACTGCATTTATTGGTGGGCTGATGGGCCCTTGTTTTGTGTTGGCTGAGTAGCAATTGCACTCTAAGGAAAAATCATTCTTAACTGTCACTTACCATGAACCTGCTTACTTAGCAGAAAGGAAGCAGAGCATCTATGTCATTGAGTGGCTTGGGGGCTGTATTGCCCTATATAAATCAGAAATGATAATCTGAGGAGGATAAAATGTACCATTGATTTAGATTCCTTCCTAGAAGACATATGATGTGCTCTTAACTCAGCCTATTTCTTTTTTTCTTTTTAATCTGAGAGATGTGAAGGTGAAAATACTACATGCAATGATTAATGATGAGATTTATGGCATATTGTTACACCGATATTTTGGTTGTCAATTAATTAACATAGACTCTGTGGCTGGCATCTTATAAAATGAAAGCATACAATGTGTTCCAGGAAGCATGCCTCGGGTACATGGCCGCAGTTACTTTCTTAGTGGTAGAGAGGGCAGGCTTTTCCTATGTATGGCTGAAACTGCACAAAGTAAGTTTCCTTTGCCTAATCCCTTTGGAAATTTAGTCATAGAAATAAATAACTCTCATTCACCTTTCCAAGCTCAGGCAATTGCTTGGAAGATCATGTCAGTACTTATTTTGGGGGACATGTTGTTACATTGAGATGGAGTTTTGTAAACCAATTTAATGCCCACTTAAATGCTAATTTCTAATCACTCTCCCCCTACCAAAAAAAAAGGCATGATGGATTAATGGAACCAAACCTTTTTTGCATCGAATCACCTGTCTTTAATGAGAAATCAATGCTTTATTCCAGGATATCTACATCTCGTTAAAGGAAGCTGTTTGTTTTATAGTTATTTTGGTCTGTGAGGGAAAACAAATACATGAGGTTTGTGGAGTGCCAGACACATTAATTCAACATCCTTTTCCCTGTGA